>NC_090932.1:1163400571-1163703601 GCF_040938575.1 Ambystoma mexicanum | reverse complement strand
GGTTGGATTCTGTTTGCTGCCTAATATCCCTGACTCCTTGCTGCTCCTTTCTATCCACTCAAAATTTTATTAATTGGGGTTTAAGGGAGCATTGCAGAGGGGAAATCCTAACTCGGCTGCTATCTACCCAAATAGAAAAGGTGCTCCTATTCATTTGTGCTTTGGATATGTTCTTGTAGAAGGTCCACCAAGTGTATTTCCTTAGTAACTTCCTTACAACTACATTGTAACTATCACCCCATTGGTGATTGCTTCCCAAATATTAAAATTGTGTGCTTTTCTTTCATTTGAAAATAAATAAATATTGTATTCCCACCAACCGCCTGGTTCATGGTCCATTGTAAAAGGGGGGGTGAGACGGGTTGGGTGCCATCTCAATTCAAATTTGGAAAATAAAGAAAAAGTATTCTAATTGAGCGCTGCATCATAGGCTAAGGACAAGAGTCCTGGTCCGGTGTGTGACGCCCGATTGGGATCCTTTACACCATGCTAATCCATATGGCTAATCCCACCCATTCCTGCCCATCTCGGAACTCTTTGAGCTCTGAGCTCTTCCATGGATGCAGCCATCTTGGATAACTGTCTCTAAGAAAGCTCTTGGACAACAAGCCAAAACTATCGCCCATCTTTGACTGGGAAAGATACCATCCATTTTCCAAATAAAATGATAAATTGAATCATGTGAGTATAATATTTTTTTATTTGTTTTATTTAATGTGTTACAGTTTATATATAAACTTTTCACATGATTATATAAAATGGGAACTTAAAAAACAGATATATATAGCATCATTCTTAGAGAATTTGAAACACATAAAATCACATAAAACTAAAACTAAATACCATACATTATCACATATTATCTGAAAACATTTTAAGTAAAGTAATAATAGTAGTGTCACTTAACTGATATAGACAGACATCAGAAAGGGAAAATATATAAGACAATTATGAAAGAAAGATATTAATTAACAAGTAATTAACAAAGTATAATACAAAGAGTACAGCTAAGTCTCTACAGGCAGTTATTTTAGTTCTTAGATGGATATGCCCAGCAATGTTTCAATTCTGAGCCATGTATTGTACATTGCCAGGATCACTTTTAGGCTGTTTGAGTTCACACAATGATACCAAAACATAGGTTTTTCAATAGATTTCAAATCGTGAACATGATTGCTATAATGTAAAGGGTAAACTTTTAGCATGAGGGGACACGCAGACAACAGATGTTTTGCTGTTTCAATAATTTGGATGTTTTTACACATCCGGCAGAATCTATCTTCTGGTGCCATTAATGATATGTTTTTAAATAGATAAACTAATTTGCATTATGGGAGTTTGTTTTGATTTTTTAAATAGCTAAAGTAATTTGTGTTTTGGAAGCTTGCTTTTTTAAAAACAATTTTTATTATATTTTGTGCAATTACAACATAACCATAAGCACAAACCACAAATGTGAAAAGTCATCCTATGTGACCCCCTTCAGAAATCCCTCCTCCCCTCCCCGTACACTCCCCTATTATCACCTGTCCATCCCCTTCTCCCAACTTGTCCCACCCAGTTCCCTGTGTTGCCCCATTGTCTGTGATTATTGGGCCCGAATCCCCTCCCCCAAGCCCTCCATCCCCCTGCCTATCCCAACTCTCCCTGTAGACCCTCCGCTCTAGCTCTGCATAGTAATCCATTCCCTACATCCAATTGTGTATGTTTGGTTTCATCTGATTACGCCAGCCCACTGCCAGGACCCTATTGCCCATCATCATGGCAGTTCTGGTGAGGTCCTTCTCTCTGTTGTTGAATCCCAGGTCCTCCCATATTTGCAGGAGAGTCAATTTAGGCAGTCTGGAATCGTAGTGCCAACGGCCCTGGATGTCTTGGCTCTGACCTGGCCCCAAAAGGATTGCACCTCCGGGCAGTCTCACAGCGCATGAAAGAATGAACCCACCCCCTCTCTCCTCACTTCAGGAACTGGGGGTCTGGTGCCCTGCCCATCCGATGGAGGTGGTCCCGACTGCAGTACGTCCTCTGCAGGACCTTATATTGTATCAAGCGCAGTCTCCTACATATGCTGGCCTCTCTCCGTGAGCATAGCGCCTCCACCCAGTCCTCCTCTTCCAGTGCCCCCGTCTCGCCGAGTACTAATGTAAAGTATAGTCCGAGGGAAATGAGAGCCTGTGAGGTAGATTGTAAGGCTACCGATTTGGACGTGTTCCTTAAAAATAATAGCACTTGTACACTTTGTTAGGCATGTATTCGCTGTGCCTTATACAGTGCTAAGTGTTGTCCAGGGGCTAATTGGATTTGCTGCTAGCTCACAAGGACCAGGTAAAGGGATGAGGCACCCTGAGCCCTGCCAATAGTGCAGATGAGTACTTTAGGTCCCACTGTTCTGAGTGGAGCACGTCTTGGAGCATTGCCCTTTCAGCACTGCTGTTTTCAACCCCACATTCCATTTACATGCCGGGAGAAGGTTTGGGGGTTCTATTGAAACCATTTTTTGACAGTGAAGACAAAACATGAACATGTATGCGTGCCCCCACAGAAGCCCCATACTCCTCAAAGCACTCTCTTTGAAACAGCACGGGCGCTCACAAACTAGAGGACTCCCGCATTTGGGAAACACAGGGCTGCATGTGTGTGGACGTTAACACACGTATCGCCAACACTGGCACAAACATGGAGAATACAAAGTACTGGAATTCTGAAAGTCACCACCATATACACAGAAACACTCAGGTTCCAGTGAGGCAAACATGTGTGCTGCCTTTCTTCTTTTGTATATCTCCTGCTCACTGATCACCACACATGTTCTCACACAGAATCTTCTCTTCACTTACAGTTTGGTAGCAGCGGCAGTTTGCACCTGTGAGTGAGCTGATTTCTCTTCATCCTACTGCTGCACAGCCAACTGTTGCTGTTGAGTCACACAAGGACAACTGGTTACATCTAAAATGTCCAAACAAAAAATAGACCGTAGGCGCCCCTCTTTGAGAACGAACACGGCTAAATGACCTGTTCTTCGGGAAGGTACCCACTCAAGAGTCCGCAGCCACAAACTTTAGCTCCCTGCACCTTTCACAGAAGGGAAATAACCATTTGCATATCAGTCTTTGTCCCGCCCACATGGGCAGTCCAGCACCTAAACTGTGTGTGTCTTGTATTATTTTTGGTGTACCTCTTATGTGCAGGATTGTGCCAGATCTTGTCAGGTGCAGATCCTATCAGGTGAGGTGGGGGACTGTGTATGGAGCCTGAAACCTCTTGGACGAGGTGAAGACCATAAGTCATTATATTTAGTTGGGGCTATTAGGTGGGGCTGAAAGCGCTACCTCTAAGCCAAAACTATTGTCATTAAAATAAGAGCTTTATCATAAGAGCGACTCTCATGTGGCTGCAGTGTGATTTTTGATGGGGTGCTGATGTTACTAATCTCCAGTGACAGTTGGATATTATTGGATCCATGTTGGATTCCTGTGTCCATCCTAAAGAGTCTGCCTGGCGCCCTTCCTCTTTGTGGCGCTATGTCCAAGTTGGCCTGGACTGAATGTCTCTGCCTATAGTGTTTCTTTATTGTAACTTTCTAACTGGCGCTCTATATAGCAACACTTGCCCATGGTCGTCCGTGATCTTCTATTCCTTCCCAACTCCCCTGTGACCTCTGGGTTCTGCATTGATGCAATGATTTGTCATGCCTCGCAAGCTTCTCTGGTGCCATGCGACTGCAGCATGCAGATATTGACGTGCCTCACTTACAAGATTCCCCAATGATTACAACACTACAACGCTGACATGCATCACCTTGCAAGCGTCCCTGTGCCCAGTGAAGACGGCATTGCGTCATTGCCATGTGTCACCCTGCAAGCTTCCCCAGTGATGCCAGTTATAGGACACCAACTTCACCGAGGTGCAAGCTTCCCCGGTACCCCATGATGACAGCATCCATCACCCTGAAAGCTTTCCCAGCGCCCAGTGATGGCAGTTTGAGTACACTGGCTTGCATCACTTTGCAAGCTTCCCCTCTCCTCAGTGTTGCCATTTTCAGGGCAGTGATATGCATCACCTTACGAGCTTCCTTAGTCCCCCATGGCAGCATCCATCACCCTGAAAGCTTCCCCAGTGATGCCAGTTTTAGTACACTGGCTTTCATGACCCTTGCGAGCTTACCCAGTGCCCAGTGATGCCAGTTATAGTAAACCGACTTGCATAATGTGTTGCACATAGATACATGCATAGCCAATGCGTTGGCCATAGTAGATTTATGACGGTAGCAAATACACTGCACCTAGACGAATTTGGGGGTAGGCAATGTATCACACTTAGACGAATTATGAAGGTAATCAATGGCCCTCATTACGACCCTTGCGGAAATCAACCGACCGGACCGCCATAGCGTAAATAGCGTTTCCGCCATTGCACGATGGAGCAAAGTGCGGCCCATTCCGACCCATCGGGCACGAGCACCACGCCATGGCGGAAGTGCAAAGTCCGCGATGGCGGAAATGACCCCAAAACGGCCCACACCGCCGCCGTACGGCGCCCTAGGTGCAATACCGCCACCCATCACAGCGGACACCGCAGTGAGCGCCAACCGGAAAGTACGGTGACCGTAAATATACGGAAACGGAAGTAAAAACATGGGCCCGGAACGGGAAACATCCCGCCGTACACCTATAAAACCACAAAATCCACACAACCACTAAAAACACTACCCTGAGACACACCCCAACCCGTCATCCACCCTAGCGAAACCAAGAAAAATGGGAAAAGTAGCGAAGAAAGCGTGCGACCGCAAGCGGCAGGTCCACTTCTCCCGTGAGGAACTCACCGTGCTAACAGAGACCCTCCAGGAGAATGCTGCCGTCGTCTTCTCCACGCAAATGACCAGGACGGCACTTGCGAACAAGAAGGCCATATGGGCTCTGGTGGCACAGCGTGTAAGTGCGGTGGGGACCGCACCCCGCAACCCACAGCAATGCAGAAAGCGATGGGACGACCTGCGGATATGCGTCCACAGCATACTTTCTGCCAACCGCAACATTGCCACAGCCACCGGGGGAGGTCCTGAATCACCCATCAAGTTGACCCCCTGGGAAGAAATCTGTGCCTCCACCATCGGAATGGAGAGCATAGAGGGAGTCGGAGGGATGGAGAAAGGAGTGCAGACATCCGAAGATTCAGGTAGGTGGGCCAAATAAAACAATGCTAAATCCACAATGTCCAATCATGTGAAGTACCATGTGTCCACATAGTGCAACAGAAACACATGTCCAGGAGAACGTCCACACACATCGGCCTGATAGCGCACTTTAAAACTCACAATAAATACATAAATAATTAAAAACCCCTAAAACACCCACTACACGTGCAGCAGGCACACCCTAACTGCAGGCTGCCAAACAACTGCACCCTCACTCCACACACAAATGAAAGCACCTCCAAGGCCCCGACCCAAATCACCCTCAGGTACCACCCCAATGCATGTGATACAATGCCATTCCAATACCCACAGACCCATTAATAACCCTCGCCCTCCTTTACTCCACCACAGGGTCCGATCCAAACGACGAGCATCAGGACACCCCTACCAGCACACCTGCAAAGAGGGCCAAGACCAACGGCCAAAGACCCTGCACCTCAGCTGCACGCATCAAGACACGGCAGCAGCACAAATCAGGTGGCAGCACAGAGGAGGGAACATCAACAGGCACCCCAGCAGCCAGCATGCCCACAACACCACCACCACAGGTCCCCCCAACGGATGCCACAGAAGGCACTGCCTCTGGTGGCAGCAGCACCATAGGTGACACCCCATTGATGGCAGCATGCTCCGACACAGAAGACGGGGATGTCGAAGTCAGATCCATCCATGACCTGTCCCAATCCCCCTGTCTGTCCCATCCCGTACAACATGAGGATACCACGCAGGGGCACCCACAAGACGACGACTGGCCATCCCCCACAAGCCCTGTGGCAAGGCAACATGAGGACAACAGCCCCTCTGTGACACCCCCGCAAATGGCCATGGCCCAGCAGAGGCAACAGTCCCTCGACCAGTTAATCGTGCAACAGCAGCAACTGGCCACGCTCCTCAAGGACCATGCCGATGAATGTGGGGGCACTAAGGCAGACATAGAAACATCAACTGAGACACTTAGGGCAGAAATGGAGAGAGGTACAGAGACACTAAGGGCACAAATGGAGAGTAGCACCGAGAGCCTGGGAGTCCAAATGGAGAGAAGCATCGAGAGCCTGAGGGGGGAACTGAATGCGACGTCCAAGGACGTATGTGCCGAACTTGCCGCAGTGCGCCGTGTGCTCACTGAGCTCTCGCAAACCCTTAGGGACATGCATGGACGTGAGCAGGCAGAGACATCATCCGTTGCAAGTTCCGTCCAGGGCAGCCCCCAACGTAGATCTGGGAGGAACCTGCGCTCCACAGGCAGGGGTGCCCCTGATACCCGCAGAGGGGGCTTGCAATAGCGACTGCCCACTGACAATGAGCATCTTTGGACACTGGTGTTCGGGGGGGAGGTAGGAGGGTGGAGGGGGTGTGTTGGGCTCACTTGGGTGGCGGGTCGATAGGGTGTACAACATGATATCACATATGCCATAAAAAGTGCACGATCAACCAATGAGATGTGTGGACATTGATCTTTGTGTACTAGGCCATCATAGGCGTACAGTCCATATTGTGCATGTCCCAGACACACACAGTGCCACGAGTCCCGTGTCCATGTATCAGCCACCAGGCGTGAGTGCTAGAAGCATACATCAATGAGATGCTGACGAATGTCACAGCCCTCCGGTGCCTCGCAGACTCCTTGAGGTGCTGCCACATCCCCACCCTCATCATGACCATCATCAGGTGCTTGCAGTTCTGCGTCAGGGGGCATGGGCACATTTCTACGTACGCACATGTTGTGGAGCATGACACATGCCATCACCATCTTTGCAACCTTCACATGGCGGTACAGGAGTGCCCCGCCAGACCTGCTGAGGCAGCGGAAACGACCCTTCAGTAGGCCGAATGCCTGTTCAATGACTACACGGGTACGTGAGTGGGCATGGTTGTAGTCCTCCTCATGCTGGTCCCGTGGGTTCCGGACTGGTGTGAGGAGCCATCTCTTCAGTGGATATCCAGCATCACCTGTATGTGGACGAGAAACGTATGATGTGGAATGCCATTGCTACGTACGCCCCCCCCCCCTTCCTGCCAGGTCATTGCCGAATCACATACCCCACATTATCATGCATGTAATGAGACTCACCGAGTAGCCAGGATCTGTTCCCTGCGTGTCGCTCCATGTAGCGTGGTATTGTAGAGTTCCTCAAGACCATAGAATCATGGGTTGATCCAGGGAATCGGGCACAACAATGTGTAATGATCCTGTTGGAGTCACACACCATTTGTACATTCAGAGAATGAAATTGTTTTCGGTTGCGGTACTGGGCCTCCATGGCATGTGGGACGACCAATTCCACATGGGTGCAGTCGATGGCACCAATGCAACCCGGTATGCCGGCAAGTGCATGGAATCCCACTTTTGTGTTGGTCATTTCCTGCTCCGAGCGTGGTAGGGAGATGTAGTCGTCTGCGTGCTGCAGGAGGGCATCGAGCACTTGCAATAGTGTCCGTGAGAACAGTGGCTGAGAAATGCCATGCAACTGTCCGACTGTGTGCTGGTAGGTGCCTGTGGCCAGGAAGTGTAGTACAGACACCACCTTCAGTAGGGGTGGGATGGCGGTTGGGCTATCTATCATGCTGACAAGGTCAGCCTGTGTCATGTCCACAATGGCGGCTATGGTGTTCCGGTCCAGACGGTAGAGGGTGTGGATCTGCTCATCAGTGAGGTTGAACGGATGTGCTCGGAGGCGTGGGATTGCGGGCTGCCTGCGTGGTGGTAGTGGCTGTGCTGGCGGCCCTTGCTGGCCCTGCCTTGCCCTCCTCCTCCTCCTGCGTCTCCTCCGTGCGGCCGGTTGTAGTTGGTGTTCGTCTTCTTCTTGGAGTTGGAGTACTTGCAGTGCTATCATGTCCCCCAGGGCCAACATCGCGAGTCCTGCCGGTAGCATTTCGGTGTGGTTGTGGGAGGAGACTGGCTGTGCAATTTATGTGTTTTCAGGCTGAATGGCCTCCACCTGTGGTGATTCATTCCACCTGTGCAAACTGCTCTCCCCTTTGGCCGAGCACGTCCCGCGCACAACGCTGCAATTCGTGGAATGGCATCTTGCTATAGCAATCATGTATTTGTACCCGATGGCCGTGTAACATTGGTTGATATGTTCATTCTGCTGTGGTCCCATTGTTTCACATACTATCTGTGCAGTCGCAAACAGACTTGTGAAGGGTCAGTGGAACGTAGTACTCGAGTAACGGTGGGCCCTCATGCATCACTGTACCGAGTTGCAACGACGGGCGGGGCGTCCCATTTGTGGGTGAAGGCAGTTGCCATTTTCACACACAGCCGCACTTGATGGATTAATTAGTGATTTCAAACGGCCACAGATGCTTCTTCGACGTGATGTTGCAAATGAGGAATTCGAAGGGCGGCGCTTTCGGTTTTCAGCTAGCGGCGAGGAAATGCCCACAGGTCTGACTGCAAATATAACGTACTATTGTTCAATGTCCTTGAGACAGGGGCCATGGCGAGAATGCAATGATTGATATGAATGGTTTGGGATGCGCAATAGCGACGTGGGCGATGAGGCCGGACGTTCCCAAATACATGTTACTTCACTACACTGGAATTACGGGCTGGGGCACTGTGGATTTTGCAGGCTGCATAACGCACAGACTCAATGGATATTTCTAATGTTATGTGAGTAAATATTCAGGCGTTTTAATCCCGGGATGAGGGAATGATGAATGGATGCATGGGCAGGTGATTTGATACAGAGTTTGCCATGTACAGGGCTTCTTGGGATCTATCCGCCTCCCCTACGCTATGTGATGCAGGGCTGCCATAGTGGGACCATCGTCTATCTGGCCTTGTTGAGCCCTCCCTGTCTCGACGCGCCCTCAGACACTTGTGTCCATGCACGTTACCAATCCCATCAGATGGATTCTGTTTTCACAGGCGCATGCACAGGTACACTCGTTTGTGATGGTGTTTACACCTCGATATAGATAGTTATGAGTCGCAAGTGGTTTTTGGGTGGTGATGGACCTTTGGAGTGGGCTAGCATGCATATGGCTGTGGATTTAGTGTGATCATTGCAGTGAGTTGTTGGAATGTAGTTCTGATGGCCATTCTGTTCTTTTTCTTTTCTTTTGGTTGACAGGTATCTCCTCCCCTTTTGCCACTGCCATCTGTATGCCACTCCTGCAGATGGGTTTTACTCCCGACACCTGCTGCTTCGTGTTAATCAGTGGAGCAGCATTACGATCTTATGGGACGATCGCCAATGGGCCACATGCCCTTACGCAGTACTGGTGGCTCGGAGCAACATTTCGGCCTTTCAGCTGGACTAGTGCCTCCCCATTGGGACGGCCCTGCGGTTCTGTGCGCTTCCATGTTGCCTTTTCGTACGTGAATGTGGCTCTGTGTACCATGAGGGAACAGGGCGTCACACAAGTAGTGGCTGGTCATTTCTTGCGGATGCAGCCCACAATGGTGAAATGTGTTTTGGAGTTCATGGCCTGATGGCTGTATGGGCTTGGTGATTTTGATGTGCATTAAATTTCTATTCTGATTTGGCCCGTGTAGCGTTCTTCTTTGCAAGTGATGTGGCATATGCCTATTTGGGGGGCGATGTATTGTGAGGAGATCTGCACTGGGTTCCAGCTTCGGAGTTTAGTTGCGTGGTACTGTACTGGGCGCGTTTGCCTACGAAGCCCGTGAGGTCAGGGATGGGGGCTGCCAATATGACAGTTTGAATGTTGTCATGCTCAGGGGCGGGGGATTGGGTTTTGTGTAACAGATGCCGGTCAGCCAGGTGGACTGGTGGAATGATGTGATTTTCGGAATATTGCTGGTCACAGGTGCCTGTGTTTGCGTGCGTTTCTTGGTGGGGGACTGTGGTCATGTCCATTGGGATGGCTTCTGTATTCGTGCCATCTGTGCCCTGCAGCTCCCATTGGCCCCTGTTGTGTTTCTTTTGTTCGTTGGCATGCATGGGTGACTTGTACATTTCACTGGTTGCATTGTGACTTCATTGCACCTACGGGGAGTTGTACTTTGTGGGCAGGGAGCGGTGTACAGGCACTCAGTGGGGCCGTTTACGGTTGATTCGCGATGCCGTACTTCTCACCATGGCGGAATGGTGCATTCCGCCATGCTTGATGGCGTTAGGTACATGTCCGCTAGGGTCGGAATTGGCGTACCCTTGCGCCATGGTGGTGTTTACGGTTTGGCATGGCGCGCGCGTGCTTGGTGCAGTTAGCGTTGGCGCTCACTACGGTGTCGCTAATGGCATCGTACTTTGCGGTGACGGGTCATAGTCGCACCGAGCGCTATTCGATGGCGGTATTGCATTTCCGCCATCGTTTTCCGAATTCCGCCAGGGTCGTAATGAGGGCCAATGTGTTGGACTTGGAGGAATTTGAAGGTTAGTGAATGTATTGCACTTAGAAGAATAATCGCAAACCAGCGTTTTTTCCTTGTTACATGGTCTGGGGCTTTTCCTAATCAATAATAGGCTTACCTTGGACAGGGATTACCTTACCAGTGCCATGGCCAGCCCTTATGTCGCAACTGAGACCAGAGTGTCCTAATTGACCTCTCACCTTTACCCCCATTGAGGACAGTGTGGGAGTGCCACAGCCATGGTCTGAGCCAAACATTGCTGTGTCTTCATAGTTCACACGCTACTGCTGCAATAAAAATGTCTAACCAGTCTGCCAAATGCCACTCGATTTGTAAGCACGCTGCTTGTCCATCACTGAAGTCCTGTTTAAAAGGAGCATTGGCAAAGCCAGTGAAGTCCTGTTTAAAACAAGCATTGGCAAAGCCAGTGAAGTCCGGTTTAAAACAAGCATTGGCAAAGCCAACATTTTTGACTTGTGCATAAGGTTTAAAGGGATGGTCTAGTAAACATTTTTATTTAAAAAATAGATAGGCCATATAAAAAAAAAATACTAGCATCCTCCGTTTTAAAATTTCCTATGTAAAATTTTGAGCTATTCAAGCTCAAAATTCGAAAAAGCAAGCACAGGGGCGCAGCCATTTTGTGAAATGGAGGCCCTCCTGTGCTGGCTTTTGCTTTTGCGGCACTAATGAAGGAAAAGCCAGCCAGCTGTAGTAAACAAAGTCTACCGCTGGGTGGCTTTCCCTTCATTAGTGCCGGGACTCAGAGGACGCGGACCGGAGACCAGAGCAGGAAAGCTGCAGCTGAATCTCGGTAAGTGCTATTTATTTTTTTTACAAAAAATAAGCACTAGCTGCGTTTTTTTTTCTAAGTTTTCCGGGCTGGAGGAGCCCGGAAAACTTAGAAATAAAACCGCAGCTTTAAAAACGTTGTATTTATGTTTATTGTGTTGGAAAACGCTGCGGTTTTTCTTTCCAAGTTTCTCAGGAACAGGTGTTGATCAACTATCCTTGCATCTCCTTGCATCTCTTAGTGAAAGGGATGCCTGGCAGGGGTTGGAGCAACACATTTTCTTTCTTAATGGAGGCACTGACCCTCGCCAGCGATTCCTTTAGCTAAGAGATGCAGCAGCAATCGTGCAACAGTGATGATCGCCGCAAAGGGATGCCTGACAGGGGTTGGCAACACGTATCTAAGCTGCCGGCCGCCCTTTAGGCCATGCCCCCTCTGAAGCCACACTTCTAGAGTGCCCCCTAGATTTCTAGTGCCACTTATAGCACTAAGTAGTCTTCAAGGCTTTTTTGCCATTGTAGAGTTGCCACCCAGTTTTCCTGTGGTGTGCGACGGACACACGACAGCCCAGGTCTTGTATCTACGTCTCCCAAGCACTGTTCATGTTTTCTGTGCCGCAGTGTAATGTACTGGGCCTCCACAGCAGCCTTCTCCGCTCACAGAGAGTATCACACGAAGCCTGCAGATGATTATTAGTACTCAAAGCTATGCCACCATTTTCTCAGCGTCCCCAGGGGATGGCTTCCCACTCGCCGATCCGAATTTTCCGGCAGCAAGCAACACTGTTTTTTAATTCCTGTTTGCTCAGGAGACTTACTCTTCAAGCAGCCATTAAGAACATATCCAGAAGCAACGGTGATATTGTATAAATTACTAATTTTCTAATGCTGAGGAGGGGAGATCCACCTGCAATGCTGTCACTCAGAACCGCCCATCAAGTGACTCCCTTGGCGCAGTATCCATAAGACTTTTTTGTGTGGGCATACACATTGCAGGCACCTACATGGAATATGCTTTGCTGCAATGGTGCTATATTTAAATGCCCACTATTGATTAGGCTTTATATTCAATGTTGGCAGCGAGTAGACTATTCTGGTGGGCACTCATAAATGCCACCTTTGTGTACCTATGTATCAGCTGGCAACTCACATGGACCTGTTTGACACATAAATAAGGAAGGATGCTAGAAATATTGGTTTATATATCATGTTTTCTGTCCCATATCCTCTCAAACTTGTGAACATATAATTTTAAAATGCGCCATTTCCTTCTATTGGGTTATTTATAGAAGACCACCAATGTCTCCTTTCGAATGTTTGCCTAAAACGACTTCTTTTACCAAATCTGCTTTAAGATCAGTTTCAAAAAATCCATTTATTTTAATTATCCAGGGTAACAGGTTATCAATTGCTTCTTTGAGTGGAACAGTGGCAACAATACACAAGTGGAACAATTACAAGCAACAATACCTTTGACCAGAAGGACGTTTCTTCTCTCACCATGTATACAAAATAGTAGGTAATTTCAAATTAAATGTACAAGTACCAAACAATGTTGGTACGGACATGCAGCGAATACCGCCTTGGAAAGTAGATAAAAGGTGGCTCCTCCATATTTGACTATCTAGCTCTCACAGACTCAAAAATAGTATAACAATATTTTTTGAGCACTAGCTTATCCAACAGTAGCTTATTCAGTCTTACATAGACAGCATTTATTTATTTAAGTACAGTAGTACATAAAAGTGTATATGTTTGCATACTAAATGTAGCTGTGACAAACACAATATTCTAAATCTCTGCTTTGCTTTTTTTCCCCTTTCGCCCCGTTTTACCTTCTTTCACTCCTATCCCAACAGGGACATATCTGCGATTCTTCTTGTACCAAATACAGAATTGCTTTGAATCATACATTTTGTGTAACAGATTTTTCAGCCCTGATGTCGACCTCAATAGGTCGAAACACGTGTCGGCATACTGCAACAGAGGTTTAAACATTGTACCAAATGTGGTTTATGTTTTGTACTCAGTACATCACATATAATGGGCAGACAATTTAGAATATAGGCACATTGTAACAGAGGTTCAAACTCTGTACCAAATGTGGACTTTTGTTTAGTTTTGTATTTAACATATTTCCTCTAAGGAAAGCTCGAGAGCAGATGGGGGGCGTAGAGCTGTGAGTTTTACCACTGGTTGGGTGATCCAGTGTCTAAGTTGGGCATATTTGAATCTTTCTTTTTTGTTAAGAATTTGTCTTTGCATTCTGTGAAGGTTGGAGGAGAGCCTTCTTTATGAAGTTGGGAGATTTTTACTAATCCCACATGAGACCACCAACAAAAGGCCTTCTTCGGAACTCCCGGCGTGAAATCTGGATTGCCTATTACTGGGGATAAAGAACACAAGCCAGGGATAACTCCTTTAAGGTTTAGCGCTTTCCCGAGTGGTGTAGTGTGGAGCATATGGAGGACAAGATGGGAGCCCGATCCAATTGTTCTGCACTATCTATGTAAGGTAACATTGATAGGAGGAGTTATAGAATAGGCCTGCTCTATGAGTACCCATTTGAACTTCTGGGTCGCCCCTTTTCATGTTGTGGGGAGTCAGAATGAGAACACGGACACTCTGAGGATATTTCCAACATGTGTTTATTAAAGAATGAGAATTAGGCCTAACTTTCCCTATCGCTATGACTTCCGCCCAGGTCATGGTACAGAGTCAGTTCGCCCAGATCTTAAGAACCAGATGGACGAGATCAGGGATTAGGGGAGACCTGCTCTACTGTTTCTATTAGATCTTTCCACGCCTTTGACCTAGTCGACCATAATCTACTTTGCTACCACCTCACCTCTGCAGCATCCTTCTCCCCGGAAGCAGCGTCTTGGATCGCCTCATTCCTAGAAGGCAGACTAATGAAAGTATTCTGGGAAAATGTCTGTGCGCCGTCCACCCCTATTAGTTCGGAGTACCCCAGGGGACCTGCGTCTTGCCAACTCTGTACAACATATTCGCAAAGACTCGCTTCGACCTCCTGGATGCCCGGGGTATAGCATATACTAAGCCAGGCTGACGACACCCACATTTTCCTCCCCCTCTCTGGCACCTCCTCCATGGACGCTGCATCGCTGAGCTCAACCTATGCCACCATCCAAGACTGGATGGCGACCCATGGCCTTTGCCTCAACAAGGAGAAGACTGAACTTCTCCTTGTTGCCAAGAAACAGGTGGATAGACCCACTAGCACCCCTTACACACATAGACCTGTTTAACCCAAATTCAAATGTGCCGAAGCAGGAGCTTTCCAGTCATTACCGCCAAACAATGGAATTCTCTCCCACCTGCGCTAAGGGTGGAAGAATCCTATTGGGCTTACTGCAGAGCCCTCAAAACAAGTCTCCTTGCATGAAATCTGCTTAGCATGTCAGAATCTGTTCACACTTTGTACTTGATGTAAGATAAATGTTCTGCGTAACAGTTTGCATCTACTCTGTATGTTTGTATCACTCTGAATGTATTCCACCACCTTCGGGCTGCATGTAACTGACCAGAGCGCCCTGATGCCTGAGGGTTTGTGTGCACTATACAACTGAAAGAATAAATACATTCCCTACCTATTTTACTAACTAAGGTCGTCGTTAGTCATCAGTAAATGTCCAAAGGAATATGTCTGCTGTCCAAAACTAATGCCGACTGACCCTAACTCTATTCTAGCAAACCAAGGTCAGGAGAATTACTTCCTTCTCCTTATCATTGTTTTTTGCACTTCTCTTCTTTAATCTTTCTTGTTTCTTGTTAATGTTCCATTTTCAAATATTCTCTTCTTACTTCCTGTCCCAGTTCCTGTAGTTCTTTTTGCAGACTTTTTGAGTTCCTCTCCTCTTGAATGATTTTTTCCTTTGGTCTTTTTATAATCTTTTGATTCATACTTAAGTACTTTGGATACTCTGGCTTCTCTGCTCTTCCCTTTAGAATATTCTTTCTCTGTTACGCTCCCCTTAACATTTCTTGAGTAACTGGTTGTTTTCCCCTCTTTGTAGGATAGTGTGACCCATGTTCCATTGATCCTTCTCTTGCAATTGTTTATGATTTTTCTTCTTATATGAACACTGTTTAAGTTCATCAGATTTAGTTTTAGGACTTCGTCAATTATACTGAGACAGGTCTCTGTGCTTGCATAATGAGCCCTGCTCGGCCTCCCAGTTCTTCCATTCTCACTGTTATGGTTAGTCTGTCAGAGGAACATCACCGGGGCCTGTACTGGTGTGCAACCTTCTCCTTTGCTCATTTTCTCTGTTGACTCTCTTCAGCCGGCGTCTTCTCATGGCGTCTTGGTATCCCGACGGGAGACTGGAGCAATTCCTGATCGGTATGGTGTCGGCATTGTTAGACAGACATCCTGCCCACCATGACATCCTTGTGGTCACGCTACTGTCTCACTGGGGGCTCCACTCGCCTCTGCTTCTTGCTTTCTGCGTCCGCTGGGCTTCCATCGTTTGCTTCCTGTGTTCAGAGCACCTCTGAAGGTCGTGGGCTCCACAGTTCTCTCCAGCACCACCTCCTCCAGCTCTTACGCTCACTAAGGGCCTCTCCTGCCTGCGTATGTGTTCCTCTTGCTCTGTTTTGTTCTGCTTGCACTTTCTCTTCAACCTCCCCATTCCAGTTGATTGGAAATTTTTATTTAAAGAGACATTTTTGTTTTCTGCCTGGTGATGGCATAAAATAGCTTTCTCTTCAGCCTAGTCTCGGGACTTGGCAGTACTGTGGATATTAGAGAGTTCCCCATGTATGCCATCATGTGACATGGTTTAGGGAGTTGCGCACACAAATGGGAGTCCTTGTCCCCTAATGGGGAGTCTCTCCCAGTAAGGTCCCACTTGCCTTTACCCTTAGGGGGGGTATTATGCAGTGGGCCATCTCCTTAGCCTTATGGGGGATGGGTGAGTCCCCCTTGGAGAGAAGGGACACATTCCCTCGATTCATCACAATGTACAGATGTGAACAATTTGCTTTGCCATGTTGTATCTAGTAAGTCAGGGTCACCCAGGTCACCTATTCGGGTGTCAACCAGAATTACGTCTCTGGCTATCCTAGGTTTTCTGCTTGCCCAGATACATTTTGAGGCCATATTTTGTATCTGTTGAAGGGCAGCAAAAGGAATCTTACTGGGGGGGGCTGAACAAGTATAGAGGAATCTAGGTAGAAGATGATTCATTTTGAACCGCAGCAATGCGCCCCATCAGGTATATCTCTTGCACAAGATCCCTCTCGAGTAACCTGAATAGCTTACGACATTTTTTGGAGTCAGTTTCTTTTGGGGGATTTGGACATCCAGATATTCTACTGCCTCCATGCCCCAGGCCAATGGACATATCTGTCAAAGTCTAGCTGAGTCATTCTCGGGTAAGGAGATCCCCAAACCACTAGACTTTTGATAGTTTATGGAGAAGCCTGCACCCTGTTCAAAGCATTCTATTTCTGACATGGCCACCCTTACTGGTGTCTGTAGGTATGTGATTGTGATTGTCAACATAACAATCCCCCAAAAACATCCTTTGAAGCACTCTCTCTCACTTGTTCCCTTCCATCACACCCACACCCCACCTTTATCCACCTCATGTATTACCTCCTACACAGAATCCCACACTGACCGGACTGACTTCACAACTAACAGCCGCACCTCTCCCTGCAACAATATCTACCTTGGCAACTTCAACCCCGGTAGTTCCCTTCCAGAGACCAATACAATTCTGAAGACTATCTCCGCTCCACTCTCCCATTATGAACTCAAAACTCATCATCTATCCCACACACATTGCTGGAATCACCCTGGGCCTTTTGATTGTTGGCATAAATCAGGCCTTGATGGATAATTGAATCTGGGTATCGTGGTCTGACCTTTGCTATTCCCTTCACACTTACACTACCACACAAAATCCCACCTACTCCCACACATCACCCTAGCCCCCCAGCCAGAAAAACCAAACACATTACAGACATAGCCTTACCACCACTTATACCATCACCCACCCTTGGTACGTGCACATCCCTCCATCTTACTCTACCAATATAACACCATGCTCATTCAGGCATGAGACAACATTGCACCCCTCAAATTACAAAAATCCCACAACAAGCACCACAAACAATGGTTCAATAGGTCCCTCCTCCCTATCAAGAACCTGGCAAAAGAACCCATGCTCTTCAACCAGGACACCCCTCAGACACTGTGGCAACAAATACAAAACAGCCATACGCAATGTCAAAGCCACCCATTACGTCAAGCCTCTCTTTAAACCACCATCCACACCTTCCACACCCCCATCCACTGAAGTATGCAACTCCCTCATGAACCTCCTCAACTCCAAAATACACATCATCAGCACAACCTTCCCCTCAGCTCTCCCACTCACGCAACCAACTCCCAAACATTCCATTACATGGGGCACCTTCCACCCCATCGACACCAGCACCCTAATCACCCTCACTGCTAAAACAAAACCTCGATGCTTCCTGGATGATGCATGCCCACCTCATACGGCATCCAATTGCATTACACCCCCCCACCCCACCAGCTCCCCAATGGCTCAAAATTATCAAATTGTGTCCCTCCCATAGAACTATATCCGATGCACTTAAAACAGGACAAATCTCACCCCTTCTCAAAAAACCATCTCTTGGCCCCATGCTCCCTGAAAACGAATGCCACAGTACTATCCTACAACATGCAAAGTACTGTTGGCTGCGGATGGGATTGACGGGACGTCCTGATTTCTTCAGCGCTGTATTTGACTCTTTACATTTGAGAGCTCTGCTCTCATATGAACGTTTCACGCGGTCTGGAGGAGGAAGTCTTTTTGTGAAGCACACGGACTGCCTGACCCACGCATTTACTGCAGGAGGTGACTTTTTCCCCGCCCATCTTTTCTTTCTTACTTGCCCTGTGTTTAGGGGCTTGTGGGGCTTGTACTACGTTAAGTAGGGATGGTGTATTACACTACACTCAGTGTTTAGGGGCTTATGTTACTTTATTTTAGGTAGGGTTTGTGCGTCAGCCTACCCCTATTTCAATGTGGTGTAACCCTGACTATATGTAACTTTGCTCCCTTTAGGTTTCCTCCTCACTGGCGGCCCCGCCCCCCTGCGCTGCGAGACGCCCAGGAAGACAGGATAAAGGCTCAGCCCCCGGCGCACCCGCGCCGCGCACCTAGCCAAGTACATGCAAAGTACTGTTGGCTGCGGATGGGATTGACGGGACGTCCTGATTTCTTCAGCGCTGTATTTGACTCTTTACATTTGAGAGCTCTGCTCTCATATGAACGTTTCACGCGGTCTGGAGGAGGAAGTCTTTTTGTGAAGCACACGGACTGCCTGACCCACGCATTTACTGCAGGAGGTGACTTTTTCCCCCGCCCATCTTTTCTTTCTTACTTGCCCTGTGTTTAGGGGCTTGTGGGGCTTGTACTACGTTAAGTAGGGATGGTGTATTACACTACACTCAGTGTTTAGGGGCTTATGTTACTTTATTTTAGGTAGGGTTTGTGCGTCAGCCTACCCCTATTTCAATGTGGTGTAACCCTGACTATATGTAACTTTGCTCCCTTTAGGTTTCCTCCTCACTGGCGGCCCCGCCCCCCTGCGCTGCGAGACGCCCAGGAAGACAGGATAAACGCTCAGCCCCCGGCGCACCCGCGCCGCGCACCTAGCCAAGTACATGCAAAGTACTGTTGGCTGTTCGCGGTTTGCGGGGTGCGAGGTGTAGGGGTTTAAGGTCTAGTTTTCCTCTTTTGGCTCCTGCAGCGGTCACGCTGCCGTCTCAAAAGGAGGGCCGCGGCTATCCACAGAGTATTGGCCTAGCATTAATTACTTTGTGTTTTTTCCTGTTGCTGAATGGGCCTTAGCCTTGGTTGTCTCACTGTACGCTGTGTGACGCTCCAAAGTTAAAAGGCACTGGGTGTGGCCTCGGTCATGGTGTGAACAACGTGCTCTCTTTTGGTCTTTAAAAGTGGTTCTAGCCAAGGGAGAGTTGGCTTTGCAGCTGGTTTGGTTGCGGGATAAACGGTGGGAAATGGGTCCCATCCTAAGAAGTGGGAAATCTGGTTCTGCCTCTAAAGAAACTGCCCCGCAATCGTCCACTATCCTAGATAAATGCGATGCTCCCTCTGTCGCCCCCCTTCAATAATACAACATTGCTTATGAGTGGTTTACAGGAGGAAATGGTGGAGGGGGCTATGTGCGAGGGCAAACTTGAATATGAAAATGAGGCTACCCTTTGCTCGCCCAAGCCTCCAATTTTGGCTGGGAAGGTCTTGGCCACATTGAGGTCTTCCTTTTCCTTACAGGAGGTGAATGATATTGTAGGGGAGGGGGGGCTTGGGGTTTGTTCTGGGCAGCTTGCAAATTGTTCTCATCCTCAAATCCAGCAAGGGTTTTCTTGCAACTCGGATACTTCGATCTTGGCCCCCACGATTGTTAACGAATTGGGTAGAAGAATGCGGCTCTCGTTGGGCCCTTCGTCTCCAGCCGCTTCCTCCTTCCCATTTCGCGAACAAGTACACCTACACCAGCCCCCATTATATAGCTGTGCAAAATCGGGAGGCAACATGAGTAATCTGGTGTCGACGCCATGTAGAGATGTTGTCGGGGGGGCCGCCGGCTTTCATGAGGACCACAAGGCTGGGGTAGTTTCTCCTACGGGTTTTACTCAGTCAGCTGGTGTTAGCCCTTTTGATTTGGGTTCAGAGGGTTCTGATCCTGCTGCTCCAAAGGGAGAGGGTGGTTTGGCTTCAACCCCGGAGGAGCTACGGCTACCAGCCCAAAACACTGATCCAGTTAATTTTCCCGTAATTTCAAGTCTACTTAACCTACTGGATAGAGGTCACGAACTCACGCATTATTCCATTAGGGAGATGCAGGGTTCGCTTTCCTTAATGAAAGACAAAATGGCAAAAGTGGAAGGCTTTATCATGGCGGAGGAACGATCTAGATCGTCCTATCTGGCCCAAGTAGAAACACTTTTGGAAAGGATAGCAGTTTCCCACATCCAGCCTCCAGATGGAGTTACGACCTCCTCCCAAAGTACTCAAACAGACAGGGCTGTCTTTGCTATAGAAGCTCCACAGAGATCTTACTCCCAGGTGGTGAGTGGAGGAAAGGGTGATAGAGTGGAACAAGTGGGGGTAGACGACATCAACTTGGTTGAGGCTTTGAAACTCCAACATGTGCGTCTGTTGCAGATGGAGCAGCTTGTATATAAGCTTGTTGACGTACAGCGTATGCCAGACCTTCAAGGTGGCGAAGGAGAGGCTATTTTGGCTGATGACAGGCAAGCCTCCCCGCCTGATAGCCCCTCCATTCTGGTGGATTTAATTAATGCTAAGGCTAGGCCCTCGGACATGGCCACTATACCGCCCTCAGATCTCGAGGACGACCCTGTTGAACACGAGGGTAGGAACTTTGTTTCGCGGAAAGCTAGGAAATCTTTCCTAAGAGCTCAGAAGCGTTTGAAACAAACCAAAGCGCGACTTAAGAAAGTTGACATGGCTACCTCCGGCCCTGAAAATGCTTTGGTGACGGAGATGAGGCCATGTCTTAATAATGGGACCTGCCACGACGACTTGGGAATGGCCTTGTATGATCTAGACGATGAAAGTAGGCGGCATCTGCAGATTGCTGCCTTGAAGAGCGGAAACACGCAGATTGTGCCTCGCCCCCCGGTAAGTGCTTGCCCTGATAAATTACAACCTAAGATGCACTGCTTCTTCCCCAACACTGTCTCTAAAAAAGTGGCTATAGGGTCGTCAGCTGTCATTTTAGAAGCAGCAATGGCGCCTCTACAAAGTCCCCTTGCTATCCAGGAGATACCCGTTACGGTTAAGCCGAATGTCCAGGGGACCCTGGGCCCCGCTGCCTTACAGGAGGGACCTCTTGTAGAGCTAAGTAGTTCCGCTAGGCCAACACTTATTACTTCAGCTTCAGTGTCTCCGGCGCGTGCTCCTTGTGTTGAAGTTGAGCCCCCTCCCTTAGTAACTCTGGGAGGGTCTGATCTGGAGGCGCCATCTTTTGTGCAAACGCCAAAGGAGATGAAACTAATATTAGGATGGACTAGTAATCCAGAGATAAATGGGCCTGCTCGTATAAATAGATCCTTTTTAATGAATTCATTTTTTCAAATTCCAGCATTAAGAAATCTTTCATCCAAAGACCTGGATTGGGTCAAACTAGCGACCCACAATAACAACAGAGTACTCTGCAGAGTTCAGTCGCAAATTATTACCAAAATGCTATTTGAATTTGCTGAAGACTTTTATTCCATTGGTCTTACTCCTAGATTGTTCTATGATATGGATTCTGCATGGGCATTCCTTGAATGGGTCCAACCCCCCCCCCCAGTATGTCCTAATGCATTGGTTGGTGACCTGCCTGATTCACAAGTTAACAAATTATCTATCCAATTGGCGTCACTTTCCCAAGCCTTAAGTGGTTTAGCCTGGTTAGAACCTTTGATAAAAGCGACTGCCGCCAACATAGAGCCCAATCCAGGCTCATAACTTCCATTCTTGAATGTGGCCTCTTGGAATTGTTGCGGGTTAGGCAATCTTACAGCATGGCATAAGCAACTTGAGCCTGACAAGAGGCCCGATATTTTGTTTCTTCAAGAAACTATGTCATTAAATGACTTTAGCCTAGATGGCTACTCTTGTTTCTCCATGGTGGCTGAAAGGTTTACCACAGGTCGCCCCTCAGGAGGTATAGCAGTTCTTATAAATAACAGACTGAAAGCCATAGCTTCTATAGTGGATTTATCGGCCTCTTGTGTGTTAGTAAAATTGACGCTTAAGGGCTGCAAAGATTTGAATCTGCTTTTACTATCCATATATTGGAATCCTAAAGCTGTTCCGCTGGATCTGTTAGTGGAGGATCTGGAAAGGATTCTATCTTATGCAGCTAGGGCTTGCCCCGACCATGAAATCATGATCGGAGGCGATTTGAATTGCTATCTATATTTAAAGAGCGCAATATGCCCCTTTTCTTGCTATTCAGTTTATACGCAACAGGCCAAGGACAGAGGGCAGAAATTATTAGTTTTTTTCCAATCATGGGGGATATATCCAATTCAATTGGCTTCTCATTCCATTCAGTCCTCTTGGCAGCGAGGTTTATCCACCTCACTTATTGATTATTTACTTGCCTCTAAAGCATGCTCTGGGCTGCTTGAACCCATACTGATATTAGACCTGGGTATGAGTGATCATCATATGCTGTATTCTCGTTTGCATATGGGGGGTGAATGCTATGTAGCTTCTGCCCCTGCAGCCCTGGTGGCATGTGACAGAAACAATATATCTGTAAACTGGCATCCTGCCGTGTGCAGGAAGGTGACATTTTTGGTAAATAGGGATATCTTAGTGAGCTGGGACGCTAAGACTTCTACAGAGAATGAGACCAAAATTAATTAAATAAATGCTAAAATGATCTATAGGCATTTGGTAGGTGTTGCAAATGATCCCTTGGGGAAGGCTAAAATTGGGGTCGCCCAGGTTAATGCTTCCCAGGTCGCATGCTTAAAAAAGCAAAGAAACTGCGATCTTCGGCTACTAAGGAAGCGCATTATATGTCAGTTTGGATATAATCGCCAAAAAAACATGATTGAGGCGCGTTATAAGCACCAATTAAGCCTGTTGCGTCGGGCAGCCCATATTCTAGCCAACCAATATATGATTGGTTTGTTGTGTAAAAAAAAGTCCGGGACATATGGGCCATTTTAAGAAATCCAACAGGAAAAGTCGATCTTCGCATGGTGGCTGTTATTTTGGGCCCTGAATGGGAGAGGTTCTTTAGTTTGAAATTCTCTCTACCTGATGGGTATACCGAGTCTGAGAGCATTCCCGTGCACTTGTCCCTTCCGGTGATCTGTCCATGGGAAGTAAAGGATATTATATGGACAGTTGAGCAATTGAATCCATCTAAAGCTGCCGGCCCTGATGGGCTGCCTCCCTGTGTGTTTAAGTCCGATCCCCACTTTTGGGCCAGGTATTTACTTTCATGTTATCAATCGATTTATCATACCGGGATCATTCCGGCATCATGGCTAATAGCCATTATTATTCCCATACATAAAAAGGGGGTGTTAAGCAATCCTGCGAATTTCAAACCTATTGCTTTGATTGACACAGCGGCGAAAATTTTTACACGACTTATTTTGGTTGACTTAGAAACTCAGATAAGGACCCTTAATATTTTGTCCAAAGCTCAGGTAGGTTTTCGTGGGGCTATGGGTACTCAATTAAATGCCTCAATTTTAGCACACTTAAGGAGATCTGTGCATGGAGAATCAAAGGGCGCCATTTATATGGCTGCCGTGGATCTCACATGTGCCTTCGACAATGTCCTTCGAGCTCGTCTTTGGCAGAAGATGTTGGTTTATGGTATTCCATCCACCTTGGTGGCCCTAATTGCTGCCCTACACACGAACACCTCATGTCAGATTCGGATCAATGCTAAGGGGCTTCTCTCTGCTAATATTCCTACGAGGATAGGGGTCAAACAGGGATGCAATCTAGCTGCAGTCTTATTCAATCTATATCTCGCAGATATTGAGAATCTCTGGAAAGAGACTAATTCATTTCCCGTAATATTGGGTACTATGCGATTGCACTGGTTGGCTTTTGCTGATGACATTATTCTATTCGATAGAGTGCCATTCGGTCTTCAGAATAAATTAAATACATTCTATGAATATTGTCTGCAGAACAACATGTCCGTTAACCCGGCGAAATCCCACATTATGATTTTCACGGCAAAAAAAAAACTGCCTAGATTTACTTTTACTATCAATCAACAGCCTATTGTTAGGAAGGACGCGATCATTTATCTGGGTTATCACTTGTCAAATGGGAACTCAATTGATGGATGGCGGACCTTGCTGAACGCAAAGCTTAGCCCCTTAATGGGCCAAATGCGCATAATTTACGCTAAATACTGCAGCTTTTCTCTTTTGCCCCTCATTCAATTTTACACAATGAAAATAGAGCCCATTTTGCTTTATACGCTCGATATATGTTTGTTGAAGATGGGGCCCTTGTTAAATTTGATTCAAGGGCGACTCTGGAAGAAAATTTTAGGGTTACCAGGTTATGTACCAAATCCCATCATATTACACGAGTTGGGGCTCTATCCTCTAGCTGACAAATATCTTTGGAGGAAGGTAAATGCTTTTTGCAAATTTCTTTTGCCTCCCCCAAATTCACTCTATGAGGAGTTTCCAATAATGTTGGATAAAAATTGCCCGGCTTCGGTTCTGGAAGCGAAAGGAGAAATCATGGAGACTCTAACTTCCCTTAATATGACTCTCACAGATTTGACTAATACCCCAATTAAAGTTAAAACTCGCTTCTTTCGCAACTCCTGGGCTCAAAACTCTGACAAGGTTGGGGGGTACTCCTCCTTTTCGACCTATGCTATGTTTAGACATGCAGTTACTCCAAGGTTGCCCTATATCCTATGTTTTCCTGAAAAAAGGGCCAGACAGATTTATATGCGTTTCCGTTTGGATCTTATCCACACGGGAGCACGTATTCGGTCTTGGGCCGGGTATATGGAGTTGGCAAGGGGGTATGAGTGTCGATTTTGTCTGAATAGGTCTGAAAATGAAACGCTGGAACATCTTTTTATTTACTGTGAATTTTTCGCGAAACAAAGGTTATGCTGCCTGGATTCTGTGTTTTTTTCTTATTCGAGTTTTGAAGCCAATTTAGTATGGTTAAGATGCATGCAGGGCTCCTCGAATGCCATTATTTTAGCAACTGTCAGACTTGTTTTATTGATTGAAGAACAGCTGTTACCAATGAATTGTGCAATTCTTAATAGGATGGGTTTGGCCTTCCCGCATAGGTAATAAGGGATTTGGGCGCAATAACTAGTTTTGTATCTGGGCTTATTGCTGTATTTTCCTCTGTTTTGTTGTGTTGCTGAACCTTGATTGATTGTTCGCTGTGTCTTTTGTCTTTGCGCTATCATTCGTAAGGAAGCTTTTAGGTGGAGGGTAGTTTGTTATGATGTATACGCCTACAGTGTATTGTAGGTGTCCCATGATTGCGCATACAGCGTCTTTGCGCATTTGAAGGGTTCTCCTTTAAGGTCTTTTAGAGGAAATGAAATTTGGGTGAGGTGATGCAAATTGGTTGTATTCGTTTTATGTACATAATAGGTTTTAAATGTATTTATATGGTGATCAAATTTTGTAAAGGTGTAAAGTAAATTTACTACCAAAACAATAAAATTTATTATTACTCAAAAAAAAAAAAACTATCCTACAATACCTCACCAGAATCATGGAAAACGTTGTAACTACCCAACTGCAGCAACACATCACCACAAACAGCCTATCAAACCCCTTCAAATCTGGATTTCGACCTGGGGCCGCTACTCTTCACACCCTCAATGACCTCTACAGCATTACAGGCAAAGGACAACCAACACTACTCATACTCATTGGCCTCTCTGCAGCCTTCAGCAACATTGACCACACAATTGTACTAGACATACTAGCCCACAGGATGAAACTGTCTGGCACCATACTTGACTGGTTCACCTCCTTTCCCCCTTATCGATCAAACAGAGCCCACACCTGTCAAGTATGGGGTCCTGCAAGCCTCCTCCCTATCTCCACTCCTCTTCCACCTATGTGTCGAATCCCTTCGACAGACCTTTAGCAAACACAATGTATATTTCCACCAACATGCATATGGCATACAAATATAATTCCAAATGTCATCCCATTCACAACTTCACACCCTCAAAACCTGTCTCTCCACCATCACCAACTGGATGGCCACCACTTTTTCAAACTCAACCCTACCAAAACAGAATACTGTCTCATCTGCCCCCAAGGCATAAACACACCCTCACCCCCTGGATCTAGGACCTTGCCACAGACAACCCACACATATCCCTTCCCCCACCAGTCAAATCCCTTGGCTTCACCATTGACCCCACACCTTTCCTTCATACACCACATAGCTGCTGTCACCAAAACATGCAATCTACAACTACACTTCTTATGCAAAATCAGACATATCCTTCCTCCTAATGACTTTGGTACCACAGTCCAAGCACTGCTTCTCTCTAAGCTGGACTACGGAGATGCTCTCCTCACTTGACTCCCCAACAACACCCTTAAAACACCTGAACGCCATACAAGGTGCAGCAGCCAGACTCATCCTTCACCTACACAAACATTCACACATCAACCTGTTCTTGCCCAGCTCCACTGGCTCCCCATACCCCAGAGAATTGCCTTCAAAGCACTCTGCATTGTATTTGAAGCCATGCACCTGAAAACTCAATGTTACCCTCATAAAAAACACAAACCCAACACCAAACAAGCCAGCCAACACCCTTTACACAGTCCACTCCGCAAACTCACATGCACATAAAATCAAGCTTCTTCCATCACTACTTTCAGAAAGTTCCTAAAAACATACCTTTTTCCCCACAGCTAACCCTGCCCTCCTCCACTGCTATCACTTGTCTGTCCTAATCTCTCTATCTTTTCCTAAAGAAATTGTACACCTTCTTTTTTCAACCTCCACCCTTTCAAACTTTGAACCATCTAAGGCGCTCTGAGACCCTGTGGGTCAGACCGGCGCTAAACACAAATTCAAATAAAATAAAAATAAAATAAATAACATCATCAGCAAAGAGGGAGATTTTGTAGGGTTCACCACCTACAACAATCCCTTTGATAATAGGATTGTCCCCAATCCTTTTGGCAAAATGTTCCATAATAGGTGAAAAGATCAACGGGATAAGGGGCAATCCTGTCTCATACTGCAAGAGATAGCAATGGAATGTGTGTGGTTGAGATTTACACAGATTATGGTGGTCAGGGAGCCATAATGAGCTAATACCATTCATTGGAATAAAGGGCCAAAGTTCTAGGCTTGTAAAACGTTGTCCATAAAAGGCCAATCGATCCTATCGAAAGCTTTAGTTGCATCTAGATTGAGGTTTCCCATTTACAGGCTCTCCCTTTTGGAAAACTTGATCAGGTTGAGTGCTTGCCCAGGATGAAGACTCTTTGGTCTGGGTCCGCTAAGTGGGCATGACTTCTGTCTGACAGCCTTTTGTCCAGGAACTTAGACTATACATTGGTGTTGATATTTAGTCAGGAAATGGGTCTGTTCCATAGAAGGTGACACTCGGCCCAACTGCATAAAAGTGTTAAATAATTTTGTTAGGGGTTCAGGTAATTGAGTTTTGAAAGATTTGTAGACAAGGGAGGTATAGTTGTCGGGCCCTGGGGCTCTATGTTTAAGGGATTTTATCGCCACCTCAATATCCTGCGGGTCGAAGGGGTGATCTATTATTGCTCTATCTGCGTTAGTGAGCAGAGGTGTGTACGCCCTGCGTATATAGTCACTTTGTTTTTGCGGTGAGTGGCTAATGGCTGTCATTTTTTCCATAATGTGACAATCCACAATTTCCAATTTGGCCTCCTCTGTTTAGTGAATCTTACCTTTTGAGCCAGAAAGACTCATTATGGTATTTCTACTGTTCACTTGCTATCATTTTCCAAAAATAAATATTTATTTGCCTTGTTTCCCTTGGCATAGTATGATTGTTTAGTTTTGATGACTGTTCGCGCGATTTGTTCAGCCAGGTGTGCTTTTAGTTTATTGCACACTATTCTAAGGTTTCTCTGTGATTTGAGGGAAAATGTTTGCTTGTTGGCTGTTTTCTATATCTGCACTTTCTTTTAAATTAGTTCCCTGAGTCGTGCCTGGCTTTTGGTGTAGGCCGATGTGTCATTGATGAATACCCCCCTAACAACTGCTTTCATAGCGTCCCTGTTCAGCCAGGTGTGCTTTTAGTTTATTGCACACTATTATAAGGTTTCTCTGTGATTTGAGGGAAAATGTTTGCTTGTTGGCTGTTTTCCATATCTGCACTTTCTTTTAAATTAGTTCCCTGAGTCGTGCCTGGCTTTTGGTGTAGGCCGATGTGTCAGTGATGAATACCCCCCTAACGACTGCTTTCATAGCGTCCCAGAGTATGGCAGAAATAGTCCATTCAGTGTTCTCTTTAAAGTAATTATCTATAGCCTTCACAATGTTATCGCTAAGGGCTAAATCATTGAGCACTGGGTCATAGTATTCCCACGGTGGTTTCTCAGGGGCAGATAATATCTGGGCGAATAGGTCCATTACAACTGGAGCATGGTCTGATACGACGTTTATCCCAATGTGGACATCATCAATACATGGGACTAGGTAACGGGATGTCAGCAGAAGGTCGAATCTTGAAAAAGTGATGGACATGGGAGACGTATGTATAACAGCGATCATCTTTGTGGTGTAATTTCCATATATCAACCGCCCCCAATTCTCTGAAAAATATGGCAGTAAGAGCATTTTGCTTTTAAACATATTTTTTATATCACAGCTGGAGCAAAAATAAAAACATCACATTTCAGTGGTCAGCCACCGCTGACGACCCATATGACGCTTAGATTACAACAATATTCCCTCCCCCCCTCCATCGTCCCGCTGATCGACCCTATGTAGTCCAAATCACCTCTCTCCTCTGCTTCCCTCCGGGAACAAGTAAACCTGGATCAGTTGTGGCTTGAAGGTCAGGGCTGGGAACTTTTGGTCAGATTCCAGTAGGGGTGCCCAGACTGCCTGAAACAGGTGAAGCTTTCCCTCCTTTGCTGCCGAGAACCTCTTGGTGACCAAAATGTCCCAGACTTTTTGTAAAAGCATTTTTAAAATCAGCGGCTGAGTGTGGATGAGTTTTTATCTAAATGAGGTTTTGGGACCAAATTAACATCTCCCCTGATTATTAGCTGGCCTTTTACAAACTGAGGCATTTCTGATATGAAGTCCAAAAGGAAGTTACTCTGTTTTTCATTAGGGGCTTACAAGGAAATGGGTGTGAATACATGCCCAAGTAAGGATCCTTTGACTCCTATAAATCTACCTTCAAGGGTACGTTTGACCTCCACCTCCTCAAAGGGAATTCCTCTCAGGAAAAGAATTTCTGTTCCCCCTTTTTTGGAACTGTTTCATGCCAGATATTGCAATGTATAATATCTATTGCATAACCTTGGTGTATCATCAGGAGTTAGGTGTGTTTTTTTGCAGGGAGGCAATTGCGCAATTGGTGTCAGTGAGCCTTTGGAGGATAGATTTGGGTTTATTAGGGGAGTTATGCCCCTGTACCTTAAGTCTAAGGATCTTAATGTGAGCTGGGTGGTCAGTGTCCTTAAGGAGTGCGTTACCATCATGTGTAATAAACGCGGGACCAAGGAGGAGCTATGGTCATCAATTTGTTGTTATGGTCAAAGTGATTTCCTGCTTTTGCAACTATTTGTACCCCAACAAACAGTAAGAACAAAGTCCTGTTCCTTCTTTGATGGACCACCAGATCTACGGGGCTTACTGACTTTTGACCATGGTGTGCATTTTGTTTTGGTCCAGTTGGGCTTAGTGTCGAAGTCAGGGAGAGGTACTCAGTGGGCGAGACTCTGTAATGTCTAGATTCAAGAGGTTTTCTGCTTCTTTTGGTGGGCCAATGGAACACTTTTTACTGGCATGTGTGAAATACAGGGTGGAAGAAAATCCCTAACGATGCAGGATCTTTTCTCTCAAGCGGCAAGATCTTGCTGAAATAAATATCTGGAGTGTTATGCGCTATCAGTATTTTTTGCTTGGTCATGAAGAAATTAATTCAGGTTGGCACATCTGGGGGAGACACCATGCTAATCTCTAAGGGATGGAGAAGCCGATGAGTGTGATCTAGCGCCAGTTCGGCGTTTTCCAGTGGTGGTAAAAAGGATTGAAATGGGGCCTGTACATATTCAGTAAGGTCCTTGGCTTGGGCTGTCAGTGGAATCCTTTCAGTTTAATGTTGCTGTGCCTTGTGTGCTTTTCCTTGTCCTTCTATTTGGAGTCCATCCGGCCGCATTTTTCTTCCGGTGCGATCAATCTCTGTGTAAGTTCTGTGGTCCCCAATGTTTGTTCACTGTGATGTTTCGAACTTCTTTTCTTCGTTTCTCTGCCTTATCCAATGTTCTTTCTAAGGCTGCAACCTTTCTAGTGGTTTCTGCCATGCAGCCCTGAATCTACCTTTTGATATCCCCTTGAAGCTCTTGGTGGTCCAGTTTAGTAGCTGGTTGGTTAGGGTCTTTGCCATGAATTGCTGATGCGTGTACAGAGCCGTGACAGTTTCAGATTTTTTACCCTTGTCCTGTGCCTGGAGGAGAGAGGCAGTATCATTATTCTTTGGAGGTTTAGTTTAGTTTGCCAACTTGTGCTGCAGATTTACCCAAGAGTTCATGGATCATCAGTTTGTCTCTTCTAATCTCTCTTTTGTGGGACCCACAGAGTAACAAGCACAAATGCTGCAGGTAGCAGGCCTGTGGTTTCCCTCATCATATTGGTTATCCATCAGATGCCTCTGCGCATTACCTCTTTTAATTGACACTATTGAGTGGGTATGGGAAAATCCATTTCAAGGAGTGGACCTAGGTTGGAGAGTCCACGGCTCCCGTTTATAACCGTAGCCCTGATCGGATCAGGTAGTGCTCGAGACATAGAGCCTCTTATTCACCCTACCTCAGTGTGTGATGCCGCTTTGCCTAGGATGACAGTGCCACGATATTCAAATGTTCTATTCAGTCCTCTCCTGTTCGGGGGTTGCTTGCTTGGTAGGTTGCCCGGGAACCAACAGGTCTCGAACTGGGATCCGCATGAAGTTGCCTCTCCCATCTCCCATGAGGCCCAGCGACAGCTACGGCATTGATCTGTTTGGTGCCGACTTCCTCAATGCAGGAGCACCGTAGTAAGTTTAGGTGCCTTCTTCAGTATTCAGGAGTGTCACCCGGGAATCGGAGTGGAAGCGCTTTTCAGATCCTCGTTGCGTTTGTTGCATTCTTTCCTCTGCTCATTTTGTGCCTGGATGGTTCTGACGGTACCCCCTACGGCTTTGGAAAAGCAGAGGGCCGAACTACCAGTGGGGCTGGCTGAGCACCTCACAGATGCTCTCACAAGGTTGTCCACACCTGCGTCGCTCAAAGCCATGCCCCTCCTGAGACAATATCTTTTTGTCAGTAAAACATGTTTTTACTTACTCCCTCTCAACGCAATGCTCAACCTCCCAGTTTGAGTATTTTCCTGCCAATGAAGGAACTTGAACCTGCAACCTTGCCATTGGTGAACCAATGTTCTAACCTCTGAGCCACTCAGGATGAACAGAGGTGAAGGTCTTTCTCTCTGTGCCATGTATAATGGAAATTAAGCTAAAACAGCAAAAACACATTAAAATGTTATCAATTTACACACGATGCAGCGCTCAGCCTACCAGTTTCAGTATTTTCAGGCCACTAAGGGTACTGGATCTTGCAACATTGCCATTGGTAACCCCACGCACTACCCTCTGGGCCACATGTGTCTCTGTGCAGAAAAATAACTTTTTGTATTATTACATGGCAGTCAACGGTGTAATGGATGACGAAACATCTAGGAACCTGCAATATTGGTTGGGATAAACACATTTCCTGGTCTCTCTCTCCGAGCCATTTGTAATGGACATAAAGATAAAACAATATCTCTAATGGATTGTGTCCTCCCACACATTCCTCCTCTTGCATATATTCTTATCCTGCTTTGCAGTCTTGGAAATCTTTTCCACAGCAGAGGGCGCTTTGTGACATCGAGTTGATGTCTCTCAATGGTTACCATTCCTGTGTCTGGATGTGACGTTGATGACAATATAAATAGCACGAACTGCGCCCGTTGCCTCAGTTCTGTTTTTCTGCATACAAAGTATGCTCTTAGATATGTTGTACTCGCTTCAGCGAATCTCTCCGACTAATGTCATAATTCTTTATGTTAAAATCTTCACAATATCTATGCTGAAAACAGGCTTTAAGCAATGTGTGGACTGTGACTCAAATATGTGGTTTACTGATCCGCACAGGATTTGTCTATGGTGCCTCAGCGAAGAACACAAAGTCATTGAGTGTGGCTCCTGCCAATCAATGACCAGCAAGGCTTTGAAGGAGAGAAGATTGAAGCTCACACTAGGTCGGTGGGTTTTAAATCTCTGTCTTCCACACCTTTTAAGAGAAAATCTTCCAAAGGTAGAAGCTCCTCTGGAGACAAGTCTGCAGAAAGCCCCAAAAAAAGATTTAGACATTCAAAACGGTCAATATCTAGGAGCGATTCATGCCACTCTTCCGCTTCATCGTCACAAAAGAAGTTGAAGAAACATTGCCATCGTTCCTCATCTTCCGACACCTCACCCGACAAGCGCCATGTACGTTTTCCTGATAAGACTGCTTCAGCAGCCCAATGGGATATGTTTAGAAAAAAAATGATGGATGTCTTTTTTGAAGGCAGCTCCTCCTGGTCCATAGAAAGAGCCAAAAAAGGCTGTAAATCCCACCATGTCTTCCAAGATCTGCATGGTATTGTGTAAGGCTTCGATCCGCGTGTCCAAAAGCCAGAATCTGAAGACCTCAGGGATGTCGTCTCACATAGCATCAACAGAGACCACAGAGACAGCATTGAAGCAAAACGTTTCTGTGACTTCCTCCTCAAAGGAGTGAAATAGCCCTTCAAGGTTAACCTTGGACTCAACTTTGTGCTTTAAGCCCAAAGTGAAGTTGAATTTCTTAAAATCCTTTGGCTACATTTTTGAGGAGGAAGACGACATCCTACTCTTTGGATATTAATGTTTTGGAACTCCCAATTTACCAGAAGAATTGGTCTCCAATCAGTCCCGACTAGAAGACCTAGCCAGTGGTTTGAAAGAAACCAGTGGTCTGGATACCTCTCCTGAGGTTGAATTTGACACGCCAGATATCCATTCTCACCCTAATATGGCCTATAGAACAGTCATGAATAGGGTGATTGATTATTTGGGTTGGGGGTGTCCTGATAAGGACATTACCCAGGATGACATTACAGACATCTTGGATAGAGGCCCTCCTAGCGAACCTCTGCGGCCCTTTCATACAGTACTAAAAACCAAATCCTAGAAAACTGGCAAAAACCTGATACCAATCCTGCTGTCAACAAGGAGTTGGTGAAGAAATACAGACCTTCTTCTGTGGACCCTGACTTCCTTTCCAGGAACCCTACAACAGAGAGTTTGGTGATGCAGGTGGCTACTTCCACATCAAAGGCTGCAGCTTATCTGACCATCCCTCTGGATAGGGACGATAAGAGATACAACGCACTGGCTAAGAGAGTATTCTCTGCTGGAAGCATGAAATTAAAAACCAATAATGCATCTTGTGCTCTCGCATAACACCCATACACATTGTGGATTGTTATTTCTCAGGCTGCAGCAAACATTCCAGAATGTGAGATAAGAGATTAATTCAATAATCTCATCAATGATGGTAAGGAGGCTTCTTGCCAGTCCCTTCAGTCAGGTCTAAATGCGTCGGATTCTGTATGGGATCTACTGCAGTGATAAGAAGATTTGCATGGTTACATAAGTCTGGTTTTACCCCCAATGTCTGGTCAAGACACCTGGATATGCCCTTTGATAGGTCCAAACTTTTTGGACCAAAAGTGGACGGCAGCCTAAAAAACCTACAAGCTTCAAAGGCAGCAGCAATATCCTTGGAGACAGCCATTCATCAGCCGCAACAACACCCACTTACGCAGGCTTGGAGAGGGCATTCATTTACTTGCTGCTTTTCCTTTGGATGAAGGGGAAGATGTCAAGCTACCCAGAGAGGACAAAGGAGGTTCACATGTACCCCCATAGGCAGCGGAGGAAAGACTGCTCAAGCAGCAACCTCCTTACTGCCCTCTGTCGTAGCCACAGCCCCAAACCTCTCTGAGCACTTTGCTCACAGAACCGCGTGGGAGGCAGGTCTCCCATTTATGGAAAAAAAAAAGATTGTCTCCTGAGTGAGCATTCTCTTCGGGAACCAGATCTGCACCTGCTACAGGAGATTATTTCCCTGTTGGAGACAGGTGCTGTGGAAAAGGTACCTCTAGCGGAACAATGCCAGGGTTGGTACTCCACCTATTTTATGGTTCCCAAGAATGATGGAGAGCTCTGACTCTTCTTGAACCTGAGGTGCTTGAGGAAGTTCCTCAGGAAAGACAGATACAAGATGGTCACTCTTTTGCAGATCCTCCAGGCCCTTCAGCTGGAGGACAGGATGGTGTCATCTGATCTTCAGGATGCTTACTTCCATGGGCCTATACATCCCAAGCACAGAAAGTACCTGATGTTCACCATTGGCAGATCTCACTATCAATTTCAAGTTCTGCCTTTCGGTCTCGCCTCTGCCCGAGGATCTTCACCAAGATAATGGCGGTGGTGGCAGTGAATCTAAGGATGGGAGGGATTCACATTTTTCCCTACCTAGATGATTTGCTGATCAGAACTTGTTCCCCAGAACAGGCTCTGGAACATCCCAGCAGCACCTCCCACTCTCTCCGTAATCTGGGCTTCTCCCTCAATTTCAAGAACACTGAGGTGTAAGTCATTGGAGCGTTCCTGGAATCTTCCTCGAGGAAGGCTTCACCTCCCGAGTTCAGGGCTCCAGATATCTTGCAGATGGCAACGAGAATTCAGAATGCCTAATATCTAACGGCATTCGACTTTCTGAGGTTGCTGGGCCTCACAGCATCCTGCATTTTCCAGGGGCCAGAAGCCCACCTAAGGATGAGGTTCTTCCAGTTGGCCCTAAGATCCCAATGGTTACAATTCTCAGGCAGGGTGACAGACCTTCTTTAGGTCCTTAGCAAAGTCACACACGATCTCTTATGGTTGGCCTGCAAGGAGAATGTGATGATAGGAGAACCTTTTTGGCAACCCAGGCTGGAGATAACTGTAGTCACGGATGCTTCCCTCATGTATGGGGAGCTCACATGAGTGATCTGATGATCAGCAGACTTTGGTCCCCATCAGAATCAAGACTAAACATAAACCTTTCACAGCTTAGGGTCGATCAGACTGGTGCTGATAGCCTTTTTACCGTCCATCCAGGGAAAGAATGTGCTAATACTGACGGACAACTTGGTTACCATGCATTACCTCAACAAGAGAGAAGGTGTAGGGTCACTACCACTGTGCAGGGAATCCATTAAGCTCTGGTTTTGGGCTCTACAAAACAGAATCTCTCTGTCGACTGTTCACCTAGCCGGAGAAGAGAACATGAAGGCAGACGCTCTGAGCAGGCAAAGCCTGATCTTGCATTAGTGGAAGTTGGCGCAGGAAGTCCATTTAGAGATCTTCACCATTTGGAGAACCCCTCAAGTGGGTTTGTTCCCATCCAGTATCAACAGGAAGTGCAATCTGTTCTGCTCCAGGGAATTTCCTCAGAGCATGCATTCGTAATGGACTGGGAGTTTCCACTCCTGTACCTGTTCCCACCGGTCCCCATCATTCCTCATGTCATCAGGAGGTTGAGGAAGTTCGGGAAGCAATAAATATAATAAAATCCATGATCCTAATTGCTCCGGATTGGGCCGGGAGGACGTCGTACCAAGACATTCTAAACATGTCAATCTGCCCTCCTTTCCCTCTACCCCAGAGAGTGTACCTATTCCTCCAAGAGGGAGCCTGTCTTCTTCACCCAGGAATCAAAACTCGGAACCTTCATGCTTGGTTTCTGAGAGGTTGAGCGGGTAAGATATAAGAATTGGGACCTCCTGGAAGATCTTATGGAGGTGTTAGTTTTGGCTAGAAGACCAGCAACGAAAGCATTTTACTGCTGTCGTTGGAACAGGTTTTGCAGCTGGTGTAGAGCTAAAGATATAGATCCTTTCTCTTGCATAACACCTGCGGTGCATTTTTTTACTGCACCTAGCCCGGCGAGGGCTCCGGGCGACTACCATCAAGGGATACTTTGAGACGTTATCTATTTTTACACACACACCAGAACCAAGTTCTTACTTTAAGATGCTGATTGTCATACAATTCTTAGAATGACTGACAGATACATTCCCACAGTTCCCTTTTTTGGTTCCGTCCTGGAATTTGAACTTTTTTAATGGGAGCTCCATTTGAACCTCTCCTTTCTTGTCCTCTAAGGTTATTAACCTTGAAAACTATCTTTTTAGTGGCCATCACTTCAGCTTGAGAGTCTATAAAACAATATTTTCTTAACAGTAAAAAAGGTTAAAAATTAAAGTATTTACCTGTTTCCTCCCATCAAACAGATCAATCTATCAGTTTAAGTATTTCATGTGAACAAGACGAGTTGAACGAGCAACTGGTAAAGCCATGCCTTCTCTAACGTTAGAGCTAGTGCATCTCACTTCAGAAGACATAACGTTTTGTATTAAAACACAGCTGTCAAAGCTATAATCAATGAAGATCCAGCGTCAGACTGGGACACAAAATCCATCTAGGCACCAATGAAAAAGTAGCCCACAGTCATACATTACTATTCATTACTATCCAGAACAGACTGAGTTCTATCCAGTAGAGCGCTTTTGGTCAAATACATTATAAATAAGGCGTTTGAAAACCTATTTGATTAGTAACATTGATTAAAATGAGTGTATTAACTTATAAAAGTGGCCCAGTCTGGCCAAAAATGGCAATTTTGTCACACTAAAGTGTCCATCCTAGAAACATGGGTTGACATTTCAGGGATTTCTCAATTGCTCCATAGGCCAGGTCGAACCTGCTCTCACGGGGTTCCGTTTTGATAACAGTGCTGTATAGTGACAGCTTTGAGATAAAGAGTAATGTCAATACTGATAGCTCCAGTCAGGAAACAATGCCTGTGGTTCCCCTTATTGTTGACTGGAGTTCTGGAACCTGCGCCGCCTTCAATGGGTTCATCTCCTCCCTCCTTCCATGGGTTATTCCTCTTCCGCCATCAATTCTAAAGTGGCCTTAAAGAGAAGTACAGCAACTCGGTCTAAAATTGAGAGGCAACATTTACCAAGAAAAGGATGCTCAAGATTAGCTGCAGAACCCAAGATTAACTGCAGAACCCATCCAACAGTCGGAGAGGTCCTCCAATTTTGCAATGTATTCCAGGCAGTGGACCTAGTTTTCTTAATGAGATCAGGAACTATAGGATGCACAGGATTGTGAACAATTACTGATCCTAGACTTCCTTGCGCAAGGGTTTGTACTGGGTTTGTTCGTAACAACCCATTGGGGGTGAGCAGATAGCTCTAAAAGCTTTCTGTGAAAATTGGAATGATGCAGTGGTGTAGATCCTGTCTCTTTTCTAGGAGTGAGACCAGTCCATGGGCTTGATATTAAGGGACCCTCTATTCATGTATCTGTTTCTGTCTCGAACCTACCAAATGTCCTGCTCACTCTTTAATTAGAGCCCTTTGAGCCTCTGATGGATATTGCATTGCTATTGTGTTTTGCAAGAGTCTATTTTCTAGTAGCAATTACTTCTGGTAGGCGACTGGAAGAACTGAGAAGTCTAGTTAACCAGGAACCATATTTGCTCTCACTCCCAGATGAGGTTATCCTCTGGCCTTTTCCAGGGTGCAAATTCAACATCCCTTCTCCTTTCCACTTAAACTATGATATTGTATGGCCATCATATGTTCATATACGGACTTCCTTGGAAGAAGTGGCTTTGCACTCCCTAAACATCCAACATGCAGTGGTAATCTACCTAGAATGCACGGCTTTCTTCCCCGAATTCAGTCTTCCCATTTGTAATGCGTGGTCTAGCTGGAAAAAGAAAACTGCCTTTGGTTAGCATGTTAAGTATACTGGCTATCACTACTGCTTACAAACAAGCTGGCGTGTACCCTCCAGGGTAAGTGGGGGATAGGTCTAGCTGAGGTATATCTGCTAATTGTCAGAACCTTCAGGGATAGATATAACAGACATGTGTAATGCTGCTACATGGGCATGACCAAATACATTTGTTCAGCACTATTCCCTGCAGCTGGCAGTGGTTACTTTCATCTGTCTTTTGGGCAAGGAGCCTGAATCTGTTAAAAAATAACACGGATATTTAGTTGTGATGTTGCTTTATTAAATTATCATGGATGTCGCAGATTCCCGTTGTAAATGTTTTGCTAGTACTTTGCCTAATGGAAGTGTATTGCGTAGCAGATCTTTAAATGGTCACTCCTGTGTCTAGGAAGGTGAATTGGGATTGGTAAGTAATGCTTCTATTGCTTACCAGTAGTCTTCATTTCTCTAAGCCCTAGCCTTCCTAGTCACAGTCACAGATCCCCAGCTCCACACGATATGCCTATATTTGGATTATGAGCACGAGATTATGTGAGTGGGCACTGCTAATTGTTGTAAAATACGTGTTATTCTCATAAACCATATAAAGTAGGTCTGTGGTCCTGTTGCCAACAAGCCTCACATGCACAGCGAGGTATGGTAATACTAATGGACAAATGGATCCTAGGTGTGCTGTCCCAGGAAGTTGGGAGGACCTCACGCGTAATTCAACACATAATATTTCTATCAATTCATTTCATATATTATAGCAATACATTTGAATTGTTCAAACATTTCATAATTTCGTATATTGAATCCTCTTGACGACTGTGGTATATCTCAGAGAAGTTTTTTATTTTCAGAGACACATGCGAGTCATAGCTTGTCCAATGCATTTCGGTCTTTTGACCATCTTCAGGGACTCAATTCAACAAAAATAAACAAATAAGACCATCTTTCTAAATCTATATTTCAAAAATGATGTCATATCTAGATTGCAATTTGATTTCTGTATTATTTGAAGTTTTAACATTTTTTTGCTGACCGCTGTGTCATGGCAAAAAAGGATGTCTTTGTCTTCTCGGGTTCTGGTAATCATGTAGCTCACTTGGTGGGGATGCTTAATTCTGATCCTGCAATAGTAGTGAAAATGTATTTTTCTAAGTGTACTTCCTCTTTTCTGAACATGGCTATACAAAGAAAAACGTGTAAAACCATTGTAGAAGGTTCCATACCTGTTCTTGGTCTATGGCACGTTTTCGCTTATATGTAATGGTTTTGACCTGGAATAAGGTCATTTTGTTAATAAATAAAAGGCTCATTTAGTAAGTCTCATGGCCACCCTGCAGTCTATCTCCTTTACACTTACCGCATTGTCTTTGTGCAGCCATCTGAGATCGGAGGGATCACTACGGCAAGCTGATCCTCTGTGTCAATATGGCTTCATACTTTCGAAAATGGCACTGGCTGCGGCAACGTGACCTTCACATGGTAGTTACAATTTTCACGTAACGATGGAAACATGATCTATGTGAACCACATTGAATTTCCAGTGTTTACAACAACCCAAAATGGCGGGTCAGCACGTGACAACGTCATCAAGCCGATGACGTTGTCACGTTGCCGCACCTGGTGCCATTTTCGAATTCTTGCCACGCATTCTCCCACCACGCCAGCTCAGGGGAGACCTTGAAAGACTCCCCTGAGGTAGCGTGGTGTGGGCTAATGGCAAGATGCCCCGGGCGGTCACCCATGCGCCCACCCCTAAAGCCGGCCCTGCAACCATACGTGGTGAGATGACATCATGGAGGTAAATGTAGAACACGTAGAAAATTGGAGAAATAGGAGAGTGTCATCACATTCCTCAATATTCACTCCACTACACAGGACTCCCATCAAATGCCCAGTTACTTATATCATTGGCCAGAGACTGTGATTCTGTGGTGGGAATTATAAAATCAATACCTCCATGGCTGCAGTGTATCTCTAAACTTCTACTGTAAGAGCACACTTAGCAAGGCCCTTCTTTGCATGCAGATTGGTAAATCAATTCAGGACATTTTTGCAATACACTAGTTGGACCCATAACTTTCCTCAATCATCTCCCTTCAATGTACATGATAATGCTTTCCAACCGGTGGTGGCACCTCTTATTGTGAAATATTAAATAAGCAAAACGGACTCAATGTTAACGTATGTTATGCCAGTATTTGATTTAGGGAATGTTTGTATGTTATTTCTTAGGCATCCATTTTCCAAACGGAACAATTTTTTGGGCAGCTTGTTCCGCTGGTCTAAAAAGAGGTGAAATCCTCTAGCTGGTTGTGGTTTGGAGGTTTTTTTTGCACCACTTCCTTTTACCTTTTTATGGACACTGTGCATATCCCTTTTTATTTCCAGATCTAAATTAACTATCCTGCGATGGTGTGAGGGATATGCAGGTGATATAGATTTCTTTTTTCATGAATATTGTTAAGGGCTAATTCTGAGTGTGTATGTTCATCATCAAACAGCTATTCAGTTTTAATATTTTTTTCTGTGCCGCGTTACAGGTGGGGCAGCAGAATAAAAGGTGTGGGGATCAGCCAGGTAAGGTCTCAGAGAATGAACAGGCAACGGTTTATTGTCTTCATTATCATGCAATAAAACTAGTAGCTTCCCATCCTAAACATGCAGACCCAACTAACTCGCTCTGCCCTCCAGCTCAGCTGCCCTTATACCCCTCAAGATGCTTGACCCCGCATTGTTCCGATCCACCCAGCCCAGACAGTGAGTACCTTTGTATTCTAAGAGTATCAAAACATAGTCCATAGGCGCCTCTCTGTGAGAACGAACACGGCGGTCCATTGACCTTTTCTTTGGGAAGGTACTCACTCAAGAGTCCGCAGCCACACTTTAGCTCCCTAAAGCCGGTCCCCTTATTGACAGACGGGCCCTGTGCATTACTGCTGCGCACCCTCAGAAATGATGCTTTGGTCAGACCCCTTACTTACAGTAGTGTCAGCGGCACAGCAGACACTAATGTCTAATTTGCCTCCCAGCCCCCACATGGGTAACCGGACTGCATTTGGCTGCAATGGTCCCTTAAAGAGTCTGTCATTGCGATATGCGGTACAAAGACAAAGGGCATTTCTATCCCTTTTGCCAATTTCATACTGCTGCTTCCCACTGAAAAAGCATGCACGAAAGAGTCAGAAATAACCCTCTGGTGCATTGCACCTGCCCCTGCGCCTGTTTCAAACAGAGCAATGATTTTGTTTTCAGCGCATTTCCGCGCTCTCCCCAATTGCTGAATATGGAAGGTAGTTTGAAATGCACAGACCTGGGCCCGCAGCTACCTGCTTTGTGCAGTTGCGCTCTGGGAAATGCGTGCATATGAAATGCACATATTCTGATGACCGTTGCGAGTGAGGTACACGTTGTTCTGGTGCAAGTGAAGGGTTGGGGGAGCACACACTTTTATTTGCACCCGGAAAACCTTTGCTAATCAGGCCACCTGAGTTTGTGCCCGGCTGTTTCCAGAGATGATCAGAATATCACCATGTGCAGTGACTCAGGTGTGATGACGGGGCAGGCAACAGGCCACATTATCCAATGGAAAATGAAGAGGTCCCAAATAAAGACTGAACTGGATTGGGGTGTATGGGAGACTGGGAGAGGGTAGGAGAGAAACAACCTCAGGGGAAGGGGAGATGATCTGATAAGGCATTTATAACGCGCCTATACACACGTGTTTCAAGGCGCAACGAGGCATGGGAGGGGGAACAGAGGGAAGACAGACAACAACGATCCTACTAGGGCCTAGTGACATTGAGATCGCGCAAGTGCAGGGATGGGTGGGGGGTACACTAATTGGGCTGTTGGGCAAAAAAGAATAGCAAAAGTCGTGTGCTGTTTCTTTGCACCGAATCACACTGAAAATAATAGGGGTTGCTAATTTTGCAAAAGATTAATGTATTTATTAGAGGTTGGATATTTAAACTTTCTTCATGACATTGATATAAAGAGACTATTTATTTTGCTTCAAGATATTGTAATAAGAAACCCTAAATAGCCAATGTCTGCGGCCCCATGTCCAGCTCACGAACCAGCACACCCCATGAGCGTCCCTCCGGCTAAATGTGCCGGCCCCTTTCCTGTATTCCTTTGCCACTGACCTGCCCCAAGGACCCCCACGTGGCTCACGTAATGGAGGGAACGAAGGCGGCCTCCTCTCCCTGACCCCCCCCCGCCCGCAGGACAGCCTGGGAAACGCGCCTGGGGGATGGGGATACCCGGGAAGTGGTAAGTGGCTTTTCCTCCAGAGAGCACGGCGCAGCCTGTCACATTAATTCCTTCTGTCAGGTTCCCATCAGATCCGGAGCTCGGGAGGCGAGAGAGGGCAAGAGGGAGGGGAATGGTGAGTGATGGGCAGCAAAAAAGAAAGAGCATGGGTACAAGGAGATAGGCGCGAGAAGGGGGCAGCTAGGAGAAAACTGGCAGAGGAGACAAACGAACACGTGATGGAGTGCAGCACTGTACACAGTGGTGCTGTCGGTATTCGACCGAACTTCGAGAAGATGAAAAGGTGTTTTATTTAAGAAATCAAGTTACAAACTTGCAAACACATTTTCCAAAAGAAATCACCGTTAATATATTTCTCTTCATTTTAACTAGCATGCCATCCGTGTTTAATTCATGCAAGCCAGAAAGGAACAGGTCAATACAAAAGCAGAGACCATGTGTGAGGAAGGAGGTCACACATGCAAGGGCAGTTCTGTTCAAAGTGGCAGTCTTCACAAATGCAAAGTGAACATAATAGATACTACAGTTGTTTATTGCTATTGCGAGTCGTACACATTGCAGTTGTATGTGAGTTGCAAGGTAAATTGGGTGAAAAGCAGCTCAGATAGCATTGTATACATTGTTTCTGTCTGCCCATGTAGGACGCAAGTTAAGAGTAGACCTCCCCCCCACAACTATTTTTAAAAAGACGTCTCCCTAATAGCCCCTATGTGGGAGTGGACTCTGCCAGTGAGATAGATAGGCTTGGGGCATGGCAAATCACACATAGGCAAATCTGACAAGTGATTGAATCTGCCCAAACCCCTGAAGCTCTAAGAAGGCAGTTTTTGTTGTGGGGATTGGAACCCTGCTGTACCTTGGCGCTAGATCAGATTTTTACCTGTTTTCATTAGGAGTACTCTGATTCATTCTTCAATTATCTTTGACACCATTTAGGCTTTGAGAAAAGTTTGTTTTTAATGTGCCAGTTGGTCAATTGTACTTCTTAGTTAGCAATTGTTGTCACTTGTGTGACATACATCCTGGTGTACAATTTATTCAAACTACGGTCATAAGCTGCATGCTTAAGGTTTGAGTGCCGACACGTGTTTCAACCAAAGGTTTTCTCAAGGCAATGTTTGTTTGTTTGAATTCCAGTGTGTGTCTTGGTCTTGATGTCGATCAGAAGTGGTTGCCTGCGTAGCATCCGTGCCTGGCTGGGTTGCTTGTGCGTAGCTGGTCTCACGGCTCTAAGAAGGCACTTGGCTTGGGAAACGCCCAAAAAGCCTGCATAAAAAAGCCTAAATGGGAGATTTGGCCGAATTTCGGCCGTTTGAAAATTCGTAACGGCTGAAAAGTTCAACCAAATCCCCCATTCGGTTCTAAAGGCTGCAGGAGTGTCCCCTGCCCCCTTTTTCACTATATTGTGAGCGGGGGTTGCGTGGTGTGCCCCGAAGCCGAACATGAAAAGTAAAAAAAAAAAGGGAAAGGACCCTGCAGCGCCAGTTCCCGATCACGGAAGTGACAGGGAACAAGCTTCACAGCGACACAGTGAGTCGGCGGCACACAGTGAAGTGTGCCGCCGCAGGGTAAGTAGGGGACTGGGGGTGTGGGTGGAGGTGGGGGAGGGGGTGCTAGTCAGAAATATTCAGGGGAGAAAAGACAAGGTTATTTTCGGAAAAATTATCTTTAGTCTTTTCTCCCTTGAACATTTCTGTCACAGGCTTCTAACCCCGATCCTTTAGCTTGTTGAGCAAACTCTCAATTCCACCAAATATTAATTAAAAACCACTAACTGCACCTCATTCAACCCACACTAAAGGATATAAAGCTATTTGGCTTTTTCTATGTCTCTCACTCGTCATCCTTCTACCCCACAACGCCAGCAGATACAGTGCTCTCTATCTATCTTTCCACGCAGAAACATGCTTTCATCTCTCCGCTCTTTCCTGATGGGCAGAGTGACCCATAATCTTATTCAAGAGATCTCCCAATAAGCATGTTTATTCAATATGTGTTGGAAAATGTGGGCCATCTCTTGCACTGCTTGATATGTAACTGACTCGTCCCCAGCCCTATTGACCTAGACGAGGCAGCCCGTCTGTAGGGTAGTTCTCGGGTTTCCAAACATCCTCCAGTCCTACCAATAGTGCATAATTCTAGCATAGCATAGCCACACACAGAGAACCCACACATTATCTCTATACTCCCTCTGGCAAACTTGCCCACATGGGAAATGGAGAGATTTCCCAACATGAAGCTCCTCCGAGAGGCTTCTTAGGCAGGTGCATGTCACTCTGCCTCACACATAGCTGACTACCACCACCCTACTGGTCTACACTACTGGTTGGGAATTCTTCCAGTTTCTAAATAGAGATGTGCCATATGAACAGACCCGGCCCTCCTCCCATTCATTCCCTCCACTCTTTCTCTCCAATACACAAACGTATGCCGTTATTCTTATATTTAATAGGAAAACCTTTCAATCTTTAATTCCATTTCCGTTTGCAATCGGCGCGCTGAGCTGTTACGCTGCATTCAAATGAGAAGACATAGTATTAGGCTGGAGCTGAATAACAAGATATTTTTCATCCAGTGACTAATAGCTTTTATTTCAGCCGAAGTGAGGCTGAAAATTTACTCAAACAGGAAGTTTGGTACATCCCTAGTTTACTGGCACATAAGGGAGATGCCAGGCAGGGCCTACTGAAGTCAGCATGCCTTGCGAGGACACCACTGGACAGGTAGTGGGTGTTGAATAGACCCCCTTTATCCAGCCACTTAATCTATGCTCATGCAGTAGGGTGAGAGCTCCCAGCAATTTGCTGTTAACCTTTTATAATGCTCTGCTCAGATTACTTTAAAATTACTCCCTAAGATGGACGCCAAGTAACACAGTTGACAACGGAGTCCTTCGCTGCTGATAGTTATCACCAGAAAGTCCATATACTTACAAAAGAGAGCATATTCTCCGCTTTCAGTATTGGCAGCCATCACTGTGGTAAACAACGCCTGCATTGGAACGCCACCGAGGGGATACTGGAGCCCACCTGTCCACAGGTAGGAATCCTTCCACATAGTAAGAGAGTACTTAGTGGCGTACAGGTCTGCAGGGACGAGTTTCTGAATGCGCTTTTTTGGTATATTTGTTACAGCTTTAACACGCGCTTCACCACGCGCACACTCAACGCTGAGTACACGTAGATTTTCCACAGATTTCGGTTTGCGCAAGGAAGAAGATTTAAACCGGTGGACGAGCCCATTAGCCATGGGGGTAAGTGATGCTACCAGTTGGTAACTAATGGTGACGCTGTCATGATTATGTGGCTGTCATTTGAGATCAAGTCCTGATAGAAAACGTTTACATTACAGTGACCGGTGACCGCTATTTAAATAGATCAGCGCCCAAGATTGAATGCTGAGATTGCTATTGGTCCAGGACCCTTAGCCAAGGAACAGAAGAAATATCTGCAAGCACCATTAGTGTGGTTAGAGCACCGCGCTGGCGGTGAGTAAAGTTATTGATTATCAAACTCTATATTCCCGCTAGAGTATTGTAATTTATAGTTACATTAGAGAGATCTTAGATGACAGGTTGGCTTCTTTCATTTTACTTTTTAGGTGGCGAGGCACACCATCCGGCTCAGTTGGCAACAGTTTAGCAATTTTTCATGGGTAAAGGAGCACCGTGAACTACAGGAGAGGTACACATCTACAATTTACAGGGAAGTCCTAGGTAACAAATAGAAGGGATATATTTCCGCATAGAATAGGACAGTCAAATGTGACTAACGTAAGTGCTGTACCCTTGAGGCCATGGGACTTTTTAGACTTGTGATAAAATGTGTAGTCTCACAGTAGTGAGCTATGTATCTATATGAGATACTCGCCAAACCAGTCCTCATGAGGGGTGGATCCACATCTCGGTGGCCATTTATATGCATATGGGTAGCAGCAATCTGATGTACAACTCTGTTCTGTCTTAACCCGTGTTAAACATGATTGTTAGATGATTTGAAAGATTTGTTTCAAACATTTACATTGGCGATGAAACTGATAGCATTTTCTCATGTGATATTTTTTCGCAGTCCAATTAGGCTCAAGAAGAGGAAACTGCCTTCAAATGTGCCAGCCGTAGATATTGGACATCTGGATAACTTTGTTGATTACACTATATATTGATTAAATATCATTATTTTTATACAAAAATAGTTTTGAAGAGCATTGTTGTATAAACGTTTAATACAATTGAGTACCAACATTTTTATAACTTAAATGTAATCTTTAACTGCCAGACAGCCGTATACTATAGTGTGCAGGGGACGAGAGGGTTCCAATCTTGGATCCTCAATTTTTCTTGTTTGTATAATAGTGGTTCTGTGCCAGGACAAGATTTCCTCCCCAGCTCCTTAAAATTCCTATATAATTAAAATGGACTCTTTATTTTAGAGTATTTTCTTGAATAATTGGTGTGCACCAATAATCCGCTTCTTTTTCCAGTCCCCTTTAGCCCCTTTTCTTGCCACCCAGTCCCATTTCGCCCCTTCTCCTGCCCCATCACCCTTTCCTACCCCCTTCGGCACCTTTTCTTGCCCAAGTCCCTTTTAGCCCCTTTTCTCACCCCAGTCCTTTGCATCCCCTTTTCTTGCCTCTTTTTGAACCTTTTGTTGCCCCGGACACCTTTAGTACCCTTTCTTGGCCCTAGCGCATTTTCTTGCCCCTCACCACCCCTGACACAGGAGGCCTCTCCTCATTTTGGGTGGGCTTTCTCCTGGCTTGGCACATGTTTACCCCTAAGAGCCAGCCCAGACTGCCAGGCTTGGCCCTGGCTCGGCCCTACTCCTGAATTCCATGGCTCTCCCAGGTCTACTCTGGATGGATGTGTTATTGGTATTAATATCTTTTAATGCAATAGGTTAGTGAGCACTTTTGTGTTCACTTGAGTTAAAAAATATCAACAGGAAACAAAAGATTTATCACACTTTAACCACTTAACTGCCATGGGTTTCCCCTTCCCAGTGCCAAGCCCCTTTTTGGTGATTTCAGTATGTCACCATTCAATCCTTGTAACTCTTTTGTTACAAGCGATATTTCGGCCAAATTTGGCCCCTTTTTTTCCCACATGTAGGCGATCCTAGTTTGCTGTAGGGGGGTGAGAGAAAATAACCAAAAAGGGAGAATAATCTGTGTTTTTTCTGAAAATGCCAATAAAATGATGTACAAAGAAGCCTGTGTTTTTTTTCCTTGTAAGAGCTAGGAACAAATGGTTTGCTGTGCTGAATTCGCAATTTCAAGGCTTTCAAGAACAGGTTGAGTGGAAAATAAAAATGTTCACGAGGTTGATATGGTTAAGAGCCGTTTTGTGAGAGGTAGGCGATTTTGGCCTTTTTTGTTGTCTAATACGACATGCGATGACCGAATGGAAGAGAAGGGTAGGGAAGCCAGAAAGGCATACATTTCTGAAAAGTAGAAAAAAATTGAAGTTTAGGAAGTGGGGATTTGTGCAGGCCAGGCAATAACTATGTAGGGAAAAATTCCATAGTTTGGGGAAAAATCAGAAAAATGACAGATAAAACCCCACAATTTTCAGACATTTCACTCTAGCCAACCACCCAAGCACGCTGCCAATAACACATGTCCTACCTTCCCGCGTTCCCACAGGTGGCCCGATGAAACCGGTACCTCGTATATGTGGGTGCACCTACCTGGGCGCAAAGGGAAAAGGCTAAACCACTGGCAATCCAAAGTCTTTCAGCAGAGCAGATTTTCAGAAATGTTCTTCTTGTGGACAACCTCCAGATTTGGCCCTGGGGAGTCGCAGCCTCCAAGGAAAAGGGGGAGCCCCATGTATTTCAGAAAAGAAGACACCCGTGGTAATCCACAGAGGTCTGACTTGCGCGAATAGGCCCAAAATTGATTACCCACCATCCTCGGCAAAGTCCGAAATGTGGCACAAAAAACACAATTTCCAGACATTTCACTTTGGCCACCGACCGAAACACAACGCCAACAACACATGTCCTACCATCTCACTTTCCCACAGGTGTCCCGACAAAAACGGTACCTCACATGCGTAGGTGGACCTACCTGGGCGCAAAGGGAAAAGGCTAAACCACTGGTAACGTCAAGTCTTTTGGCAGAGCAGATTTTGCTCATGTGGACAACGTACAGATTTGGGCCTAGGGTGTGGAAGCCAGCAAGGAGAACAGGGGACCCCATGCATTTCCGAAAAGAAGACACTTGTGGAAATCCACAGAGGTCTGACTTGCGCAAATCAGCCCAGAATGTATTACCCACAATCCCCGGCAAAGTCTGAAATGTGTGTAAAAAAACAACAATTTTCAGACATTGCACTTTGGCCACCCACCGAAACACACCACCAACAGCACATGTCCTATCATCCCGCGTTCCCACAGGTGTCCTGAGAAAAATGGTACATCACATGTGTGGGTGCACCTACATGGGTGTAAAGGGAAAAGGCTAAACCACTGGTAACGCCAAGTCTTTCAGCAGAGAAGATTTTTCTCATGTGGACAGCATACAGATTTGGGCCTAGGGTGTGGAAGCCACCAAGGAAAACAGGGAATCCCATGCATTTCTGAAAAGAAGACACCCATGGGAATCCACAGAGGTCTGACTTGCGTGAATCGCCCAGGAATGTATTACACACAATCCTCTGCAAAGTCAAAAATTTGCCGAAAACCCCCACAATGTTCAGATATTTCACTCCGGCCCCCACCGAAACACCCCACCACCACCACATGTCCAACTTCCCACGTTCCCACAGGTGTCCTGATGAAAACGGTGCCTCACATGTGTGGGTGCACCTACCTGGGCGCAAAGGGAAAAGGTTAAACCACTGGTAACCACAAGTCTTTCGGCGGAGCAGATTTTGCTCATGTGGACAACGTACAGATTTGGGCCTAGAATGTGTAAGCCACGAAGGAAAACAGGGAACCCCATGCATTTCTGATAAGAAGGCACCCGTGGGAATCCACAGAGGTCTGACTTGCTCAAATCGGCCCAGAATGTATTACCCACAATCCCCGGCAAAATCCGAAATTTGGCGAAAACCCCACAATTTTCCGACATTTCACTCTGGCCACCCACCGAAACACGCCGCCACCACCACATGTCCTAGCTTCCCGTGTTCCAACAGGTGACCCGATGAAACCGGTACCACTGTATATGTGGGTGCACCTACCTGGGCGCAAAGGGAAAAGGCTAAACCACTGGTAACCCCAAGTCTTTCAGCAGAGCAGATTTTGCAGGATTTTGCTCATGTGGACAACCTACAGATTTGGGCCTGGGGTGTCCAAGACATCAAGGAAAACAGGCAACCCCATGCATTTCTGAAAAGAAGACACCCGTGGGAATCCACAGGGGTCTGACCTGCGCAAATCGCCCCAGAAATGACTACCCACAATCCCCAGCAAAGTCCGAAACTGGTAAAAAAAACCCACAATTTTTAGACATTTCACTCTGGCCACCCACCGAAACACGCCGCCAACACCATATGTTCTACCTTACCGCATTCGCACAGGTGTTACGACAAAAACAATACCTCACATGTGTGGGTGCACCTAACTGGGCGCAAAGGGAAAAGGTTAAACCACTGTTAACGCCAAGTCGTTCGGCAGATTAGATTTTACTCATGTGGACAATGTACAGATTTGGGCCTAGGGTGTGAAAGCCACCAAGGAAAACAGGGAACCCCATACATTTCCAAAAGAAGACATCTGTGGGAATCCACAGAGTTCTGACTAGCGCGAATCACCCAGGAATTCATTACCCACAATCCCTGGCAAAATCCAAAATCTGGAGAAAAAAACAATTTTCAGACATTTCACTCTGGCCACACACTGAAACACACCGCCAACACCATATGTCCTACCTTTCTGCGTTCCCACATGTGTCCCGATGAAAACAGTTCCTCACATGTGTGGGTGCACCTACCTGGGCGCAAAGGGAAAAGGCTAAACCACTGGTAACGCCAAGTCTTTCGGCATAGCAGATTTTACTCAGGTTGACAACGTACATATTTGGGCCTAGGGTGTGGATGGCACCAAGGAAAACAGGGAACCACATGCATTTCCGAAAAGAAGACACCCGCGGGAATCCACAGAGGTCTAACTTGCATGAATCGCCCAGGAATTTATTACCCACAATTCCCGGCAAAGTCCGAAATTTTCCTGAAAAAACACAATTTTGAGACATTTCACTCTTGCTACCCGTCCGAAATCCACCACCAATACCATATGTCCTACTTTCCCACGTTCTCACAGGTGTCCCTACGAAAATGGTACCTCACATGTGTGGGTGCACCTTCCTGGGTGCAAAGGGAAAAGGCTAAACCACTGGTAATGCCAAGTCTTACGGCAGAGCAGATTTTGCTCATGTGGACAACATGCACATTTGGGCCTAGGGTGTGGAAGCCACCAAGGAAAACAGGGAACCCCGTGCATTTCTGTAAAGAAGACACCCATGGGAATCCACAGAGGTCTGAACTGCGCGAATTGGCCAGGAATTAATTACCCACAATCGCTGGCAAATTCCGAAATTTGCAGAAAAAAACACAATTTTCTGATATTTCACTTTGGCCACATACCGAAACATCCTGCCAACATCATATGTCTGACCGTACCGTGTTACCATAGGTGTCCCGATGAAAATGGTACCTCACATGTGTGGGTGCACCTTCCTGGGTGCAAAGGGAAATGCTAAACCACTGGTAATGCCAAGTCGTACGGCAGAGCAGATTTTGCTCATGTGGACAACGTACACATTTGGGCCTAGGGTGTGGAAGCCACCAAGGAAAACAGGGAACCCCATGCATTTCTGTAAAGAAGACACCCATGGGAATCCACAGACGTCTGACCTGCGCGAATCGCCCAGAAATTAATTACCCACAATCGCTGGCAAAGTCCGAAATTTGCTCAAAAAAACAATTTTCTGATATTTCACTTTGGCCAAATGCCGAAACATGCCGCCAACATCATATGTCTGACCATACCATGTTGCTATAGGTGTCCCGATGAAAATGGTACCTCACATGTGTGGGTGCACCTTCCTTGGTGTAAAGGGAAAAGGCTAAACCACTGGTAATGCCAAGTCTTATGGCAGAGCAGATTTTGCTCATGTGGACAACGCACACATTTGGGCCTAGGGTGTGGCAGCCACCAAAGAAAACAGGGGACCCCATGCATTTCTAAAAAGAAGACACCTGTGGGAATCCACAGAGGTCTGACTTGCGCGAATCGCACCAAAATGTATTTCCCACAATCCCCGGCAAAGTCTGAAATTTTCAGACATTTCACTCTAGCCACCCACCGAAACACACTGCCAACACCACATGTCCTACCTTCCCGCATTCCCACAGGTGTCCCGATGAAAACGGTACCTCACATGTATGGGTGCAACTACCTGGGTGCAAAAGGGAAAAGGCTGTTTTTGTTTTGTCCCTTTCCTAGGGGCAGCAGCACGTACTGCCCCAGGCTTGGGGGGGCCTGCACCTATATTTCTGGTGGCCTCTGCCCCTACCCCAAATTGATGGGGGGCATCTCATGTACCCCTTCCTAGGGGCAGAAATCTGCCCCCAGGGAGGACTACATGAGTTGCCCCCATCCACTTAGGGTGGGGTGGAGAGGGCCACCCCCCTTTCATTATCCCAAAAATACCTGGTGGCCTTTGTTTCTTTGTTTTGCTCCGCTTCCCTGGGGGCAGATGATCACCCCCACTTCAGAAACAGATCCCTGGTGGTCTAGTAGGCATTGCTGGGCATGGATCGAGCGCTCTACACCTGATCCGCGCCCAGCAATGCTTTACAAAAGGTGCCGTTGGAAAGGGGAGGGTCTCCTCTTTCCAATGACACCCCCCTAGATTGGAATGGCACAATAGTGCTGCAGATCAAGGGGGAGAAAGGTGGGACTCAACTTTCATTTTCACCGCGGCAGCCCCAAATGGCTGCCGCAGTGAAAATGACTTTGTTTCATGTCAGCGTGCATTATGCACGCCAATGTGAAACTTAAAGAAATCCAAACCCCAGGCCATGAGGAGGAACCTCCTCCTCACATAGCCCGAGGGTTGGATTTTAGTTTTGTGCGATCCCTCCTTTGCAGGGATTGCACAAAACACAGTGCCAAAAAAGACGATCTATCTCATCCCTGGCACTGTGAACGTAGTGTCAAGGACGAGATACCTCGTCCTTGGCACTTAAGAGGTTAAACACAGAGTGGAAAAAATTATATACGTAAGCTATAATATCTGAGCTGGTGAAATGTTATGATAGTTAAGGGCTGTTGCCTGCCAGGAGGGTCATTAATGAGGTCAAAGATGCAGCTACTGCTTGTACAAGCCCTCCAGTGAGGGTTGTATGGCTAATAGTACAATGGACAAGGGCGAATATATGTCTGTGCCCTAGTACTTGGAAACAGTGGGCCTTATAGCGTGAAGGCTTTAATTCCAAATAAGCTGATTGGTTGCCTCCAGAATAATAATAATAATAATTTGGCATTTATATAGCGCTAGAAACCCTCAGGTATCTGAGCGCTGCTTATTATTACCCACGGTGTGTGGTGCTCATTTTATCGACCTCGGAAGGATGAAAGGCTGAGTTTGGCCCCGCCGGGATTCAAACCTATGTTACCAGGCTCTGCACAGATGTCAAAGCAAGCGCTCTACTCGCTGTGCCACATTACCGGCTTGCCCTGGTACCAATATTCACAATATTGATAATCAGCTATTTTTGTAGTGTTTGCTTACAAAGCACTTTCATTAACACCCTTTGCCTCTTCGCTGATAAGTCTTTGCTTTGGCCTTCCTCCCTGCTGCATCTGTGAGTACCCATAGCCTGTTAATTACTGTGCTGTGTCTCCACTCTGCAGTACTCACCTAATATGCATTAAATCCTGTTCATATTCACCTCTCTCTAAGTGTTCTCCAATCACGCTACAACTTCCTGCTTTCCTATTCCTATTATAAAACTCCTATCTCAAAACTCCCACTACTCCATTCGTATTGTACCTTCTACTTCCAACAAACAAAGCCGATGAGCTAAGCATACCTCCACTAACACCTATCCACCTTGCCTCTCTTTCTCTGAGACTCAACTTCTCTACTCTTCCTTACTGCACCAACTAAACATTGCACTCTGGAATGCTCAGTCTGTATGCAACAAAACTTCTTTTATCACTGACTACTTTCACATCAGCTCTCCACCCCCAGACCTCCTTGCTATCACTGAAACCTGGATTTCACCATTTGACGCTGCCACTTTGGAGAGCCTACATGACTCCAAACTATACTTCATTCACTCTCCTCGTGTGACTGGCAGAGTTGTAGCCGTCGAATACTGACTCTCTTACCAGCTCAACGCGTCACAAATCTCCAATGCCAATGCCTCTCCTATCACTTTTGAATTCACCATCTCTGCTATTGCTCTGCCTCACTCGGTTCAAATCATCTCCATCTATGTCCCTGTAGGTCCCACTGGATCATTCTTTGATAAACATGGGCCACTCCTTGATTCTCTTTCCACTAAACATCACCTTGTTTTCTTAGTAGGTGACTTTAACCTTTACTCTCCAATCACTTTTCAGAAATCTGAACTTCAGTCTTTTCTTAGTGACCACGCTCTACACTCTGTCTATAACAGATGTTGGATTGTCAGGATACCCCACATTAATATTCATGAGATAAATGTGCATACACATATTCTAAATGTAAGCACATTTTTCCTCATGAATATTAATGAGGGATATCCTGAAAACCCATCAGGGTTCTGGCCCACAAGGCCTGGTGTTGGACAACCCCCATCAATAACCTACCTACTATGAGAGTTCAGAAATGTGAGATGGACAACTTTGTGAAGGTTTCTCAAAAAATGCCATTTGGTTAAATTAGAAATTGGAAAAACTCCTCAGTATCCCTATGTAGACGAGGATTTCCCTGCCTAAAATAAACACTCTAACAAAGGATATCTGTCCCTGACATTTATACATAACAGTACATAAATAACAAAATGCATGGCAGTTCAAAACAATAATGATTTAATTTGTAATACAACCATAGTCTCTCCTTATAACCTGGGTGAATTACCCTTCCCCAGATTTAAGCAAGATTCTGATTCACAGTTAAAGAAAAGAAAACAAGAAAATCCTGGGTTGAAACAAAGTTCCAACGCAGTTGTTTGTAACCTCAGCTTGTCAACAGAAAGTTCTAGCAACTGCAGTGATTCAACAAAGAAAATAGTACCCTCCTTAGATAAAGGACAGTCTCTCAGGTCATGAATACCAACAGTAATAGTCTTAGTAAGGATGATTTGCCACAACTGAAGCATTCTGAAGAAATATAACTTCTTGGTAATAGCTTTACACAGTTCTTTATTCAGAACCACAACCAACATAAATTGACTTTGTCAAGATCACTTTATAGCACTTCATCAAATTGTACCTGGTTTACTTCCACGCCCGGCCCACTACTTCAGTTCACAGCTGGTTTACTCCCACGCCAGGCCTACTCCTCCAAAGGTTTGCCGTCTGAGTATACTCCCTTGCCCGAACAGAGTTTTCACAACAAGTACTTTTATAATTAAGATCTACTGACAAATGGTTAACAACAACTTTGCAGTATTCTACCGTTTGCAGCTTCAAAACCTTTACTAAATCTTTAAGGAAAACAAGATTCACATTGGTGTTTTTCAATACTCTTCTGTAAATAATACTCTTCTCCTTCTGAATACCCTTTTCCAGAAGGGCAGTCTTTTTGACACTCTTGTTTCTCCACTGCACCAGTAACCACATATTGACATGGACAGGTTCTCATTTTGCTTCACCCTTGACTTTGGTAATGTGAGTTTATACCACCTTTCACCATATGTTGTACAAAGCATGAGCAACAAGTTCTACAACTGAAGGACCTTTCATTGGCCCTTTTCTGTTATTGGCAATGTCTGCTAGATTGTATTTGCCTTGATTTTAGTCTCTCTTGTCTTGGGCAATGCTTTTAGTTATTAATTAACAATATAACCCCATCGGGTTGCTGGGCTTTCCTCAAACTCACACATTTGAAGTTACAGTCATTGAACTTGGTTACATGATGTTTTTGCTGTTTTGCAATGGCTCGGTATTCTAAATTACTCTTAGAGTTACTTTCATTCCTATGTGAGTGCTACTTTCGCTGTGTTTCACTAGTGCAGTATCCAAAATTAGATTCAAAGTTAGTTTCACTCATATGTGAGTGCTGTTTACTTGTGGAATCCTGCCTGGACCACGCAAGCGGGTACGTAGCGCTCCAGGGTCACTAAAAGCCTGTGGACTCACCGGGTAAGACATGCGCTTCCGATCCCTTTGTCGCTGGGAGAACTTCGGCTTCTGCAGCTCTTCACGACCCGGCAAACTGTTTTAGTCAGCCCGCTGTTGCCCGCGTCACCTCTTCACGACCCAGCAAACTGTTTCTATCAGCCCGCTGTCGCCCGCCTCTCCTGCAGCAGGAGCTCCCTTTGCTCCTTAGGTCTTCTGTTGCATGCCAGCCACCAAAGACAGCCTCCTGGGAAGGAAAGCTTCCCACGCTTTCGCTTCCTGCTGCACAACCTCTCCAGAATTGGTCTCCAGGAGGCAAGCCACCCTCTTGCACGCTTCCCGCTGCAAGGCCTCTGCACTTCAGGAGTTGGCAGACACAGACCGTGGCAGTACTGGCAGCGGATATCTGTCGACAGCGGTCCTGGCATCTTCTCTCTGCTCCAGCTTCTGCTTGGGCTGCGTGCATGAACTACGCTGCTTCTGATTCTTGCCTCCTCTGCCTTTCTCTTCCTCTTCTATGGCCTGCACCCGAGAGGGTCTTTTAAGCCTCTCTGTCTCCCTCAGGTGTGGATCATCTGTATTAATGCTCTGACCCCTCCTGCAACATTGCACCTTTTTGGTCCTCTTCCTTGTCCCAGTACCTAGGGAATTATGTTACTTGAAGTACCCAATGGCAAAATTAAGTTTTCTCATTTTATTGTTTTACAATAAGCCATTAGAAGAATGGGGTTTTGGGGAAATTTGAATAAGGGGGTTTCCCATTCCTCCGGACCTGCTTCCTAATGTGATCCTTCTGCAGAACACCACCCCCACGGTCGGGATCAGAAAGTGTCTGCCTTTCCCTGGCCACATGGGAAGGGTCCCAGGCCAGGTTTCCTGGATGAATCATTGTTGATTTATTACACTACCCAAACTTGGGGTAACTCGTTGAATCTCTTATTCATCTCAACCTGTCTCTCAGCCACTAATACTACTGTCCCACCATCCCTATCTGATCACTCTATTGTTTCCACCACCATCTCCCTTCCACCTTCTGATCTCTCCTTGCCACGTACCTCACCTATTACGTAAATGAAATGTAAACCTTCTGCCATTCCTCCCTTTCTCTTGGACCTACAGTTCTCATTCTCCTTCAAACCTGATGCCTCCTCCACTAACAGTGCTGTCTCCAGCTTCCCATCCTGAATATATGACTATTTCTTCTCTCACTTCTCACTGCTAACTTCCAACCTTAAGTCTCAACATCCTCAAACATGGTTCACCCCATTCATACGCTGTCTCCGCACAGACATGCGTAGGCTGCTGCACAAATGGAGACATACACACCCGCATGAGGACCTTCGAATTCCACCTCTTCCTTGAACTCTCCCAAGTCCTCTCTTGACAGAGCACAAATTAATTTCTACCTCACCCTCATTGACTCTCACTTCAACCATCCTTGCTGGCTACAGGGCATCCTAAAATCACTCCTCCTAAACCTATGAGTATTAACTCTGCTCTCACAGCTAATGACCTTGAATACTCTGCTGTACACATCTTAAAAATTAGAGCTGACCTTCCTAGCACTCTCTCTTCCTATATTCTACACTCATCCTAGTCTTCCATCACCCTCTGATCTATCCTCTATCCTAATCCTCCTTGACCTGTCCACTGCCTTTGACACTGTCGATCACTCACCAATTCTCACTGTCTCCTGGAACAACATCTCCACAAGGCTCTGTCTTGGATCGCCTCCTTTTTACACTCTTCCCCTCTGCTCTTAGGGCACTTATCTCCTCCTTTAGGTTCTCGTACATACTCTTTGCGGATGACAACCAAATCTTCTTTTCTTTTCCTGAACTCTCCTCTGATCTCCCTATCAGAATTTCCAACTGTCTCTCTGCCATTAAATATTAGATGGCTTTGCACTCTCTGATCTTAAACAAATTCTCTCTCTCACCTCTTCCCCTGCCTGTTCAGTTCCCACCTGACACTCTCACCTACTCTTCTTCAGCTAGAAGCCTCAGCATCACCTATGCCCCTTCTCACACCTTCTGTACTTTCATCGTAGAAACTGCAACTGTGGCTTGCCTCAACCTTCTAAATATTAGGAAAATCAGCCCCCTCCTTCCTTATAACACAGCCAAGCATCTCTTAACCATTATTGTCATCTCAAAACTGGACTACTGTGCCAGCATCCTCTTTGGGTTCCCCAAGTATGCTTTCCGTCCTCTCAACAAGATTATTAACTTTGCTACCAGGACTCTTTTTGAACTCCCTCATTTCAAACCAACTTCCTTGTACCATCACCAAGCTGGATGGCTGATGATGCAAAACAGGGCCAGATTTGAATGTGTTTTCTTCTGGTTCACAAATCCATCCACGGTAAAGAACCACTAGGTCTATCCTCCTCTATCCAACTTTGTTAGGCAGAATCCTGTGCAGTTCCCTTAGGGAGCACTACAGAAGATTAAGACTACAGGTATGAGCAATAAAATCCCCTTTGGTAACAGTCTGTACCACAAAGATTTAGTTGGTAACTGTGACTAAGCAGTCAGACTTATCTCAAGAGGAAGATGAGCAGTATTCAGGTTTACACAATAGGACTACAGTGCTGTGGTACAAGGAAACACTGACCAAAGCTTTGTATTAAAAAGAATATATATTTCATTTACACACTTCTAGTTCAACACATAAATCACAGTTATAAAAGCAAGTTAAAATCAGTCAAGAAAAGTATACACAACTCCCTAGTTAAATTGTAGACAAGTTTGAGCAAGAGTGAAAACTGAGCAAAACGGCACAGTGAAAACCAAACACAAATGGCACTCTATCAATTTCTCACAAGGGAGGGAAAGAACAAGTTATACAGGCATATACTCTTAGTCGCTATAGTAACAATTGGCAATAAGATTGTGAACAAGTTTAGGCACGGCAGTACTTTAGCATGTATACTACTTTGGGGAAAACCGAGCAAAATGGCACTTCACAAGTTTTAAAAGTGGGAAGGAAAAGGTGGGTTTAAGAGTTAGGTGCACCAAAACATTTCTAGGTGAGAAGCAATCTAGAGAAGGCAGTTGTAACAGATTTAACCAGAGTTAATAGGCCTGTGCCAGAGTCAGTGTTACAGGGCAAAGTGCCCAGGAGTAAAATGTTCCTGTAGCTGCAGAAAAGTCTTTGTTAAACGATTCAAAAAGGTGGTTGCAGAAGGTGGAAGACAATGTTAGACGATAGGGGTGGCCAACCCAACAGGTAGGTAAAGGATTTAAAACACCTTTAGCGCTACCAAACGAAAAGGGAGGCCTAGCGGAACAAAGTACCTTAAAATGTACAAGAGGCTCCTGCGGTGGCGGTTGTTCCTGGCAGTTCCTGCAGTTTGGAAGATCCAGCAGAGGAAGAGAGGCTCTCGTCGTGGAGGAAGGTTCGAGTTACTGCACTGCCCAGGATGAAACCAGCTGCGGTGCTGCCAAACGAAATAAAAGGTATGCTCCTTTAAATCGCAGTCCGGGTGGACTGGTGCCTGGCTATTCGGTATCTGAGTGCAGGGCACTGGCGATTCGACCAAGGGAGGTCTGGGAAGGCGATTGGCAAACTGGTTTGCCCCACCAGCTCAAGGGAAGAAGGCTCTTGCAGATGAAGATCTTCTCTCGTCGTGTGGAGAAAAGTGGTGAGACTCTGCAGCAGGGCTTCACCGGTGGTTCAGTTGATGCAGATGTCTTTGGCTTCTCTCCTCTTTGGCTTCTTAGTTCCCGTGGTGACGTCTTGCTCTTCCAGTCCTCAGGACCCTGCTTTTATGCAAAAAGATCCCCATTCATACAGCCTAGCTGTCACTCACACAGTGGAGGGGTCATCCTGGAGGGAGACCCTCCAGCCTATCAGGGCAGAGTGCGACAAGGGTTGCTGAGGCAACCCTGTCCAGGGGTCCTACTCCCCCTCCCACACAATGGACCCACTCCAGTTTCTTGGCAGGAGCCCGTCAAAAGGACGAACAAAGGATCCCCGACCTGGGTTAGGATCTTAGAGAAAGATTTTATATAAAAGTTCTGGCAATGAAAACCTACCGGAGTAAAGTTAATATAAAAATATACCGGCGGTATATTAGAGGCTGTCAGTAAATGTGGTAGCCTCGAACAATGGGAAAATCCCATAGAGAAATATTTGTGATTGAATATTTTTGGTAGTAACCACTGCCACCAGCCAGAAACCTTTGCGAGAGGGACTGTACGGTACCCTCTCGCAAATGAACATAAGGGAAAAACTATTAACCCTTTGAGGTACCTCCATAGGAAGATGGGTTGTACTGGTTTTGTTCATAAAGATTGACTAGTAAAGTCGATGGGGACTTTACATGCCCTGGGAGACTGTAGTCAGTCCCAGGGTATGGAGTCTATGTTTGGGGGTCGCTACGACACCCCTGTGCTACTGCACGGAGGGTGCTGTGTAACACATGTGTATAAAGATGGTTCCTATGAGGGTGAGAAAAACCCCATAGACATTAAACACAAGAAGTAGCCTAGAACACACATAGCAAACATGCCTAAGAGTGGGAAAAAAGAGTCTCACTCTTAGCAGGAGAAAAAAACAAACCCTTCAAATCCAGCAAAGCTGCTGGGGGACTCTATAGGTAAGGGAAATTAGCCAAATAATGAGAATCCTCCCTAACAAACTTTAGAAGCGTTCTCATAATCTCGGCTCTGTCTCCTCAACTAACCTTGTGATACATTGCCTTTCATGTGGTTCCTCTCGCTTCTGCCCTGTTTCTCTTCTTGCTCCACGTGCATCAAATTCTCTTTCCCAGGACATCTGAGAAACAGTTCACACCGATTTCTTCAAAACCACACTATAAGCATACTTCCTTGCCTCTGACTTACCTTCTTGCTCATCTCTCATCTGCCGTCTAGCTAACATTTTTCTCCTGCCTCTAAACATGCCTCTGTTCCTCACTTTCTTGACCTCCACTCTAGCACTTAATCCTACTTAATCCATCATGGTCACATCCCGAGCACATCTCCATGCGCTTAAAAATGTTTAATGTTGATTGTTCTTCATCTATGTAAGTCCACTCATGTATTGTCTCTGGTGACTGTTCCATTTACTCCCCTCCACAACCTGGTCTGAATGTCACTCAAGCTCACTCCTTTGTAAGGAGCTCACTGCTTCCCGTCAAATATGTTTTCTTTTCTATTGTATGTACTTTTGTGATCAAACGAGCATTGTTCCCTTCTGTATATAAATAATAAATAAACACTTTTGTATGCAATTGTTACCCAATCTGAACTAATTTCCTTACAGAACAGTTACAGTTTTGGAGACCTCAAAACATTTTTTTAAACTTTATTTTAAATTTTTCAGAAACATAGTCCAGCTAGAAACATAATTCTAAGAACCACCTACCCACTCACTCATATACCCACCATCCTCACCCACCAAGAGCTGTGCTTTATTAGTGAATGGAATTCCAATTTGGATCACAGTTCACAGAATATGCTTCTTGAAATCATGCATCCTTTGTTCGACATCCCGAAGTCTATAAATGTCACTGGTTCCAAGGATTGTTAATTCCTTTTCTTGCCTTGGTACTCCTGCAAGATGCTCAGGTAGTGATCTATGTTGTTGTTATTTTGTTAAATGAAACAAACGCACATTCATGCAAATTCATACACAATTCTGCCAGTATATTCACTTCTCACCTAGATGTGATTCTTGGCTAGAATCAGGACAGCTTATTTTACATTTCCATATTTGTACTCGGCTCCTGATTTTCGTAATGAAGTATAATACGCCATAAGCCATTGTAAATGTCCTTTCGAATGGATTGTGTCCTCCCATGTTTTCCTCATCTTCGATATTGGTATCTCGCCAGCTTCGATGCTTCGGAAAAAACCTTCTTGGCAGAGGGCGCTGTGCACAATGTCTGGTGAGTTTAAGGACTCCACTCGCAATAAACATTCGAAGAGGTCCCAGTCGAGGAGTCGGTCGAGACAATCTTCGTCTTCTTCTTTGAAGAAGGCGAAGAAGAGACACCATAAGGTCTCCCTGTTTGTCATCGGACAACCTCTACAGAGGTTATAAGATTCCCGACTAGGTTGGATTCCCCCAGTATATGGAATGCTTTTAGGGTAGAGATGATGTAGATCTTTGAGAATGCGGTCCAATCCCCTCAAAAGAATCACGCAAGAGCCAGAACCCGGTCGCTCCTTTGGACGACTCAGGAAGGTCAAAAACTACTTTGGTGAAGAAAGTAGTAAATCGAAGACTTGAGATACTCAACCCGACAAAAAGTTGTCAAGGGTATTGACTCGTGAGTGGAGTCCGTCTTCGATATCGGCGAAGAAGCAACAAAAAACATCAAAACCGTAGACATTTTTATCGACACCATCAGCCCTGATTGCTTCGACGCTGAAATCAAGGGAAAAATCTACCCCTTTATTGAAGACCTTTTTGATGCCGTAAACGGTATCGAAGAAATACTTTTTAAGTCAATGGGGGTCATTACGAGGTAGGAGGTAACCATGCCGCTATTAGCGGCATGGCTACCCCCTTACCGAGTATCGGGTTCCTTGAATGAGGAATTATTGTGCCATTCCTACCTTTGAGGACCCAGTTATTCCTCATTCAAGGAACCCGGACCTGGTACATCCCCATTCCCATTCGAGCCTCCATAGGGCTCAATGGGAATGGGAAGCATGCTAACAAGCCCGTTGTTAGCATGCTGGGCTGCTCGCAGGACCCGCTAAGGCCGCCTGGTAAAACCAGGTATCCTTAGCAGGTCCCGCAAGCAGAACTCGTAATGAGGTGGTAAGGGGTTGATGGCTCCGGCACCTTTACTGGCGCCATTAACCCCTTACCGCCAAGGTCGGAATGACCCCCAATGTCCCCAATTTATGAAGAGGAAAGTGCTTCAGATGAGGATATTCCTTTGTTAGAGTGAGGTTTGGCACTAGAGAGGTGCCTGAAGAGCTAAATGACCCTGAGTCAAAAATGAAAGATCTCTCTGACTCCCTCTACTCTGCCAGTGGTCTTGATACAACACCATAGTTGGATTTTGGTAAACCTAACCCATCAGATCATGCTGATTCAGGGTATAGAAATCCTATGAACAGGGTCACTGAATACATGGGTTGGAGTAGGGCTTCACCAACTATCGAACATGATGACATGACGGACATCCTGGACCAGGGTCCTCAAAATGACCCAATTTTAACTTTTCATAAGGCCCTTCAGAGTAAGATGGTAGCTAACTGAGAAACTGCAGAATCTGCTCCTGCTGTCAACAGTAACTTTGCTAGGAAATATAGACCCTCAAACAGTGACTCAGACTATCTCAGTAAACATCCTACGCCTGAGAGTTTGGTAGTCCAGGCTGCTTCTTCGACCAGATAGTCAGCCTATACCTCTATTCCCCTGGATAGAGACGATAAAAAGGTGGACACATGGGCTTGCAAGGTTTTTACCTCAGGCATTATGGCCCTGAAGTCCACTAATGTTACCTGTGCCCTGGCCATGTTTATTCATACCCAGTGGGACTGTGTTAGTTTGGCGGCTGTTCATATTGCAGAAGGCGAGGAAAGGGATGGCTTTCTAAACTTAGTTAAGGATGGCAAGGAGGCGATGGGAGAGTGTCTCCAATCAGAACTATATACTGCTGGCAGCATTAGCAGATCCATGGCTGCAAGCACTATACTACAGAGATTTGTGTGGTTGAGAAAGTCGGGGTTTGCACCAGACATGCAGGCCAGGCTGCTCAACACGCCCTTCGACGGCTCGAGGTTATTCGGCAGCAAGGCAGGTGAGTCTGGAGAAGCTGCAGACCTCCAAGGTGCTGGCTAAGTCCCTTAACAACCTCAACAACCTATCATTCTTGTCGAAAGTAGTTTCTAACTTTCATTTGTCACAAAAAATACCTCCCAACTTTCTACCCTCCTCCTCTTTTGGGCGATGAGGAAGAGAGGTTACATAGACTAGACCCAAAAAAGGCTCTGAGTTTTTACATTGCGAGAATGGCAAAATTCGTCATGATGACCAACTTTTTGTTGGTTATACCTATCCTAAATTAGGACTAGCGGTAACAAAACAAACTATATCCCGGTGGATTACACTGGCTATTGGGGAGTGTTTCAGACTTGTGAAAAGAACCCCCTGGAAGGGCGTCAAGCTCATTCCACGAGGGGCATGGCAACTTCTGCAGCTCTTCAAAGGGGTGTCCCCATAATTGACATTTGCTCAGCTGCAACTTTGGTTTCAATTCATACCTTTGTTAAGCATTACTGCTTAGACTCCTCTTTGTCTCAAGAAGGCCTTTTTGTCAAGGCAGACCTTCATTCCATACATGATAAACCTAAATAGTACTCCTGCCTCCAAATTGTCACTGCTTTGGGAGTCTACCAAAGATAATGAATACGTAGGAGAACACAAACCATTCGGAGAACAAGTTACTTACCAACTGGTAACGTTCTTTCGGCATGGTGTTCCTCCCACGTATTCCTCATCGCCCCTCCCAGCCTACCCCGCTGTACATTTTACATGAATTACACTCAGCGTTTACTGAGAGCTTGCAGTCTGGAGTACGCCTGGTTAGTTCCTCGAGTTATGGAATGAAAAAACAGAACTGAAGCCAACGGGCGCGGCACAAGCTAAAACATCGTGCACATCGCTCTCTGCTGAGAATTGTTTTTCCGAAGCAGCAAAACTGGCAAGATACGAATATCAAAGATGAGGACTACGGGAGGAACATCCAGTTGAAAGAATGTTACCAGTTGGTAAGTAACTTGTTCTTCTCTGCGCATAAACTCCAAAAGATGGTCACAAACCCGTTGCCACAAAATACTTACTTTGGGGCAGTCCCACTGTACATTTACTTGGAACTTCAGGACATCTGAGGCACTTATCCCAAGTCAATTTTGTAAGGATAACAAGTTTAATCTCATGTGCAGATGAGAGCAACAGCAAAGAACTCTGCTGCCAAGAATGTTCTACAGAAAAGAGGTACAAGCGGAAACAGTTAAGACAAAAACATCATCATAATGACGCAATACATGTAGTACACACTCGCACAGCTGGAAGGGTGGACCGCATATAAGTGCTGCCTTCCTTTATCTGTATGGGATGGCAGTTTATTGGTCCCAGGCAGGTCCGTCCGTATTCCATCACGGGGGCACTGGAGGGCTCCTCTTCTTCTCACGTCGAAGGTCAGAAAACAAATTAATATATTGCGACTATACATCTTGTTCATCACTCATACCGTACTCTTGGCAGGCTTCATAAAAGACACACAGGAGGTTCCAGGGCACTCTAACCTTCACGCACACATTTCACTCACTCCGTACGCGCCATCCGACTCCAAGGTCTCCACCCTTGGTTGAACTATAATTTATCCCTCCCAGCACCTCGCAATACAAATCACACAATTGTCGCTGCAATGATACATCTATTCCATCCTCTCGCGGCCTTGTAGGGCACATTACTTTTGGGGTGAAAGACACATCGTCGCAACACTTTCAAGAACATTGGACTAACAGTTTGGTGGGTGGGGGTGCGAACTGTCCTCATGGGAGCTCGGCCATGACTGGAGATTTCTGGGGCCTTCTGGATTTTGGCCTAGTGCATGCAATGACGCCTTTACAGTGCTTACCGCACAAGGCTTTGCTTCTATCTAGGAATATTAATATCTATGCAAAATAACAATTCCGCCCACGCCTTGGGCCACACCATATCAATATGCTATAATTGATGATGTTAGCATGGGGTCATACTGGATGGGAAAGCGCCCCTTTCACTGAACCCTCTGCCCCCAGATTCATTACAGTGCCTCAAATGCATCTCGCCTTACTGTAAAGTGCCTTGGGGGGGATGGGGCTGTCCTCTTTCCAACATTCCCCCCTTTCGTTACTTCTACAGTAACACATTCTGGAATTGCTCTGTGCTCCCACTCCCCAGTTTCTACATCCAGATATGGCTTATTCCTTTTTACTGGCACCCACTCCCTGCGCACAGATCACAAATGTTCCCTCCTATGTGCATACTCTTCATGTGAACAAGTCATGTAAATACAAGCCGCCTCCCCCGCAAGGTCCACCCAAACCTCTGTGTAGTTTTCTGGATCAGGGGTTTGGGAAATGACAGTGTGGTATAAAGGGTCAACTTCATCTCCATATGGGATGGGACACATTTCACATTTTGGGTCACCTAGTTGAACATCGGTTTGCACTTCAATGCTTTTTGTTTTGCAAGGTGCTTTTGAACCCCCAATTGATACCATCATTCTTGCGCTATCAGGTGCCACAGTGCCACAGCATCGAAGAACCAGCTAACACGTGCAGAAAATGACCAGGATGAACACAATGATGGGCATCTTCACGATTGCTCCTAGCCACGATGGGGCCCAATTGAAAGTCATGCTTAGCCAATCATTGGGGGTCATTACGACCCTGGCGGCAGCCATGCCGGTAAAAACGGCATGGATACCGCCGGAGTCTTTTTTTTCTGGCACCTTGCAATGGGGAATTACCGGGGCATTACAGCCCCGGCGGTCCCGGTAATTCCCCATTGCCAGGCACCGGGAAAAATTACTCTCCATTCCCATTCGAATCTCATAGGACTCAATGGGAATGGGGAGGATGGTAGCACCGACACCATTCATAATGGTGCCGTACTACCATCAAGGTCTGCGAGCGGGTGCCTTTCCGTCCACCAGGTCAGACCTGGCGGGCAGAAAGGCACCTGCTTGCAGAACATGGAGTATGCCGGTCCGGTAACAACGGTGCCGGTAGCTTACTGGCAACATTATTATCGGACTGGCATACTCATAATGAGGCCTATTGTACTGATTTCCTCCTTCCTTCTTTATGCGAACACCTAAGCCATGGACAGCTGCAATGATGTGGGATAGTGATGCATTTTCCACGTCTTCTGCAGGTGCAAACCCGTAACAGGAATCGCCAAGTTTTTTGCAAACCCCACCCTCCATTACTGTCAACATATCGAGCACATCTCTATTTTGCATTGTCATAAGTCTTAGTGCTCGTAACATAATCTTGAATATGTTGAACCCATTCTCTGTGTCGTTCGCGAGCCGGACCAGTTCCCACTGTACGATCTGAAGCCATTTGGCATTTGCTGGCGCTTGTACCCCTGGCAAGAGTAGGGAAGTGAAGAAGGACTCTGCTGAGGTATAGCCGATAATCTTCTGGTATCTCGGCAAGCAAAGTGGAAGAGTCTTTAGAGATGTAGTTCGACCTTTTCATTCTCTGTGGTTGCTGAAATAATCCTTTTCCTAGCCGGATGTGAAGCTCTTGCGTGGGCACCAGGCTCTTCTCTTCAGGTTGTACTGTGGGGAAACACGTTTTTCCCTCTGTAGGCAGCACTACCCCCTTCAGGTGCTCTTCTGGGATTACCAATAGCACTGAATACAATGTGGCCAGCGAACAACAGCCCCTCCATGACGCTGGCAGGTGCAAGTAAGCTTGACGACCACAGATCCAGTAGTAATCCATCAATGCTGCTGTTCCTTTCTTGATATATGTGATCAAGAGCATCTTTTTACAATGTTTGTTTGTGCCAACAGAGACTGTACCCTTGCTGCAGAAACAGAGTTTTTTATTCTTCTTCCTTGGGCACTTGCACAGGCTTTTCCATCATTGCAATCCACACCAGCTTTGTGATATGCTCTGTCCAGATTTGTGCACTGAAGTTGACTACTCGTGCTATTCTGTCCTTGCTGTATGTTACCAACCCTTCTGCCAAGCAAGGTAGCAAGGTAATGTGCTGCCCTGCCAGCTATTATTGACATATTTGTGCCTCTTCACCAATCAGATAAGGTAACTCCACACACTTGATGTTTCTTTGGTCGTCGGGACATTTTACGAAATCTGGGCCCACCATTTGCAATTCCACACTGTGTGCATGGAACGTTACTTTTACTCTGCATAGCGCAAGATGAACCAGGCATTGTGCATCTATAATTGGGACTAGATTGGTTAAATGGTGTGGAATTTTATAAGGAACAATTCTTTGCTAAGCCACAAACAAATTATGACTTCCGGGGAAAGGGGTCGGGTGTCCAAATGTCATGTGGCAAGTATTGTCAGGGGCAGGGTTTGGGGGGTGTCTGAACAGATAACTATGCAACATTTGGTGCAGATTGGTGAAACAGTATGGAATTGTATAAGGAACAAAGCATTGCCAAGCCACAAACAAACTCATTACGCTACAAACCCACATAGACCTTTTTACTTTTATAAATATAGATATGGGCCTATATGACCCACAGTCCAGCCTCTCTAGGCCCTCCTTAGGGAGGACAATGATCCGCGCCTGCGTGAAACTATCGGGTGCTCTTGCCCCATCTAATATGATGTTGAATAATTTCATTAGGAATGGAGCTAATAACGAACCATGCCTTTTGTGGAAGGCTGGCATGAATCTGTCTTGTCCCATCGCGGACTTCATTAGGAATGGAGCTAATAACGAACCATGCCTTTTGTGGAAGGCTGGCATGAATCTGTCTTGTCCCATCGCGGACTCCGCCTTCAATTTTGGTATGGCATAAGGACTTCCTTGCCCGTGATGGGTGCCTCCAGTTTTGCAACCTCTTCAGGTGTTAGTTTACTGCGGGGAAGTCCTTTTAAATAATTGGATGTTACTACTGGTTCACTCTCGCCTTTGGCTGTATATAATTGCATATAAAAGTTCCCAAAATGTTAGGAAATTTCTTCAGGGTTATTAAGAATCAGCCCCCTCTCATCTCTAATCTTGTAGATCGATCTTTCAGCTCTTTGACCCCTCAGGCGAGCCGCCAGCAGTGCATGAGCCTTATCCCCCTTTTCATAATATTTCTGTTTTATAAAGCGGAGTTGAGAAACTGCTTTCCCTTTCCAAATATCCCATAATTCCTGTTTTAGGACCCTGATCTCAGACAGTAGGTCCTCAAGGCGGTTGTCTTGCTTTTCAAAAGGTGCACGGACAACCATATATCTTTTATACATAGTTCCCACAGTTTTGCCCACTCCGTTTCCTCTATTGCGCACCCGGTGGAGGTCTCCCATCTTTTTATGTATGTTCTCGGTGGGGGGTCTTCACCTAGTTTTATGTGTTTGTACAAGTTTTCTACCACTCGGCTGTCACCTGAGTCCCTATTGAGGTACTTTTTGAATGGGGTTAGTTGGCAAACTCCTGCTTGTTTCATGGATGGATGGAGTAGCGAGTGCCTCAATTGGACGTAGGTGTACCTTTCCTTTTTCGCCTGGAGTAAAGTCTGATTTGCATTGGTTGAACTGTTTAATGTGGTCCCTGTCGAACATATCTCTAACCTTGAGGCAGCCCCCCTTTTGCCAGGCCCCGAATGCGCGTGTTTTGTAGCCCGGTGTGAATTGAGGATTGTCAAAGAGTGGTGTGTTCGGCGAAGGGAACGTAAAAATGTGCGCCCTCTTGACCGCTTCATCCCATGCGTCTCCCACTACTGTCACGATGGAGCTGCTGTACATTTGCAGAAGTCTGTCTGTCTTAGTTTTCCATAGTATTCCCTCCAGATCCCCCCCGGCCCCCAGCGACTGCTCTGTCCATGGGTCTCAAGATCTCTTCCCTGTCGTCCTTTTGCCAATCCCTTACTACCCTCATCTGGGTGGATGTGTAGTAGGCCCTGAAGTCTGGTTCCCCCATTCCTCCCAGGGAGGACGGGGCTTGCATTAGTTTTGCAGAGGTTTGTTTGTTACACACAAATTCAGTGGTTGTTCTGCAGAGGGCTCTGAAGTAGCCCTGCGGAACGTGGATCGGGAGGGCTGTAAAGTGATAAAAGAGTTGTGGCAGCACCACCATTTTTTATGCGTTTATGCGTCCCATCCATGTAATCGCTAGCAGGCCCCCATCTACCATTTTAGATTTAAGCTTCTCCAGAAGAGGTGGGTAATTTGCTTGATATAGCAACCCCAGTGATTTGGTCAGTTTTATCCCCAGGTAAGTTATAGAGTGTTCCACCCATCTATAGATGGAGTACATTTTGAGGCACCGCTTGACTGAGCTTGTGAGGGTAAGGTTGAGAATTTCAGATTTGTCTGGGTTTATTTTTAAACCGGCGACCTCCCTAAATAGGTTAAGTTCTCTCTCTATGGTACTGAGGGAAGTCTCTGGTTGGGACACTGTGAAACGCATATCGTCGGCGAACTCTGCAATTTTGTGTGTGTCCCCTCCGAAAGGTATTCCCTTTATCCCCTTCATGGGAAGGGTTCGAGATGTAAGGCGTACAGCATGGGGGACAGTGGGCACCCCTGCTTAGTGCCTCGGCTCACTGCTACAGGGTCCGATACTAGGCCGTTGATGGAAAGCCGAAGCACCGGGTGCCTCTAGTTGGCTCTTACCCTGTTCAGGAATCTGGGTCTGAAGCCCATCTTGCTCATGGTTGCAAAGAGGAATCCCCACTCTACCCGATCGAAAGCTTTCTCAGCGTTGCTCGCCAGTAGGAGGGCCGGGATTCCTCTCTTGTGTGACTTTTCAATCAGGTGGGCTATTCTCCTGACGTTGTCTCCAGTCTGGCGCCCCATAATGCAGCCAGATCGGTCGGCCCAGATTAATCTGGGGAGAATCTGATCTATTCTAGTCGCCAGGATTTTCTTGTGGATCTTTGCGTCAACATTTATTAGACCGATGGGACGGTAGGAACCGCATTCAGTGGGGTCCTTACATTTTTTCGGGATGAGTATCACTTTCGCCTCGTCCATGGAATTCGAAATGGCCCTGTCCTTGCCTATCTGGTTGAAAAGTTCTGCGAGATGGGGGATGAGTAGTTCTTTGTGGGTTTTATAGAATTCGGCAACAAAGCCATCTGGGCCAGGGGACTTATGGATAGGTAGGGATTTGATTGCTGCCCGGACTTCATCTCTAGTTAACGCCCCTTCCAGGTATTTCTTCTCCTCTACCATTAGTCTTGGTAAGTATTATCTAAGTATGATACCTGGGTCACTAGTGATGGATTTTCTGAGCTATACAGATTAGTGTAGAACTGGATGAACTGCCTCTCTATGTCTTCATTGCAGGTGCTAGTTTTCCCTCCCTTTGTTTTCAAGATTGTTTTGTCTGTTTCCTCCCTCCTCAGTAGTCTGGCCAGAAGATGGTCAGACTTCTTCGCTTGGATGTAGTACTTTTGTTTAAGACGTAATAAGTTGCGTTCCACCACCCTTGTTTGTATTAGGTCTAACTGACCTTGTGTGGTCCTATATTCCCTTTTGATCCCTGGAGTTTGCGCTGGTCCCATCTTGGCCATGATTTCCTTTAGTTTGTCTTCTAGCCTGACCTCTTCCAGCCTCTATTCCCTGTCCCTTCTGGCCTTGATCGCTATAATTCTACCTCTAATCGTTGCTTTGAACGCATCCCATCTGACCTGTGGAGCCGTGTCCCCAACCTTTTTTGTCTCAAAGAAAGCCTCAATTTCCTCGGCCACTTCCCGGACTAGCGTTTCATCTTTAAAGAGGGGAGTCGGGTCTCGCCATCTCCACAGGCCAGGTGGCGACCGGTTCCTTTTCAGGGTAATGGTTATTGGGGCATGGTCTGAGATTGCGATGGCACCCAGCTCATTGCTCATGACTCTTCCCAGCAGCAACCTGGAGACCCAGCTGTAATCTATTCTTGAATGTGACCGGTGTGAGTGCGAGTAAAAGGTATAGCCCTCCTTATCCCCTTCCAGTTCCCTCCACGTCTACTAGCGCCAGGCCGTGTGCCTTCGCCCTCTGATGGGCGTCCCTGTGTTCCTGGAGAAATGTTACTCCCAGGTCATGTTAAGGTCCCCAGTTAGTATGATGGGTGTTTTCGCGAAATGTCCGATGGTGGTTAGTGCTTTTTGGATGTAGGCGCCTTGACCGGTTTTGGGTGCCTATAATGTTGCCACGGTGTATCTCTCTCCCCTCTCCTCCAGAGCAACCGCTAGGTATCTCCACTGGTCATCCGATTCCGACCCCGTCACGTTTAGGTTGAGTACGTCTCCCAGTGCGAGGAGGGCCCTCCTTTCTTGACGGATTGCGTGGCTTGCAGAATTCTTGTGTACCCCAGAATTTTCTCTATCATTTGCTTTTGGTAGGTGAATTTAGGCCATTGATGTTTAGGGATATGATCTTCATCTTATCTTTACTAGCCATTCTTTTCCTCTAGTGACCTTATCCTCTACTTGCATCCCTGTGTAAGATAGGGGACACCCCTTTGCTTCTGCCCCCCTTCCTGGTGTGCCCTCTGCGCAATCTTGTCGGGTTCCCCCGGATCTTTTCCCTCCCTGCCCTCCTCCCTTCCCGCTCCCCTCTAACTCCTAACTGGGTGGATTCAACTGGCGCTCTGCCCCCCTCGGTTTTTGGTTATGAGAATTGAACCCTAGCATACTCCCAGAATTGCCCATTGCAAGATCACCCAATCTCATTCCCAGATTCCGTCTTCGCCTCCTCCCCGCGGGGCCTCGCTTGTCCAGAGACTAGCTCAAAAATGCTAGCAATAAACTTGGCACCAGTAAAAATAACTTTAACTAAACTTGACATCACTTAGCTTGACTTAGGCCCTTCTCAGGTGAGTTATCCCGGCGGTAGTAGACTTGCGCAGTGTGTTTTCAGATCAGGGCATCGGAGGTGGTTTCCACCAAATCCTGGTTGTGGCCGGGCAGGGGGGACCTTCGGTGTGGTTGGGCTTCTCCCTTCTTGGATCTTTCAGTTTTCACCATGGACTACTCCCATGGCCACGGGTGTTGTGTGTATTGTGGAGGGAATAGCTTGATGTTAGGAGTCGTCATCGATGCCCAACAGAGAGAGACCTTGCTCACAGTTCGTGATTTTTTGTTGCTTCCCTTGCCACTCAAAAGTCAGGCCGAAAGGGATGGCCCACCTGTAGCGAATTTCTCTAGATCTTAGGAATGTCAAGACAGGGGCTATCTTCCCCCTTTTGATGAGCATAGCCTGGGTCAGGTTTTGGTAGAGGAATATTTCTGCCCCGTTAAAGGTGATCTGGTCTGGTTTTCTGGCCTTGGCCATGACTCGTTCTTTGACGGTGTAGTTGTGGAAGGCCGCCAGTACATCCCTTGGTCTCGCTCCTGGCTCCTGTAGTCGCGGGCCCAACCTGTGGACTCGGTTAAATTGTATCTCCGGAGCTATGTCCGGGGCTAGGAGGTCTCCAAAAATTGACTTAAGAACTTGCGCTAACTCCGGGTCCTGTGTCGTCTCTGGTAAGCATTTGACTTGGATGTTCGATCTCCTAGATCTGTTCTCCAAGTCCTCTGCCTGGAGTTCAAGGTTGTAGGTGGCCGCCGCAAGGGTTTCCAGCAAGGCATCTGCTTTTGTAGCATCCTCCATCAGTTCTTATACCGCTCTCTCTTTCGTGTCCACCCTTTCCTTGATTTTATTGATGTCCCTCTTTATTTCACGTAATCCCTCTGCCAGATCCTCTCTCAGGGCATCCATCTGTTTGTGTCCTACTGTGGTGATCTTGTCCACTATCTCACCTAGGAGGTGTTTGAGAGCCGATAGCATTACTGGTCTGTCTTGGTCCTCTTGCTGTGGTTCCGTCCTTGAGTCTGCAGGCCAATCTGTCGTGGGGAGCGCCCCGGGTTGGTCTGTCTCCTTAGCCTATATCTTTGGTAGTGGACCTTCTTGCGTCTTCCTAGGGTTTCTGGGGGCCAGCTGGGAGTCTTTGTTCATATTTTTTGACATTGTGCAGTGAGCAGATATGACAGGAGTGCAGGGGTTGGCTGGTCTGCTCTGTGCCACTGCAGAGACCCCCTCAGAGATGCGTGTCACGTTGTGCCAGGTTGGGCGCTATACTGGATGGACCCTCCTGGACAGACCTGTCCACCCTCTCACTTTGATTCTTTTTGATGTTGGTATGGTCCGGTCATTGTCGATGTCCTTGTGGTCACCCTGGCTGCCACGGCAGCCCTTGTTTGGCCTTGGTTCTTCCCCCAGGCCTAGAGTCCAGTATTGCTTGGCTCCCGGGGCTGGAATAGGTGGCACCCCGTGTTCTGTGTGGAGGGTTACTGGGAGTAGGTTGCTGAGCTAGTCCCCAGGGTGGCCAGTCTTGCAATTGCCCTTGGGGTTTTCTTGGGCCTAAGTGCTGGCCCCGGTGTCGGTGGGCATCTTGGGTGCTCCACTATCTTCACTGCACTCTGTCCTCTGAGATAAGGTTAGGAGGCGTAGACTCCGGTCGATGTGGGCACCCCCTCTAATGTGTGGCCTCCGTGGGTCGGCTCGGATCTTGGTCGAGGGTTTTCCCCTATTCCTGGATAGGTTTTCTGCTCTTCGGGAGTATGCTAGAGTCGTCACGAACCCCTGCCTCCCTTCCCTCGTCACCTGTGAGGCTTTGCATAGGGCTCTCTGGGCCTGCTCCCTCACTGCATTGTCGGTGGTCCTACTGCCTGGGAACTGGAGGTCCCCACTTGCGTAGTGCACCTGGTTTATTCGTGGAGCCTGGGGTGAGGATCAGGGTCGGAGGAGGGGGGTGGAGGTGCTTGCACTCCGCACTTGCGTGGCCGCTGTGTCCTCTCTGGAGTGGGGAGGCTCCTGTGATGTTCTTAGGGTCATAATGGTGCTCTGGTAGATCCTTCGGGTTCCGGAGCTGTGGGCCTCCTGATGCCCGAGGCCTTGAGGCATGACCCGTCCGTGTTGCCCGAAGAGCTTCTGCTCTGGCTGGTTCAGAGATGTGGGGGTGTGTTGATGGGACTTGAGGACCAGTGGTGGACCCGGCGTACGGATGGTGTCCTTCCCCTCTGCGGTGGCCGAATGGTTGTCCAGCTGCGTTGGCGGGGGTGCCCAACGTGGTACCCGACTCGTGGCTGTGTGTCCCGTTAGGGTTGTGGTGCTGATCCTGGGGCCCTAGTATGGCAGAGGCTAGGAGGTTGGGAGGTGCAGGTATTCCCTGTCAGGCTGAGAGGGGTGCGGGGTGTTTTAGGCGCTTTCTGCGCTTTATGGTGTCCGTGCTTCGGTGCGCGAGGGGGGGGCTCTCCGCTCCGGTAGGGTCAGGAGATGAGGGAGCCACTGCCAGGTGTATTTGTGCGAAGTAAGGGTCCCCCCAGTAGAGCAGGCGGAGTCCCGCCATACCTGCCCAGCCGCTGGCCTCGTCTGTTGTGCAGGGAGCCTTGACAGTTGGTGAGGAGAGCGTTGTCGTCGTGGGACTTCAGTGTAGCAGGTCTCCCGCTGCCCGGAGGAAGGAAATCGGTCTTGTGGGATGCTTTCCACGGGCTCCTATTAGCTGGCCTCCGTTGCTCGAGCCGAGGCCAGACACTGATCAGATGGTGGTGTGGCGTACAGTTGGGCAAGGGGGCCGGCACTTGTAGGCTCCCCGCCGGGGGTCTGTAGGCCGACAAGGTGGTGATGTCTCAGTAATTTCTCCCTAGCTGGGGGCTCTGCAGGCTCGATCGGGCGGTTCCTGTGTTCACAGACCACTCTCTGGAGGCAGGTTCTGGGACATTTGGTGCCTGGGGAGGGCTTATTTACCAAGTTCTCAGAATGATGAGGCTTCGTGGGTAGGGGCGCAGTGGACGTGGTGTTCACTCGTGCGCAGCCATCTTGGAATTCTGCAATTTGTTTCTTGACAAAACTTGCAATACTCGTAGACAGAAAAGGACTGCCGTACATCGGAATCATGTACTGAAGAATATTATGCATGACCCCAAATGTTTGCCTTAGGATCGGAACCGACGTTGGCACTGCTACTAGATAGGTAGCCAACAAAGCTTCTGCGTGATGCACGTCAGTCAGGCAGAAATGTGGAATGTTCAAAATTTGCTCTGCTAGATATGCCCACATGTTCTCCGTTTGGACAATCATTGGTGAATACCTGTGCCGCCCTAAGGACATCTCTTGCAGAACCGACATCAGTTTTTTCTGTGCTCGCAACTGATGTGTCTTTCGCATTCCATGACTCCCGTGGATCACTGGCACAGATGTGACATTTTGCATTGCTTGCAGCGTGCTGTTTGACTCTCCCGAACTGAGTCCATTTAGTCTCAAAATTACACCAGTCTGACACAGGATCTACAAGGCAAACCCAGAAAAGAGATATCAGTGTTGATAATCACACTCTTAAGTAACATTTGTCTGCGGGCACATAACTCAATTTTTCCTTGCCAGGTTCCATCACAAAGACTACTTGGTCCTTGCCTGATACAATGACATCTGTGGGTACCAGTGGGCCACTTGGTCTTTCGACCCACACTTTTGCACCCGGTACCTCAAAGCATTCCAGTGGTCCCTCTTTGATTTTTTAATACCTCTTCTTTGTCTTTAATTGCCTGTTTCAGCTTGGTTTCACAGAGTGTTCTCTCTTTTTTTGCTGCCCCTTCCATTATCACGAGGCCTGGAAAAGTGGCTTTGCCCGCATCCCAAACAATGTGATGTGGTAACTCTCCAGTATCGTTATGTTGGAAGAATTATTTAACTTCCCTGTGGATGGATTCCCTGAAAACCAAATCCCTAAACAGTGTGTCGTTGCGTAACCATCTCCTATCTACCAGGGTTCGGGGTCCCACATCTATGGTTATGGTGCACATGTCGTTATCTTACTGCGCTGCATCAGTTAAAATATAATCAATTTTGGTGAATGTTTTTTGCGCTGTGAGTAAAAGGTGTATGCTTAGGCCTGGTGGACCTCCAGGTGTCTATCAGGAAATATTCTTGCAAAAGAGCCCCCAGTGCTTCTTCCTCCTGTGAGGACGGTGGGTCAGGGCCGACTCTAAGTGATGACCAGTCTTTTGAAGAGTCGATTATTTGGTCCAAATCGCCTCCACAAATAAGACCTGTTTTCCAAAACTTCAAAAAGCCTAAGGCTTCAGTGCAGAATGTAAGCTGTTGCTGATTGGGGGTGTAAAGTGCACATAATGTTACTGCGTACCATTTACCACTAACATACGCCCCTTCATGCCTCTCTTCATTTGTACTATTTCAAGTTGCAGCGTTTTCCGAATTAAAATGCCAACCCTACCCTTTTGGATGGGCCCGATGATGACAGAGCACCACCCACCTCTTTTCCTGAATTTAGTCTCCTGGATAAATAAAATGTCCAACCCTGACTGCCGGAATTCGCACAGCAGTATTGAATGTTTCTGCTGTGAATGTTGGCCTTTTACATTCAATGAGCCTACTTTGATGCTGTTGCCCTGCATTATACTGCCATCGCTGCTATATCAAGCCCATGATCCAGCACCTGATCGATCTTAACCCTGATTTCCCTGTGTAAAACCCTAAGTTTTGTTATCCCCGTTGCCTGCGACACAGTGCCTGCGTCTCCCCCTCCCCATGTCCTCCATCCCCAGTCAATGGAATATTAATCTGTTCCCATTTAAATGTTCTAGTGGCTGCAGGCTGACCCCTTCTTAGGCGGGACGCTTTATTCACCATGTCCACGCTAGATGTATTGCTTATGCTGTCTAGGTCCGAGCTATGGTCCATTGTTGATATTTGCTTCAGGACACCTTCTGCCTCTTCTTGTGACGTGACTCTGTGGTCCTCGCTGCGATGTTCAAATGACAATGCGAACGGGTCTCCCCAGCGATATCGAATATCCCATTCTAGGAGCCATTGTGTCAGCGGGTGGCATTCCATTTTTCTGGCTAACTCATGGCCGAAAGGTCTTGAAATATCCGGATGTGTGAACCATCAAACAGCAATTGTCCTTTCTCTCTCGCCTTTTGTAGTATGTCCGTTTTTTGTGTACAGTAGTAGAATTCTGCCAGCACCGATCGCGGGCCATTGCGCCCCCTGCCTCCGATGAATTCTGCCAAATTATATTTCAGGACTGGGGTCTCGTCAAAAAGACGTTTAAGATTAAAGCTTTCACATGGTGTTCAAGGGTGAGAGTGGTTTCGCCTTGCTGTTCATACAGCCCCATAATTCGAAGGTTAGAACGTTGCTCTCGGTTCTCGAGGCCAACATGCTTTCACTTACTCCTCAAACTTTTGGACCTGTCCCATCAGATATAGGGCCTCATTATAACTCGCCCGGTATGGAAACAACGGTGGCGGTAAAACCGCTGCCACCGTTGCTTCCATGCTGGGCGATCACAACTCCTGCAGGCGGAGGCGTCAAACCCACCAGGTCTGACCTGGCAGGGTTTAACATCGCCCGCCTTCAGGCGGACGAGGAAACACCGGCACCATCACGAGATGGGACTCAATGGGAATGGGGATTAACACCATTCCACCTCCGGAATTCCCAGGACACCGGGGTTGTAATGCCCGGTAATTCCGGGAGTCACGGAGGTGGAATGGTAATACGAGTCCGGCGGTAACCAGGCGGTTTTACCGCCTCGGTTACCGCCGGACTCGTAATGAGGCCCATAATATATATAATATAATATAATTGGTTATTTATAGCGCGCCTAATACCCAGAGGTTTCTAAGCGCGGACCCCGGGGATCGAACCCGTGTTGCTCTGTGTTGTTTGGCTTCCAAAGCGCATGAGCTATCCTCACGAGACTACTGACAAGCCATTCTTTATAGATCTAATCTCTTCCAAAAGTAGATATCCACTTTTGTGTATGCCTCTTGATCAGCGCCCAGGACGGCAAGAAAGTCCTCCATTTGTGCCACCGTAATGCTGTCTGAGTTTCTGCGAAGTCTATTGAGCACTGTGGTTGTGCTGGGGTCCAATTTATAGCGTGCACAAGCACTCATGTGCGTTTTCTGCAACCAGGGTTTTAAAAAACTGTTTTTAACAACTTTATTTATCATAGATTGGTGAACAGTTACATCAAGATTCAGTATATTCATGTAGGTCCAGTACAATACAGTCATTTTCTGGTTGAGTACACCAAAGAATTAAGCACTTCTACAGTTAACAATCAGTAAGCATGGCTTCAAGTGGACAGTTCCAGGAGATTCTGACTAAATTCCTGGCAAATATCCCTGGTGCGATTTATCAACATTGACAGTTCCACATAAAGCTCTTCGGTATTATTCGCCCATATCATATCATGTACCCAGTTCTCACAGGCTAGGTGGGATTTTCCATGTCCCGCACATCAAGTTCAGTAGTTTATTCTGAGCCGTGGCAATCCTCTCCATAAACCCACGCATGCAATCAACCACTGTGAGATCCAATTGCCGCCTCAATATATCATTTAACGATTCACATACACTGCTCCAGGAATGGGCCAGTGCAGGGCAGCTCTGAAGCATGTGCAAAAAATGTGCATCAGTTCCCCCACACCTGGGACAATTTCATTCTTCATTAGGTCGGAATTTCATAAGCCTTTCGGGTATATAGTACAGTCTATTCAACACTTTAATCTTGAATTAATTGATATAGTTTTTGTAAGCCTGCAAATATTCACCCACTGAGTATCTGATAGCACCGACCCTAGATCTCCTTCCCATTTCATTTTGGTGTTTATATATTTGTGTGGTGCACAGTGCCTGCGCCAGCTTGTATGGAGCTGATATTGTTTTTTTCTCCCTCTCTATATGAGACATTATGCAAGTTAAACCCGGACGTGAGGCCTGCTCAGCTGGAAATGACGGCCATCTCGTTGCGATTGCCACTTTGACGCAACAATAATAAAACCTTTGCAGCATTGTATCCCCAATGTGTGTTTTCAGCACGTCCCATGTTACAAACGTGCCGGGTACATGTAAATCAGTTGTCGTCTTGATGCCAACGTTGCCCCAAATTCTCTCCACACCTTTGTCCCTGGTGGGTTTCACTGCTGACATCCCCCACAGGGGCAGATTTTTATTGTATGGTGCTAGCCTGCCCATCCGGCTGTTCAATTTACCCCACGCCTCGCAGGTCTCCCCCACTTAATCTAAGCAGTGCGTGCAACAGTACTTATACCCAGCCAAAAGTAATACCATAGAGCCGGGACCCCCTTGTAATCTTTCCAGACGTGCATGCGGGACAGCAAGGTTCTCAGCTAACCAGCAGACAACATAGTACATTTGTGCAGCCAAATAATATAATTCAAAATCGCGGGTCGCCTTCTCAAAGGGTTTCAAAAGATGTTGGCACTTCATCCTGACCTGCCCATTCCAAAGAAACGAGGAGCAAAGCCCTGTTAACTCAGTGAAGAACGCCCTCCGCGGCCAACTAGGAAATAAGAGTTTGGGTACTATCGTCATTTTAATCAGCGCCAAGCGGCCGATCAGCGATAGTGGAATTTGCCAACATCTACTTAGCTTAGCCCTTAACTTTACCATGTATGCTTCAAAATTCAAATCAAATGTCAAGGAGCGTGAGGGCGCTCCGCTTATCTCCAAGTATCTGAAGTCCTCAGCAGCCCACTGATGTCCTAGCGCATCTGAAGGTTTGTGTGTGGCCTCGGTTAAAGGGAATATTTCAGATTTGTTACTGTTGAGCTGAAGACTGGAGTACCTAACAAAGTCCACTACTGTCTCTAGTAGTCGTCGCAGGTGTGTCTCTGGGTCGTACACATACAGCAGAATTTCATCGGCATATAGGGAAATGATCTCAGCTTTCCCTCCTAAATAAATTCCAGCCAGCTTAAATCTACTATGGATTAAATCGGCAAGTGGTTCAAATATTAATGCAAACCATAGGGGTGATAGGGGCATCCCTGTCTTGTACCCCCTCCCAGCCTTAAGGTAGGGGATAACATGCCGTTAGCATACCCGCACAAAGGGCTGCAAGTTAAGGAGCGCTACCCATGAAATAAAGCTGGGACCAAAGCCATAATTAGTCATGACCCTAAATAAAAACGGTCAGGAAACTGTGTCAAAGGCCTTTTGCATGTCCTTGGACACCGCCACGGCACTGCTATCTTGCGGGACCTGCATGAGTATAATAGAATTGGCGGGGATTAAATGCTGCTGATTGCGCTGGTATAAACACTGCTTGGACCATATATGGCATTAAGGGAGTCAATCTGGTCGCCAGTACCTTTGCAAAACTCTTGGCTTCTATATTTATTAATGACAGCGGCCTATACGATCCACATTCATTAGCAGCCTTGCCTGGTTTAAGAAGAATAATGATGGTCTCACACAAAGTATCAAGCAATATACCTATCGCGAGAGCTTCCTCCCATACCCTTAACAGGTGGGGAGCCAGCACATCTCGAAAGTCCTTATCAAATTCAGAGAAAAAGCTATCTGATCCTGATGCTTTCCCATTCGGGAGGCCTTTAATAGCATCAATGATTTCTTCAATACTAACAGGTAATTCGAGTGCAGATCTGACTTCATCAGATAACAGGGTTGGCGGGATCCCTTTCAAGTAATCATCAATATCAAGGTCAGTGGCGGTTTGGGTATGTGTGACCTTTTTCCAATTGCCCACAGCAATTTGACCTAAAAAGATTTGACCTTTTGAACAAATTGACTGAATAACAAAGGAAAGCATATTCATGCGTGTAATATAATTGCAACTATTTATGTTTATGTGTTTGAAATTGTGTGCAGGAAAAAAAAGAGTTTTCCTGCACATTATTTCAAACACATTAACATAAATAGGTGCAATTATATTACAAACATAAATTATTATTTTTATTTGTGTCCCCCGCCTCCATTGTTAAGGATGCGGGGGACACCCTTGAAACCCCCTTTTGACCTACTTACATGAACATGAGGAGCGGGGGACAGCCCTGCAACCCCCGACCTCATGTTCAGGTAAGTAGGTATTAGCCTATTTGACCTAAAACAAAAAGGTCAATTTGGACCGCTTGCTAAAAAAGGTCAATTGGGACCACTCAGAAAAGGTCAATTTGGTCAAAAGGTCAAATGATTTAGGTCAAATACGCTAATACCGTCAGTGGCCACCCCTTTCGGAGCAAATAACACTGAGTAGAACTCAAAAAAGACTTAATTGATGTCCGCGTCTGTACGTGCTGTAGAGCCATCTTGTCTCGTAACTCGAGGGAAGTGTGCAGTCCCCCTCTGCGTGCCAACAGCCCGGGCTAACAGTCTGCCCGTCTATCCGCTTCTCCATATCATTGGGCTACCACTGGTTTATCAAAATATCTCAATTTTCTACTGGCCGCATCCCTGAACGCATCCAACTCCTTCTTTATATCCCTCCACACTACAGGTGAGGGATCAGGAGCATATCTTTGCTGCAATGATAGTTATGCAGTTTTGTGGCGTCCCATTTCCCTCGTTATACATTTCAAGACTCCACTCTCATTTGAAATAGCTATCCCCCTTATGTACATTTTAAACGCTTGCCATAAAGTTGCAGGAGAGGTTACTGAGCCAATATTTGTTTCAAAATACAGTGTCACATGTTCCTGCAAATTTGCCATAAAGGCGAGGTCTTGCATTGTTGCAGGTTTGAACCACCAGTGTAGCCTCCCTCTGCTGCCCTCTGATAACTGCAAGCTCAGCATAACCGGGGAATGGTCTGAAGAGATGCAGGGACGGAAAGAGCATCCCACAACCTTATTGAGCAATGTCACTTGATCAGCCACAAATCTATACGCGAGTGCATATCGTGTACTGTTGAGTAATATCTGTATTCCCTACGTGTGTCATTCAATGCACGACAAACATCATATAAATCCTCCATATGTAAGAGAATGGCGCAGGCAGCCTTGGAGAGGGACCTGGATGTTTTTGTTGTACGGTCCAACCCCAGGTTCACAGTGGTGTAAAATCCCCACCACAGATCACGGAGGCCAACGGGTATTGTGTACACAGTCGGAAGATGTCTACATAGAAATCAGGGTCACTGCATAGGAATCAGGGTAATCTCCCGCATACAATTCAAGAAATTGCTAAAAACCTGGCTCTTTAACAAATTCTGACCCACCAATTGGACTCTGTATGAATACACACTGCACCATTGCTTAGATGCTAGGCTATCTGATCCACTGCATCAGATCGCTAAGTTATTACTATGTACTGTGTATTAACATGTTCTCTTTGTAATCGATAAGACAAATAGTATTCTTGTATCATGTACTGGTTGTTTTCCACACAAATCAACTGCGCCACACAGAATTTATATTTCAAAAAGAGTTGTATTCAAACTCTCGTGGAGCGCCCTTTTTTATTAACACATGTTTCGGCTTCACAAGAGCCTTTTTGAAAATTAGGGCATAAGTTCAATTCACATATCTCTCAATTAAGTTGTCATTCATTGTGCTGTTTAGTCTCGAATCTCAGTAGTAGCACCCCAACGGGAGTTTGAATACAACTTTTTTTGAAATATAAATTCTGTGTGACGCGGTTGATTTGTGTGGAAAACAACCAGTACATTTTTTACCACAGAGGTGGGTTAGTGGTTCCTCCGGATTATTCCACACTCACGTGACACTCAAAACACTGGAGATATAATAGGTTGAAGGGCCTAAGAGGTTGTAATCCCCACAAAAGAAACCACTCAAATCATATTCTTGTATCATATTACCTTGCAAAGTGGGATTATCCATGTGCACTCGGTGACCCAAGCGCGAGGATGCAGATGAACTTACTCTAGCACTCAAAGAACATAAATACCATTAGCACATTCCCTCAGGATCTACTGCTCTCAGCTAGTATCTAATTATCCATTCATGTAAAATCTGCTGTCCACCTGGACGGTCACAGGACCTGTGCTTCGACAAACAACACAACTTCATCAGAAATCATGAAATAGTTTAACTTGTTGTCGTGGATTCTAAGCCAGTCCGGGAACAGCATAGCGTAGGTCATGTTGCGTTCTCTGAGCAACTTCTTCTCCCCCATAAAAGCCCTCCTTTCTTGTTACACCACCACACTATAATCTGGGTATACATGCACTGTATTGGAGCCCAGTCTTAACTCCTTGTTTTCGTTTGCTGCCCGAAGTATCAAGTCTCTGTACCGGTAATTCATGATACAAGCAATTATCGGTCGAGGATAGTCCCCCGGTTTTGGCTTCACTGTCAATGCCCTGTGAGCTCTTTCCACAGTAAAGTGCGGAGACCATCCTGGATTGTCTAACAACTCACGATGAAAATTCTCAACCACTACCTCCATATTGCTTCTGAGTGAATCTTCTGGCACCCTGATGATATGAACATTATTCCTGCGGGACCTACACTCTAGGTCCTCACCTTTCACTTTGACCCGTCTCATATCGTGGGTTAGTGCAGAGACTGTCACCTGCAATGTTGTCACAGTGTACTCTATGTTGCTTTAATGGTGTTCGTTTTCAGTTATGCATTGCGTTTCTTTCTCTAGTAGTGCGCAAATAGTCAAACGTTTACTGTCATGCTGTCCAACTTATTCACAGAGGCAAATCCCTGCTGCATAGTCTCCAACATCTGGTGCAGGTCGACCAGAGTCACTGTCTGGGGTTGCACAACAGAGTCTGTGGTAGTCGGAGTGTCGCCGGAGTTCTTGGGGGTTTTCGTGGTGGGTTTAGTGAAGCGGTCCATGGTGCCACTCTACTTGGCACCCGAGTCTTTCATCATTGCGCCCCGGAATGTGACATGTGCTCTGACCTCCTATTCCATGGTGCCTACTTAAGAGCTCTTCAGCGACACCCCACTGTCAGTATCAGCCTGTGCCCCTACACCGTCTGGCTGGCAACCACGTTGTATACAGTGTTTTCTCTCAGAGAATCTTAATTCTGGAACATTTGCATCGCACAGGCCTCCGTCGGCACCCTCGAACAGGTGCGCGCAATGCTGCAGCCAGCCAAGCTTGTCCTCTCTTGGTTGGAGAGGCATTGTGCCTGTCCCCCAGAGCCCCATTCCATGGGTCACGCCCCTCTCCTCCCTCTCACTTGGGGGCCGCAAGTATCAGACCTGATGGTCTACAGATCGCCTCAGTTGATTCTCATCCCAGTCTGCTCAGGTGTTGAGGCCAGCACTCTCAGATCTCTTTTCCCTGGGAGCCACCACTCGCCGTCTCCCCTGGTTCCACCCCCAGAGTGTACAGGACGATTACAAGCCCTGCGGTTTCCAGCAATCGGCACCAGCATGATAGCTATTTCTGCATCAAACTCCTCCACTGGCACCTTAGAAGATGCCCGGCGCATTGAGCCACCATAAAGTAGGTGAGCCGGAGATATTCATAAATCAAGCCCCACTTCACACAGAGCTTAAGTGTGGTCTGCCGTGTTGGCTCGCCACGCAACAGCACCCCCCTGCAACACTGGTCTTTAACAGGTGGACTCACTAGGGCACCCTGCTATTCATTACCAATGAAGTGCTCTCTGTTTTTGTGCGCTGGTGCTACAGTTCCTGGTGGGCCCTCCATTCACGAGGGCTATCCCCCAGCCACTTAACAAGATGTCCTTGCGACTATTCCTCAAGCCCAGACCTATGCAAACATTGCAGGAGTGTGTTCTATGTTGCAAAAGGGGCCTGCAGGGGGAAGAATATATATAAAGTTCACTTCGATTTCCGGAATTCATGGGGCCTTAACTTGCAGACCATTTTTTTTTAAGCGTAGGGTCAGGCAGCACGAATAAGAATTGCTGATCTTTACAGTGTCAATATGCTAGTATCGAAGTGTGGCTGTGCTCACCTTGTTTGACCCGTTCCTTGTGCCACTTTCAAGAAGAAGTTAACAGGATAGACTGTATGCAGGCTTGGCCACCCCAGTGTTTCATTCCCTAAGTCTGCCAACTTGTTGTGCAGAGTACAGCTCTGCCTCGTGCCGCTGTCTTTGGGAGGAAGGAACGCAGCAATTTTAATATTTCATTGCCGCCTGCTTCACGGTGTCAGAGCCGCAGGGTGTTCCAATGTCGGGACAGTGCGGTCACGAAGAGACGTTTCAGTGCGAGCCATTACCCGGACCATTGCCTCTCCCCTAAAGTTATTTTCAAACAAATGCAAGCCTGCGCAGTCTTAGATGACTGCGTTACTGTGCCCGTGGTTCAATGTGCACGTGGTTCAATGTGCACAGAGTCACGTGGATGATATTTCCCATCATAGGCAGTGCTCAACCGCGGACTGCCATTGTTCAGGCCGCCTAATTTCAAATGCGGATATCTTTGTATACTGGTCACCATCAACTCCAGCATATCTCCTGGCGTGGATGGCTGATTCCCATGTTCACTGACTTTCTTGTGCAATAAAATGCTCTGTTTGATCACCCTTAATCCTTAATTTTTCATCTTGGCGCAAGTGAGATAGAACGTCATGGACCATTACATCAGCGCCAATGGTCTCCCCATTGTGTCTTTTTATACAATGTTACCAGTTCCGCCCCGACGGATTATCAAAGTCCTTTATCACTTTCAAGGGATTGATCTTCATGCCTACCCAGGGCCTCTTTGTCTGAGTACTTGAACTGTTTACCGTTTTACAGTATAACATGTTGACACCATGAAGAGTGTTAAAAGGTGTGGTGGATAGCTTGGGGCTTTAGATGTAAGGGGATCAGGGAAGGGAATCCCAGAATGCACGTCTCCAACCCCAAGAGGGGAATCCTCCCCCAGAAGGTTCTCCCACATGTTAGCACCCTGAGGGGGCTATTGGTTAGCTGCCTCACCACCCTACCCTTACATGGAAGATCTTCCCCATTGGGAGAAGAAACATCCTCCAATGATGTTTAACAGTGGGCAGAACAGATGCACACAGCAGAAGAGGCAGGCAGCACATGGGCAGAGACGTTTTTATGGGAAGGCAAAAGGAGCACTTGCCCAGGGCCCCCACCTTGGAGGGGGCTCCACAAAGCTGCCTGATCTAAAGAGGTAAGATTCCTTTGTTCACCAGACTTAAATAGCACACATCAGGATGTTTTATGGCATTGTCATGAGGGTCTAAACCTACTCCCTGTCTGTTTTGCCAAGTACATTCTGCCCCGATCAATTCATCATGTAATGCTTTCTGTGTTCACTGTGGTATATATAGTTTGTGTGTTCCTTGCGGCACAACTCCTGTAGCATTCTTTCCTTCCTGTGGAAATTAAGTTGATCATTTGCAATAGCCAAATTTGAAATGCATATTGGTAAATTGAGTGCCACAATGGTTCAGAAGTTAGCTCAGTGTGTTAAGCACTCATTGCAGAGATATGTGTTGCTATGCAAGATTAGAATAGCACATTCCTGTAAGGCTGGCTGAGCATTTCCTATGTCTGAAGTTTATAAAGCTGCCTGCATATGTACTTGGTCTTGCAGCACAACAGGTGCTATTATCACCCGATAGGGGTTGCAATAAAAGCGAACATGTCATCCTTATGGTGAAGGTCTAGAAATTTGCTTGTTCAGATGGGGTGTTGTAGAACCTAGGCAATCATCTCCAATGATGAGCATAAACTGTTAGTCCAAGAGATGAATAAGTATCCAAATTTGGAACCAAAGCATTCATGCTTGCATCCTGGCTTTGCCAGCAGACAACACAGTGATCCTGGTCAAATCATCTAATATCTCGTACATTACTGTACTGTCTTCTGTGAAGTTTGCCTCCCTGCATGCTGGTGGCATCGTTTAGCCCATTACTTGATCTTTCTTCTTTGGCAGGCTATTTGAGTGGAAGGGGTGGCAGACAGAAGGGAGTGGGCCAGATGGTGCAGGACTCAGGCAAGCATATTTTAAAGTGTGTTCGTTTGAGACAAAAAATGCTTTGCATATTTGAAAAAGTCAAAGTTTTTTCTGCACGTTTATAAATGACAATTTCACAAGCCAGTGCTTTGGAACTATGTAAAGCTTTAAAATACAAAAGACAAACTCAGATTAAACCTGTTAAATCACACTGATTGGTATGCTGGTACTTATATACTGTTCTTGATGATGGAGAGAATGAAGCTAGAATCATTCTGTGTTACACCCTTCTATAATATATATATATTTTTTTCCAACGTTATTTTTATTATTTTTGGCATAACAAGACATACAGGTTCTTTGAGTGTTACATATTTGGCAAGCTGGTTATAGCATTAAAAGAGCGGCAAGCGGCATTGGATGTAACTGAGTCTTAACAAATTATACATTGTCTTCAAGAACAAAATTGTTAATAACAACTGACAACTGAGGAGGGGGAAGGGAAGTGGGGGACAGTGGGTATACACAATGGGAACAGAAGACTGCTTAGTTCGTCCTTAGGGCCGTTTCAGAGGGACAGTGTGGCTCTCCGGCTATGTTTAGGACGGGTTCTTTGAAGTGGGCTCGGTAGGGTTAGGGGGATTAATTTGCTTGGCTGCCTGTGGCTCAGGGGTGTGGAGGAGCCCCGACGCTCCTCGGGCCTAGTTTAGTTTAGTTTTATTTTTCAGTCCTGGGTTTCCATCTAGCGCAGATTTGGGGGCTGTCTTGCTACCCCCGGGAATTGTTGCACATAGTCCAGGAAGGGGGCCCATATGCGTTCGAATTTGGGCTTGTTGCCTAGTCTGATGGCCGTGACTTTCTCGGCTGCCACAATTTCCCAGCATTTGGACCACCACATGTGCGTGGACAGACCCTCCGGATTTTTCCAGAGTCTGGCGATGGCGATTTTGGCGGCTGTGAAGAGATGGGAGCATAGGTCCGCCATGCAGCCTGTAAGGGGGAATTGGCTGTCTCCAGTAGCCCCTAGCAGCACGATTCCTGGGTCCCAGGGAATGTTAAGCCCAGTGATTGCTTTAATCTGCTCCAAAGTATTTTTCCAGAATAGGGTGGCTTTTGGGCAAGACCAGAAGAGGTGGAACAGAGTTCTTTGTTCTGCGCATCCTCTCCAGCACTGAGCAGGGATCACCAGGTTACACTTGTTTAGGTTGACCGGGGTTCGGTACCATCTGTAACAGACTTTAAACACACTTTCTTTATTTGTTATGCATTTTGAACTTTTTTGTGCTCGGGACCATATATGGTGCCATTCCTCTGGTTCGATCGGTCTTCCGATGTCTTCTTCCCATTTCAACATTTATGGTTCTTTTTTAGTGGGGTCTGTTCTGTCCAGCATTTTGTACAGTGCGGAGATTTTCCCTTTTGGGGGATTTGCTGAGAGGGTGAGTTCTAATGCCGTTAGCTCTCTGCTGCCCTGCTTCCTGACCTGGGGATTCGACAGCCAATGCCTCAGTTGCATGTAGCGGAACCTTTCGGTCTCCGGAATCTTGAATTTTGCTTTGCACTCCTCAAAGTTTAAGGGACGCCCATTCTCGAAGAAATGTGCCATAGTTTCTAAGCCACCGGCTCTCCACTCAGTGAACTGGTTTGGTGAGATTCCCGGGGAGAAGTCTGGGTTCTCCCAGATTGGGGTGAGGGGGCCCATTGTGCCCCTACATTTCCACCGGCGGGCTGCAGTTTTCCAGCTGGCGACCGTGTTCCTTGTTGCTGGTAGGGGGCCCAACTTTTAAAAATGGTCATGTTTGGTAATGTGATTGGAGTAATTTCCAAGTCAGTTTTATAAAATTAGATTACTTTAGTTCTGAATGTTAATGAAAGTGTTCAAATGCTGAAATTGCAGAGTTGGCACAAATCTCAGATTTACCCCTTAACCAGTTTGTGTAATACTGGGCATCTAATTTAATCTTGTATTGCCTAGCCTCTCGAAATTGCAAGTCCCTAAACCTTTCAAAATTGTCTACCCTTCAGAGAGATTTCCTTCTCACGGTTTGATCTTCAAAACAGCCTCATTTATGGTTTCACTGGCTATAGTGTTGCTTCCACTATAATAGTGAGCATTGATATATTTCACACCACAGGCACTTTATTCTTGCGATCTCTAATGGTAATACTATTTGAAAACCATATCCCATTTATAATCTCAATCTGTCTGGATACAGACACCTTCCTGGTAGTTTCTAATCTGCATCCACTATCCATTCTATGGTATGTGTAGCTTTCTCCTTTCTACCAATTGGTCTCCTCTATCCATGCTTGAGCACGATTGCATTCTGTGAGGCAGCAAATGTGAGTTCTTTGTCTATTTGGTTTGCATGCACCTTTTACCTAGAGTCCTGCAGGGGTCGCCAGGGGTCGAAACAGCGACACCTGGGGTCTCCCTTGCTACCTCTATTGTCTCCCTTGTTACTCATAAAAAAATATCTTTTTTTTTAAATGCAATGTTTGTGAAGGGGTGAAAGGTTGTGTTCCATCGCTTACCGTGATATCACTTCGGTGTGGGGACAAAAGACATTACTTCCTGTGATGTCATCAGGGGTCAAGGGTCATTTGATGTCACTTCCGCTACCCCAGGCATTTTGGTGAAATGACGTCCCTGGGTTCCTGCATTAAAAAGTCTCCTGAATCTATGCTAGAACAGAAGCAGTGGTTGAAGTGGAGGGGAGCGTTGGGAGTGGTGCTCCTCTACTTTTTCAATTTACATTTTACTGTTCCTATACATTTTTTTAAAAAAAAGAAACCGTTCCGTAATTGTTTCATTTTAAAATAAAAGTGTAAGGACCATGTTGACATTTGCATGTGTCTGGGGGTTTGTATTGTGCATGGGAGCGGGCGTGGTGATGGTTTTTTTGGGGAGTGCGGGCAGGCCAGGAGGGAACATAGTTCCACTACTTCTTTTCATACACTTCGACCACAGAACAGAAATAACCTCTTCGTAGACTGATAATGTTGGTCTCCAAATGGTACTTGTTTATCATTTTTATTGGACCAAGAATTAAGAGGATAAGGGGACTTAAAGGTAGTAAACATCCTTATTTTTAATGCTGTGATGCAGCATATCAACCTATGGGTTGTGATTGCGGCGGGGGTGCGGGGCAGATATTCTTGATCACTTAATTCCTTTGGTGGAGGGGGGCCCCAAAGATGTCTGTGCCCAGGGCCCCAAAAGTGCTTAAGATGGCCCTGCACATGGGGGTATGGGTGGGGTTTATGGAGTGCAAGGGAGAGAGGCAGCTGCGGATAAAAGAAGGGAAGCTGCCCAGAAGAGCAAAGGATCACCCACAATCATGTGACTGTCTGGCAGAAGCTGGGCTGGGGATCCGTCATGGATGCAGAGAAAGAACATGTCAGCAGGACAAGTAATGGGGAACATGGGCCTTCATTGCTGCTTCATCTCTCATTCCCTGCTTCCTAACTAGCTAAGTGACGAACCCTCCAGTAAAGCAAAGACACTTCTGAAGATATGCCATGTGGAGAGCAATGAAGCATTATTTATTTATTTATTTATTTTTACATTTATATACACTAGACTACAAAACGGCCCTAATATCACCCTACTAACCCAACACTGTGACAAACGGTCACCAGTAATGCACCGTAACATGTATTGTCTAACAAAATAATAGTAACTAGATCTACAGATCCAGAATGCCCAATAAAATGCTGTTAAGGTATGCATGCATGGAAAGGTCAGTCTGTGCAAATCCCCCCCAAAAAAAAGGGGGTGGGAGAGAAAGAAGAAGAAAAGAAAAATAAATACATAAATAAAACCCACACCCTCACCCCAAAACAAACAAGAATAAATGACACAAAGCATTGAAGAAGTCCAGAATGCATATGCCAAGAGAGCTTTTGAAAACATCGAATTACAAAATATCCACATGGTAATATGAAACAACACAATCACAATAAAAAGAACAAATAAAAAGCATGCATGTTCACTTATCTGAATACAGGATACAAGATCCGATCTAATCCGCATCCAGAAAAGCCTTCCATATCTTATCAAACAAATGTCTCTTCCTTTGAGTCGAATATATCACATTTTCAATATTGCATGTTCGATACATCTCCTCCAACCAACTGGTCACTGAGGGGTAAACAGCCGATTTCCAATTTCTTAAGATTAGCTTCTTTGCCAGCATGGCACCACGTAAAATCCATGTTACCTGATGAACACTCAAGGAGCCTAATATAGTGGTTTCACCCAGGATAAAAGTTTCAAAATCAAAATCCAGATTTTCACCAAGAACCTTGTTCATCGTTTCTACAATGTCCTCCCAAAACTTCCTGACCTTCTGACACTCCCATAGCATATGTTCCATAGTACCACAAAAGTGACCACATCCCCAACAGTTGTCAGTCATTGATAACTTTCGTTCCTTCAATTTCACTGGTGTCCAGAAGACCCTATTCAGGATCATAACTTGTCTAGATCTTTCTCCCACATTCAGTGATACTCTTTTTATATTTTCACAGATCTTGTTCCATCTTTCTGCAGACATCTCCTCCTTCAGGCAACAAGACCATTTCTTGTGGAGCTTATCATTCCCTTTTTCAAAACTGTTCAGGAAATTATACATTTTGGATGCTGAATGATCATTCTTGCCAATCCCATATACAACTGCCGGCAAATCCGATGTAGTCAAAGAAGGAATTTTCACCACTTTCTTTAGCTTCCTTTATTCACCATATGTACACGATGATAAATCATACTCGAGCCTCAGAGCTCTAAACGTCTTCCATGTCGTTCCTATAAAGAGATCCGCAACTCTAGTAACCCCAGCTGACAACCATGTAGGCCAGAATAAGGTTTTATTGTTCAATTTGATATTCGGGTTCATCCAGATGGACGAAACCCCCGTCTTACCAGGTATCAATCCTGCAGACAGCTCATATGATCTCCATGTCGATCTGACGAAGTATGTTAAAGCAGATCGGTCACTTTTTGTTTGCTATATGTTTTGGAACTGCGGTAAAGCAATGCAAAACAGGTGGGGTGGCTTTAGAATTGATAGTCCCAGCAACCTGCTGAACCAATTTGGTTTGCATTGCCTATATGATCAGCATGTTAAGCCTCCCTCTTCTACTGTTCAAGGAAAATGTACCACATAATTTGACATGAGAAGCCACAACATAGGCACGTATGCCTGCAGTTTACCTAATGCCAAGTAGAGCTAATGGTGGTGGTGGCTCTGACAGATGTGGTGATATTGTAGCAGGTGCTGGCAGCAGCAATAGCAGTTGACAGAGAGGGTTAGCATAGTGTAGCTGGCGGCGCAGGTGGGCAATAATGAATAGCAATGCAGAGCACAATGTACTCCTACAACACATGTGAAAATCATACAGCATGTTAGATGTGCAGCATGCAAACCAGACATGCATAGCCCTAGGTCCAATTGCCATGTCAGACACAGAGCCCCACAAATGCTCTTTGCCATCGGCATTCCGAACAGGTGCAGAAACATCCAGTGACAGCGGCTTTGCCAGTACAGGTTTCAGCAAGGATCTCATAGTAAGACACAGTGGTCCACCTGCACCGCCACCTACATCATGCTTACCCTCACTGTCAACTGCTATTGCCACTGCCAGGACCTGCTCCAATATCACCACATCTGTCAGAGCAGTACCAGCCATGGCACACTCTCAAATGAGCTACCTGCCAGAAGGATCCTAGCCACTTCCAATCCTTAGCCTGTGCCTCCATTATTTTGAACCCCACTGGCAGTCTACGAGGAGGATAGCAGCCACCTGTAGCCTGGGGAGTCTGCGCCTAGCTGTCCTGCACAATCTAGGGATAAGTCCATCCTCTTAGTCTTCTTGAAGGTGATGGGCAATAAACAAAAGAAGACGGTGGGGGTGATCTCGGACGTGCTATCCCCATACCGCCACCTGCAGGGTAACAGGTTGCTGCCAGAGGGCTGCAGGGCAGAAGCAGTGCAAAGGATCCAAGTGTGTTGGTTGCCTTGCCTCGCACTGTCAACCCCAGGCAGCGCTACACAGGATGCACCGAAAGGACAAAAGGCAGCTGGAAAAGTAGGCCATAGAGCGTGTCTGCGTTCTCTGGAAACCATTGATAAGGTTAGAGAAGAAGGTGGGATGTTACTTCTTTATGTTTAATTCTTTTTATTATTCACAGCGACATCTGAAGGAGCATTGACCAGAAACAAACAGCATCTTATTACCAGTGGTGTGTCCAGTCTCTTTTGACTGGGCTGGCCCAAGTGGGGCACTGACTTATGCAGGGGTGGCATGAAGTACGAGTACACACACACACACACACACACACACACACACACACACACACACACACACACACACACACACCACACACACACACACACACACACACACACACACACACACACCACACACACACACACACACACACACACACACACACACACACCCCAGGCCACTCCGGGACAGGCCACTGCTCAGTAAACAGTAATGTTGAACAAGGAATGCATCAGTAAACATATTTCAAGCACACAATGCTACATGCAGATTGGAGAGCAATCAACAGAAATCATATTATTGCCCACAGAAATCATATTATTTCCCAGTACAGACCGAAAGTGTAGTCATGGCATACCGCTTCTGCTGGCCATGGGTGAGAAACCTGCAGGGGGATCATGGTAAGCAAATACGATCTTGTATGTTCGTCCTGAATTCCCATAGGAGATCATTGTAGGCCCTGCCCACTCCCACAGTTAATTAACGGGGATTCGATACCACAAGGGCGTTGAGGAGAGGGCACTAGAAACAATAATTCTCTTCACGCTCACTACACCAAATGAGTTCATATACCTAGGCGGAAACTGAAACCTCTACATTTCCAAGGGGTCAAGATTCAAGGCTTGGCCAGTAGAAGTGCTAGTGCATGGATAGATCTTTGGGATATTTGGTAAAACCACCCAATAAGCAAACAAAGGGGGACAAGGGGTGGGTAAGGCTTATGATATCCCCCAATGTGGCCATCACTCCAGCCAGTAAATTCAACTTAAAAGAATGTCCATGTCCAAAACCTATACTTGCCGTCACAACTAAAGACATACACATTTGCAGGGATAGCAGTACCAAAAGAAACAGTGTTCAAAATAAAGTTCTAAGCTTCTTCCAGCTCGTGCTTGGGTCAGCTTCCCCTTTGCCAAGTTCAAATAGTTCCACAAAGAAACAAGACTCAGGGTTACCTTCCCCAAGTTCAAATTGTTCCACAGAGAAACAGGACTCAGAGTTCCCTTCCCCAAGTGAAACACAATTCCAAAATCGCTCGGGGGTCTCTTCCCCGAGTTCACCACAGTTCCACAGTATCTCAGGATGACCTTCCCCAATATTAACATAGTTCCAAATAGTTCAAGTCTCTTAGTTTTCACCAATGTTCTCAACTTCCACTGCCACTCCTAGGGCGTTATACCAAAAACCACATGCTCTCTTTCATCACACAGCCTTTGTCTTTAGACTCTTCTTGGCTCCTTCCCAGGTTGGGGCTACTCGGTCTAGGTGCAGTTGTCAGACCACATGGTCCACCCATTACAGGTCCCGCAACCGATAACCTTTGGCACTTTGTGCTGTTCTTTAGGCTTTTCTGATCAGCACTGGTTTTCCACCTAGCACTAGTGTTAGCACTCAACAGTTTCTCTTTCTCTCTTTAGCACTTTAGGGCTTCATCACTATTTGTGCATTGGCTGGCTTGTGGCTTTGCCACAAGTTGCATTCAACTTGTTTGATGGTGTTATGTCTTCTTCCACCACCTCACATTCACTTTGCCGCTCTGAGTTCAACAACTAGCCTTTTCCACATGCCTTTCTTTCAGTTCAGAACAGTTCATAAATGTTTGTAACATCTTTCACTTTGATTCTTATTGCTCTTAACAAATGTGACTCCTTTTAACATAGCATATATCTGTTTTCCACTTGGGCCACAATTTCACATGATTTGCATGTCCTTTCTATAGTTCTGGATTCAATATTGGCTGGCAGGTTCCAAACCCTCTTCTTATGCGCCTTTCGTTTTTGCGCAAACATTAACGGTCACACATTCGCCCCAGAGCACCCCGCTACGAGTATCCTCTCTCTCGTACTCACTGGAGCTACTCTGCTTCGTCGGGCGGCTTCATGCTCTGCTTCATTCAGTTTACCGCTTCCGGATAGACGGCAGGAGTAACAGCAAGCAGCCTTGCTTCCGAAAAAAACCCTCAGGCAGCGTCCCATGGCAGGCAGAAGTTCTACATGTTCCCCAGCTCCAGCTGGGAAAACGTAACACTGCCAAGTGTTGGGGTTTTGGTACTCTCTTGGCCCGCTAGGGATGGAGCACCTCCTTCCTCCCCTGAGAACATACAACGTCATCTCTGCAAGTCCTGCTCCGGCCTGCTGCTCGCTGCATGTCTGCCACCTTCTCTCTAGGCAGGTTCTCTTTGCTTTGCAGTTTGGGTTTGCTTTTAAGCACCTGTAGCCTGTCAACAGGCTGCAGTTGTGAGTAATTTGCCTCACTGTCATTGTAGCAATTAACAAGACATGCCTGATCATCTGCAGGCATCTTCCTCATTCCAGTGCCATAGTAGTGAAACTGACTAAGAGTATGCATTACTCCTAGTCGCCTCTTCCTCGTCCCAGTTTTAAAGGGATACCTTGTAAGGTCATACTGTGTGCTTGACAGAGATAGGGGCTGATAATACCCTATGAAGGAAGGGGGAGGGTAAGACTCATTCTCATAGGGAAAAGGGGGGTACCATGTCTCGCATGCAGGCATCCTCTCCCCAATGACCTTCCATCCAGGTGATGCTCGTTCGCATCTACACCGGGTCAGGATCCAAAAGCGATGGCCTTTTCCTGGCCACCCGAGAAGAGGATCCAAGGGGAGTAGGTGTGATGATACCCTCAGGTTTCTCACAGTATACCCTTGGACACTGCCAGACATTTGGAAATATGATTCCCGGGAGTATTCACACCTTGGGCAAACTGCACTATGATCTGCTCTAAAGGGGCTTCAGTGTGGTGAAGCACTTTTACCTCTATCCATCTGTGCCATGAGTTAAGAGAGACAGTTTTGGAAAAGGAGCACAGACGAGTCCACTGTTTATGTGTGAATACAAGACAAAGGTCCCTCTACCCTTGGAGTTTGAAGTTTTGCTTGGGAGGGATGAGGGGACATCTTGTACCAGATGATAGATGGAGTAGACAATGGGCCTCATTCCGAATGTGGCGTTAAGGGGTTAACGGCACCGGTAAGGATGCTGGTGCTGTTAACCCCCTACCGCCGCATTCCAAAGTCCCTTAGCGGGACCCGTTAAGGGACCAGGGAGCTAATATCGGGCCCGCTATTAGCTCCTTCCCCATTCGCATTGAGCCCTATGGGGGGTCGAATGGGAATGGGGAATGGCTTTCGGAATGGGGACTTACCGGGTCCGCAAAGGTTGGAATGTCCCAGTAAGTCCCCATTCCGACACCATGGACCCGGACACGGGTTTGGAGGCAGCCATGGTGCTATTAGCACCATGGCTGCCTCCAAACTTGTAATGACCACCAGTGTGTTTGCTACTCGAAGAAGGACATTAATTGGGCAAAAGGGGAGTAGCAGGGTTCTGCAGGGAAGACTGGTCAATAGTCTCTAAAGGTGCTACACATTCTGCAAAAAACACATAAGGCCTGCCCGACTCCCACTCTCCCTCTCCATGAAAACCCAAAGAGTAACCAAAGTGCCTTCAGGAAACATATCCTCAAGTCTTGCTATGCCTATGCGATTCCAAGTTGATCGGAAAGAAGCATCAAACGTTGGAGGCAGGATTTTGACATTCCACAATAGTATTTCTGTAACATATAGCTTCCCGACCTGTACATTTTCCCCAGCCAGCAACCATGATGTGAAGCATGTTGAATTTACAGTCCACCACAACAGTGGCTGAAATGAGCAGGAAAGGAGAGAGTGAGGGCAAAAACACACATATTGTATTACAACAAAAGAAAAGGACACAGGCTACTCTCCCTAATATGTTGTAAATGGGGTTTGAGTTGCCAAACAAGTAAAGCTCCATGTTGTAAGCAGCAACCCCACCCTTAGAATAAGGCTGAGTTTGTGAGTCCTAATTGATGGTAGGGAGAGTGGATGCCACGCAAGGTGGAACAGAAGAGAATACAATGCTGCACAGTAGGCATGCCCAGGACACACAATGATGCTAGAGAAGAAATAAAGAAGTTTGGGAATTATCACCATCTTTATTAAGGATATTTTACTGGAACAAATGAGGGAATATTCACCCATTTCCTAATCTTTGATTCAAGCGATTTCAGATAAGTTAGATAATTAAGTTCTAGAAGCTTGGTCGCATCAGCACAGACAGGTATCCCGAAGAATATTATTGAATCAGCAACCCACCTATATGAACGCCAGGATAGGTAATAGCCTCGGTTAGTTGTAATAGGTCAGACTTAGACCAATCAATAAGGGGATCTGAGTAGGTGCCAAAATGTTCAACCTAAAAGGGGGGCCATGGGAGGAACATGAAGCGTTTCCCCCGGGGTGATTTTTGGCGCTGCACAGGCCAGCGAGCTGGCCCGCGCATAGAGCGCCCTAGGGGGCATTTAAGGGGGTGGGGAAGGTTCTGGAGCAGGCGACGGTTAGGACGCGGGTCTGTCCAGGTTGCATGCTCCCGAGCCTTCCCTGCATCTGGACCTGTTAGTGGGTTGTTGAGGTGAGGAGTTTACTAAACTCAGTTTAGTAACATAGGGGTTAGCAGTTGGCGGGTAGGTAGTTAGGAGTGTTATAAAACATTTTTTAAAGAAATGTTTGTATAGTCGGGGGTACCGTAGATAAGGTAACCCCCCTTACCGTGTTTGTGGCCAGCTCCGTGGTTTTTTTTTCCACCTGTCGGGCAGCTGGTGGCTAGGTCCAGTGGGGGTGAGGTTTCCCAGGGCTTTGTTCGCTCTGTGGGGTTTCCATTGAACAGGGCAACGGGTGGCAGGTACGGGGGGTGTGGAGGATCCTTGAGGGCTGCATACGCCTGTGGGGGGAGCATCCGTTGTCCCCATTGTCGTGCTTCTGGGTGTGGGGGAACTTGTGTGTGCTAAGGCCCGGCCGGTACTGGGAGTGTCGTTGTGTGCCGCGTGAGCTCTGCTGTTTCCCCAGGCATCGGAGCTGTTGGGGGCAAGGCTAAGGAATTAAAGGGCCCGCGGCTATATTCAGCGCGTGGTCCTCAGAACAGCTGCCTGCATTGGCAGTGCATTGTAGTGCAGTGCTGTCAGTGCACCGGCAGGGGGCGGTAGGGTTTTTCTGAATTTTATCATTTAGAACATAGGAACTCACGTGTCTGCAGGCCCCAGCAGTATGGATATAGTGGTGGGGTGTAGGTTTAGAAGGGGCATTTTTGGGAATTTTGCCAGGCAGGTGCGGGTATAAAAAAGAAAAAAAAAGACAGGTAAAATAAATAAATAAAGTGGGAACAATTATATTATTAAGGGGAATAAATAGTTTAGTATATACCCAATAATTATATTTTATTAATACAGTTTTGTATTGGGGCACACCAGTTAGTTGGTACCCCCCCCCCACACGTATCTTCCCCGGGTAGGTTTTGGCTCAGGGGTTCAGTGCAGGTAGGGCGGAGGATCAAGGGGCATATTTTGGCACCCAGCTATATTATATTGGTTCGCCATGGTGGGACAGGGGGCCAAGAGGAAGGGACTAGTGGATGCCGAGGCCCGAGGGAAGCCTTGGAGATCATTAGCAGGGCTTCCAAAGCCCAGCTTGAGGGGGCGGTGGGTGAGGTTACAGGTGAAGGGGATTATGGCGGAGGAAGGCCGCAGCGGAGAGCAGTGGCAGATGCAGCGCTCGTGGCAGTGGTGGCTTGTAGCCCCGCGGCCGGCAGAGGGGAGGTCTGGGAATCCAGGGGTAGGAAGAGGAGGAGGGAGATTGACAGGAGAGCGTCCAGGGGGGGAGTGCAGTTGGGGGAGGGGTCAGAAAGGGGTTTGGGGGATAACGAACAGGTGGATGAAGGGGAAGTCAGGAGTGTCCAGAAAGGTGTAGGTCGGGTGGGGCATGAAGATGGAGGTGACGGGGTGCAGAGAGGGGTGTCAGGGCAGAGGGGTAAGGGGGTAAATACCTGCAGAAGAGTGCAGGTGGGAGGAGGAGAGAGCAGTCCCCATCAATTAGTGAGGTTAGGGTGGGGCACGGAACGGCCCCCCCGGCTAGGAGGATTTTGGGTAGAGGGCACAGAGCAGCCATTGCAGAGGATGAATATGGAGAGGGTTTAGGAACAGCCCCTGCTTGAACTGCGCGAGGACAGTCTAGAGGGCACAGCACGGCCCCTAGCGAAGAAGACTACAGGGTGGAGAAGAGGACCCCTCGCCCGAGAGAAGAGGACCAGGAAGGGATTTCTGTGGCCCCACCAAGAAGATGCCGAAGGAGTGGTGGGGCGGACGCCCCGGACTCACAAGACGAGGATCTACACGGCCCGAACCTGTGCTCGTAACAGCAAAGGTATTTCATGAGTGATGATGAAGGGATGGAAGAATATGTGAGGCACTGGGAGGATGAAGGTTATAGGTCGGTAAGGAGGAGGGGGAGGGCGAGAAGGGGCTTTAGGTGGGTTTGTGAACTACAGGAACAAGGGGTTTGGGGGGCACGAGGTCGGGGGAATAATTGGCTCGGTGAGACTGCTGACATGTTTTGTTCCCGCAGCAGGAGCCCAGTAAGGAAGGAGATGAGGAGCATCGGATTGGAGGCCAGGCTGCAGACGGGCGATGGCAGGGCGGAAAGAGGTGAGCGGGAAGGGGACTGGTCAACTGCATGGCAGAGGGGGGACACAAGAACGGGGCAAGAAGTGAAGGGTCAGGATTGCAAAGGGTAAGGAGAGAGATTGGTGTACAGGCTATTGGAGCCTTGGTTGGAGAAAGGGAAAAATGCTCGGTGGCGGTACAGACAGACAAAGTGATTGAGCCATTGGCACTCGAGGTATAGGTTTCAAAAGAAAAAGAGGTTGAGGTGAAGGGCAAGGAGAAAAAACTACCATACATGGGCATCACGAAACCTTTGGGAGCAAACTTGATGACAGCAACTAAGGATAAGATACAGGCAGGGGAATTTGTGGATGTGTTTAAATTGCTCCATAGGGAAGTGAGAGCAAAGGAGGGTTCTAAGGAGGAGGAGAGGGAGCTGGTTGTGTGCCCAAGGGTACCGGTGACAATTGAAAATTGGACGTCGGCATTTATTATCTACGCAAGTGTCTACTGTGAGAAATTTCCAGAGAGATGTGTGGCTCTGCTAAAATACATGGATGTGATTAGAAAGGCATTTACAAGTTTTGGGGGCTTTACGTGGGCGCGTTACGATGAAGAATTTAGGGCAAGGATGGCAGAGGACAGCCAGGCAGTCTGGGGTGAAATAGATATGGACCTCTGGCTGCAGTGGATGGCACCGACGAGGCCTGCCCCGACATTGCACACAGCAAGTGGTTTGCCTGTGCCTTTCCAGCTCTTTCTTGGTTGCCCCGCCCACAAGGGGGCAGGGGGAGGAGGCAGAGGGCAACCCTCAGTGGCATGCTGGGCCTTTAATAAGGACGGCTGCACAAGGAATGTGTGTAGGTTCAGACATGAATGTAGCAAGTGTGCAGGGAAGCACCCACTTACTCAGTGTTTCCAACAAGGAGACAGGGGGAGGGGGAGAGGATCCGGCAGAGGGGTTGTGGGAAAGGCTTTTACTCTAATTAAATTGGAGGTTTTGGAGAAGTGGTTGGAATTTTATCTGGACAGGGAGGGGGCTGAGATTTTGGGAGACGGTTTTCGTCATAGTTTCAGGCTGGGTTACTGGGGGCCAATGGTGCGTCGGTGGGCGGAAAATCTGAAGTCCGCCAAGTAAAATGTGCAGGTGGTAAGGGAGAAACTGGGCAAGTAGATAGCGGTGGGAGGGTGGTAGGGCCATTTGATGATCTGCCAGGAGATTTAGTGGTATCCCCATTGGGTGTTGTACCCAAGAAGGTCTCGGGGGAATTTAGATTGATACACCACTTGTCATGGCCTGAGGGCATGTCTGTCAACGATTTTATTGCTCCGGAAGAGTGTGGGGTTGTATACACAAGTGTGGATCAGGCCGTGGGTTTGGTGAGAAAAGCAAGGTGGGGGGCCTTCATGGCCAAGTGCGACATTAAGGCGGCTTTCAGGTTGTTGCCGGTGCACCCAGAGGATTTGTGGCTGCTGGGAATGCAATTTGAGGACCGCATCTACACTGACAAAGCTTTGCAAATGGGGTGCGCAATTTCTTGCACCTTATTCGAGCATTTCAGTTCCTTTTTACAGTGGGTTTTCACATAGTTCTGGTTGGGAAGGGGTACTGCATTACCTAGATGATTTCCTGTTCATTAGTGGGGCGGACCGAGAGAGGGAGTGCGGAGACAGCTGAAGATGTTTCAGGACCTGATGGGAGAGTTGGGGGTGCCTTTGGCAGAAGACAAAACGGAGGGACCGGCAGTGGTGTTAACCTTTTTAGGGATTGAATTAGACTAATTGGCCATGACCTCACGCTTGACGCATGACAAACTGGTAGGATTGCTGGAGAAAGCGGTAGGGGCTCGGAAGATGACGCTAGTGGAAATGCAGAGACTGGTGGGGCATTTGAATTTTGCATGGAAGGTGGTGGCCCCAGGGTGGACATTTTGTAGAAACATGGCGCGGTCCATGGCGGGAGCAAAGTGCCCACATCATCAGGTGAGGGTGTCAGGTGCAGTTCGGGAAGACTGTAGGATTTGGCTTTGTTTTTTGGAGAGTTTTAACGGGGTGTCCATGTGGCTGCAAGGGGATCCGGTGTCATGGGAAGAGCAGATATTTTCAGATGCAGCACGTTCGGTAGGGGGGGTGTTTGGAGTGTTCTGGGGAGGAAAATGGTGTGCAGGGAAGTGGCCATTGCGTTGGTTGAAGGAAGGGAGGAGCATAGCATTTCTAGAATTTTTTCCTTTGTTGGTTGCAATGGAGTTGTGGGGGAAGGAGTTGCAGAACAGGAAAGTGAATTTCAACGTTGACAATGAATGCGTGGTTCATGTAGTGAACAGGCAGCTGGCAAGGGATCAGAGGGTGGCAAGATTGATGAGAGAGTTTGTTCTACGTTGCATGGAATGGAATGTGTTGTTTAAGGCAACACATGTGCTGGGGAAGGATAATGGCATCGCTGATTCATTATCTCATTTTCAATGGCAGAGATTCCGTGGATTGGCTCCTGGAGTGGAACAGGAGGGGCAGCGGATTCCGGAGCAGCTGTGGAAGATAGGAAGCTGAGAGCGCTATCGTTGGTGGAGGGTTTGCTTGCCCCTGCATCTAGGGAGGCATACAGGAGAGCATGGGAGGATTTCATAAAAGAGGGAGCTTGTAGTTGGAAGGGCAGGGAGGATGCGGAAGAGCGGAGAAGGGATGATGTAACTAACTTCCTCTTGAGGTGCATGGATAAGGGTTGGTCTAAGGCAACTATAACGGGAATGATGGCAGGGATCGCTTTCTATGGGAAATGGTTTTGGGGATTTCAGCCGAGCGGTGGAGAAATGGCGAGTAGGATGTTGGCAGGATGGGCAAGGGAGAGTAAGAGGGAGAAAGACAAGAGGAGACCTGTTTCGGCGGATCTACTAGCCAGGTTGTGTCGGGCTGTGTGGGGGGTTTGCTGGTCGGCTTGTTAAGGAGAGTTGTTTGCGAATTGCTTTACATGGCTATTCTTTGGGGCCTTTAGGGTTTCTGAGCTGGTGGGAGGAAAGAGTGGAGTAAGTTGACTGCGTTGGGAAGATGTTTATTTTACGGAGTTAGGGCTGCACATCAGGATTAAGAGGTCTAAGACGGATCAAAAAGGAAAGGGATCTTGGGTTGTGCAGGGTTGGGGGAGCAAGTATTTGTGCCCTGTGTGGACAGGTCTGGCGTGGAAGGAGCTATGTGGGGGAAGGACAGGTTTAGTTTTTCAGCATGAAGATGGGGCGGCTGTATCAGCAGCGCAACTTTTGGGGGTGCTATGGAAGGTATTGGTAGTGGTGGGGGAAAAGGCGGAGGAGTTTGGAACTCATTCATTTAGGATAGGTGCGGCATCTGAAGGAAGTAGATTGCGCTTATCGGAGGATAAGGTAAAAAGATTGGGGCGGTGGAGGTCCGGGAAATACAAAGGGTACGTCAGGGACCTGGGAAAAGGTGCTGTTTGAAATAGGGTTTGGGGAGTACAGGAGGGTCGAATGTGGTGGGGTGGTTGTGATTGGAGAGTGATATTGTAATTTCTTTTTCAGATGCTGCTCAGAGGCCGGGGGAGATGCTGCATATTTGGATTGTGTGCCACTCTGTTGTTAAGTGGGCGGGGAAGGAAGCAGAGAAAAGAGTTTTTGGCAGGCAATTGGGTTGCAGCTACAAAGTGGCAATGGTAAGGTGGTCTGGTTTAGGGGGGCTTCGCTGGGATCAGCTGCTGCCTATGTTAGCGGGGCTGAAGGAACGCTATGGGTCTCCAGAGGGGGTGGTAATTCATGCTGGGGAAAATGACCTGGTAAGAGATACAGGTGTGACTGTTCTTAGAAAAATGAAAAGGAATTTGGTATGGGTCCGGGAGATGTGGCCCAAAGCACAGATAGTTTGGTCTAAGCTGTTGCAACAGCAAGCTTGGAGGGGAGCGAGAAGTGAGGGAGCAATAGAGCATGCTAGGAAGGGAATAAATAGAGAAATGGAAAAGCTTTGTGCCTCGGCGGCAGTGAAGGTTTTAGAGCACAAAGAAATAGTTTATGAAGGTTTTAAGATTTTCGGTGATGATGGAGTTCACCTGTCCGTTTACGGGAATAGTTATTACTTGGCGGATTTGACCTTGCAGGTGGAAGAGATGGTAAGGAGTTGGAGGTAGAAAGAAGTGGTAGGGGTGGGGCAGAAAGAACACCTTGGTGGAGGGTTTTTCTGTTGCCGGGGGCATGGCCCCTTTAGATGAGGGGTGAGTGAAGCACAATGGGGGAATAGTGCGGGCAAGGATGGGGGTGGTGCTGTTTGCACAAATGGGCTACCCCAGGGGAACAGGTTTTGAAGATGGAGAGGCATGGCCCCGGGGAGAAAGTGGGACGCCTTGCGAAGATGGTAAGGAGACGGTAGGGACTAAGGGATAGGTAGGGAGGAAGTGGATCTAATTAATTATTTATTTGTTGGGGGAAATGAAAGTGTTGAATTATTAAATTGGTTGTTAAAACAATTTTGATAGTCTGTAAGGCCAAGGAGCCAGGTTAGCGGTTAATTGTGAGCTTTGGCCTGTCACATTAAAGCAACCTTTTCCACTACAAGCGAGTCTGGGTGTTTGTGCAGTAAGCCAAAAGGGGGTTGCCGGGGGGAACGCAAAGCATTTGCCCCCGGGGTGATTTTTGGCGCTGCATAGAGCACCGTAGGGGGTATTTAAGGGGGTGGGGAAGGTTCTAGAGCAGGTGACCATTAGGACGTACGTTTGTCCCCTCCCTCCCACCCTCTTTTTTATTGTAGGAGAATGGTTTTTGAAATTTGCAGGTGAGGTGTAGGGGTTTTTTTTCTCATTTTGACAAGGAAGTTTGGTCGGTTTTCCCTCTCAATAGTTTCCTGGGGATTAATTGTTAAGGGCCATAAAGGATTTTGTGCAGTTTTGTTGTGACAGGCTGGGGCATTAGTTGGGGAAGATGTGATGTAAAGTTTTCGTTGCTGATGTGGCAGGTCACCCTGACTGCAGGTTATAGGAAGTAGGAGTTTGGTGTAGAGTAGAGTTCTATGGTATTTGGTTTGTTGGTTGCCGGGGGCATGGCCCCTTTAGATGAGAGGGGAGTGAAGCACAATGGGGGAATCGCTCGGGAAAGGATGGGGTGGAGCTGTTTACACAAACGGGCTACCTCGGTTTTGAAGATGGAGGGGCTAGGCCCCAGGGAGAAAACGGGACGCCTTGAGAAGATGGTGAGGAGAAGGTAGGGACCAAGGGATAGGTAGGGAGGAAGTGGATCTAATTAATTATTTATTTGTTGGGGGAAATGAAAGTGTTGAATTATTAAATTTGTTGTTAAAACATTTTTGTTAGTCTGTAAGGCCAAGGAGCCAGGTTAGCGGTTAATTGTGAGCTTTGGCCTGTCACATTAAAGCGACCTTTTCCACTACAAGCAACTCTGGGTGTTTTGTGCAGTAAGCCAAAAGGTGTATGGTTAGAATCAAGACTTTTTTATACAGAAGAACATCGTCTGGATAAAGTGATATGATGGCCCGCATGTCTCCCAGCGCTAGACCCCAGTGGTAGTGCTGCGTTTTGATCAGGGCCACAAGTGGCTCCATCGCAAGAGAAAAGAGAAAGGGGGAAGAAATCAGGGCTCAAGTCGAGGGTACACGCGGGGGGGACGGAGTCCCTCCTTTTTATTCAGAGGGGGGACTCAGTTCTCCCCAGCTAAAAGAGGAACATGGATGGCCCCTCTGAATTTATAAAGATCTCAGGGATCAAACCGCAGTCGTCAGGTTTGTAGGGCGGACACTTCACCACTGCACTATATAACCTGATCAAAAATAACAAACAACTAAAGGTGAAATATCCCATTTCGGTACTGCAAGTCCCAGGGAAATCTTTTGTATTGGTTCTTGGAGTTTAAAACATGCACACATTTTAACGTTTTCAAAAACACTATTAGAAGAAAATATCATCTCTTGGTTTTGTGTGTGTGTTGATTTTATGAAAGGCAAATGCCATTCGTCCTGTTCAATTTGGGTGGTTGTGCAAAGCCAATTGAACTAAATGTGCATATTTCACCTTGATATGCTAATTTCTGACAACATCACATCCAATTGCGTTTGTTGATGAGTCACCCCGCTTTAATTTTTAGGACTTGACCCATGGAAGATAGGTCTGTAAAGTAGAGGGTTTTTTTATTTTTTATTTTTTATTTATTTGTATGAATCAAAAATAAACTTGATTTTTACAAAGACTTTTTCCAAAGAATTTTTCAAAGTCAGTTGCTCGAATAGTCTTTTGAATAGTCAACATGTGAATTTAAAAACGAGTTTAGCTTGTTTTTTCAGCCCTTGTTTGGCCTTTTCAAACTGGTAGTCGAGAAGAGGGGGTCACACGGAACTACGAATAATCTGGTAATCTCAGGGGATAGTAGTGGTAGAATAGTACCTTAGCTTTCTGGGGTCTCTTCCAGGTGAGTCAAGGTGTCCCACCTAGACATAATTTGTTGCACAATTTTGGAAGTGGCCATTAGCCAGGTTGGTTTGTCCCCACTGATCATTCTTGACCACCAACAAGATTCACTGTCCAGCAAAGGATCGGACGAGAAATGTTGCATGTAAGCTGACCTGATTGATTTTGTTTCTGGGCAACCTAGAAGCAGGTGGCGGACTGTCTCTGTTTCATTTATGTTCCAGCATAATCTGCAGTGAGCTGTGTTCGAAAGTCCTCTAATGGCTTTGATTTCATTGGTTGATAGCAGATTTAGTCTCTCTCTTAGAAGACCGTTTCTGGCTTGTCTATTTGGGAATTGTTTAATGTAACCCTGAAGTTCGTTTAATTTCTTTATGTTTGGAGGCAAGTGCAGCGTTAACTTGTTTAACATGGCTTTTGCAAGAGTCGTAATCCAATCTAGTTCTTTGATCTCTTTCATGATTTTTGCCGGATTTTGCACTAGGTCGTCTTCATCGCTCTCAATGGACATCAGAAGCGAGGAGATGTGTAACCTCCATGATTGTAGGGCTTTGTTTGATTTAACTGCTAATTCTGATTTTATAACTCTGTAGGGCAGAAGGCTCTCAGGGAGCAGAGGTTTTCTGTATAGCCTCAAAGTATTGCAGTTCAAGGACCCTTGTAAGGACAGGAGACTCAGTTCTCTTCGTATTGATGCTACAGACGTTGAGGTCGGAAGGCAGAGAACTGTTCTCCAATAGTAAGCTTCAAGTTTCGGCCAGATGTCTCTTGGAAGCAGGATCATTGCCTCTGTACCATAGGTTATGGCAGGGACTACTTTCATTTTGTAAAAGTCAATTGCTGGTATCAATGAAAAACGACCAAGCTTTTGGTCAATTGCTTTACCTTGTGCCGCCAGTTTCCTGATTTTTATTCTTAGATGTTCTTGCATGGCTGTTTCTTTTTTAGTGTTGTCCAATATGATTCCCATGTATTTAAAGCTTTTTACTTTTTCGATCTCGGCCGATTGGAAGAACCATTTTGATTTTTCTATATTCTTTGTTGGTTTTTCTAGGATAACTATTTTGGTTTTTCCTTTATTTACTTCCAAGTTGTTAGTTGTTGCATAGACAAACAGGTTGTCAAGTTGGCATTTTAATCCTATAGGCGTCTGGTCAATTAGTATGAGGTCATCAGCGTAGAGTAACCTGCTGATTTTGTGTTGGCCCAGCTGCGGTCGAAATGATCTGACAAAGGTTTCTGTTGCTTGAAAGTCGCCAAGATAGGCCAAAAAAAGAGTGGGGGCCAGCGGGCACCCCTGCTTGACTCCCCTTTGGATCGCAATAGATGTTGAAAGAGAACCTTGGCCGTTTAATCTGACTCGCACAGGCGTGTTGGTGTGAAGAGATTTAATAGGGTTCAGTATCTCTTGGGGGCAAGACCAGCTTTTCAGTGTACTCCAGAGGAGGGTCCTGTCGACCATGTCGAACGCTTGGGAAAAGTCGATAAAAGCCAAGTGGAGCTTGGGACCTCCTTCTAGCACTTTACTTTTCAAGACGCTTATTATGAGGATATTGGCTGCGGTTCAAAGTTCTTCTTAAATCCGGATTGGAATGGATCGTTACATGGAGCGTCGCAAGCCCATTTTTGAAACCTTTTCTGTCGGAGGGAGCCAAATAGTTTTCCTATAGGATCAAGCAGCGCGATGAGCCGGTAATTTGCAGGATCGTTGATGGCACCTTTCTTGTATATTGGAATGATAGTAGCTGTGGTCCATGAAGCAGGAATTGATTTAGATTCTGAACATCTTGAGAAGACTTGACTGATGAAAGTAGACCAGGCTTCAGGATGGGACTTAGGATTGATGTTTGTAATGCCCTCAGGACCCGGTGCTCTTCAGTTGTTCAGTTTGGTTATTGATTCATAGATTTCTTCTTGGTCGTTTAGTATTCTCCAAGGATTTTCACAACTCTCTAAAGTCTGTGTTTTCTGGCCCATGGGTAATTTGAAGGTTTCCTTTATGTACTTTTCCCAGGTAGCTTCGCCAATCACGTTTTGGATATTTTCACTCCTAGTATATGACTTGGAGTTTAGCAATGACCAGAATGCTCTTGAATTTTTAGTGCAGATGGATCTCAGTATGGCTTCAGAGTCCTGTTGGTATAGTTTTCTTTGGTAGAGGGTTTTTAGAAAGTTTCAACAGCACTGTGATCACAGCTTTGTGCTTTGCATAGTACCAGATAGAAGGTGAGAGCTCAGCACTTCATCCCATACATTTTGAATTTGAGGTGCAAGTAGAGAGATGGATTCCTTATAACGTTTGCAGGCTGTCTAACACATGAGCTTCAGAAAATATGAGATCATCTATTTTCTGTAGAATTTCCTGGAGCAAAATGGGTTAATTAAAAGCAGCAACGGCCATAGATGGGATAGTTGAAAAGGAATAGCCTCTAGGTAATCAGCAATACTGTCTCGTGAGTCTGCGTCGTTAGTCACATAAAGTGAGGTGTAGAATTTTGCAAAAATTGAATTGATTTCAGCATGTTGCTAAAGATTATTTCACCATTGTCCACGATTGCGGTAACTACCGTATAACTGGGATTATTATATAAAAACGATGGCACGGTTTTGCCTCTTCTGTCCATCCTCATACCTCTTGGCCATTGCTGGCTGTAAGAGGAACTTTATATGCCTATCCGCTACTGTACAGTCATTCTCAAGCATCATTTTGATTTAATGGAGAAAAGATGAGTCACTGTTAGACGCACAGCTAATTTCTAGGGATCACAGTGAGATTTCAGTATTACAGAGCATATGACAAATTATTTAGAGAACCCTATTCTTGACTCTGCTACAAACTCCTCATAAGACCACCTGGAAGGCCTCCCAGAGTGAAATGATCCACAATTATGGTCAAAATTAGAGGTGATTTGGTTTTCAACTAGGCCGCAAAAGTAACATCATTGAGGACAAGAAGGTTGAGCCGCCAGTCAGGACACCTAAGAGAACAGTTTGAGAGAGCAACATATAGACTAATTGAAAGGTGATGAGACAAAGTGCACACAAGTATGGATCAGTCAGGTATGTCCGGGAGCATAGTGGAGGAAACAAAATAAATCTGTGAGTCAAAAATGTATACTCACGACAGTTTGGATGGCGAACCCTCCAAACATATAATATGCTTAAGTAGGCTAAAGATCAAATTATCTCCCCATCCACACAGGCCTAAGACCACAGGGTGTTAGAAGGGAAGTGTCTACTATGGTATTGCAGTAGACAGCTCAAATGGCATAGGTGTATAAAAACACTGACATTTGATCACAAACTGCAACAAAATAAAAAGGAAACAGGACCACTGGGTTTCTGCACTGACTGCCTCCTGGTTCCCTTCCCTTCCCACAATATAACATAAAACAGGGGGAGACTCTAGGGAACACTTGTGAAGGTTACCTTTAGAAAGGCTACCCCATGCTCGTTTACCAGTGGCGCTCTGTTGAAATGATAAACTCCCCGCTCCAGCACGGGAGTGGGGCGTTCTCCATTTCCATAGTGCTCCGCGGCTACACCAGCATGGGTCAGCAAGGCTGTCCCATACTGGTGTGGCACAGCAACCCCAAATTGTGCAGCCTCCCTACCCTTGATGTGGGGAGGGGGCACCAAATATATATTGGCCCCGGGCGCTGCCAGGACTAATGCAAGCCCTTGATGCAAGTGTAGGTGGGCAACTGTGCACGTTCGGTGTACAGCAGCATGAATGTTCATGTGAGCACATTTAATTAACTATGTGCAGCCCCCATGTGTGCTGAGTAAGGCCAAGTGCCAAAGTGGACCACCAGCATAAATGGATATGTACAGGCCACATTGCCAGCACAAGAGGCAAAGAGCATATGCCAATGAGGTGTACACCCACAGCAGACACTATCTCCACCTTGCACTGGCCATATGCATTGGCCTGCAATCGACCATACCCCTCAGACCTCATGTCTATGATGTCCCTGATGTACCTCCACCATGTAGCATGTCTGTCTAGCAAGCCCACGTACAATTATGCATTGTGACTAACAGCATTTAATTTTCCACCAAACAGGATCACCGGCAACTCACGGAGAGGAGTATGCAAGCCCATCTACATCCAGAGCTACGCCAACAGCCACAACCCCTGCACCCCCAAGCGATGGGAAGGGGAGGAGAACGGGCAGGATTGGGACACCAGGACCTAGCAGCGCCACACATGCAAGCACCAGCACAGTTCGAGAAGGCAGCGATGCTGACACTGCTGCAACCGCCACCCAACAGCCGGGCACAGTGGTTGTGACAGGGGAACCAGATGCTGGCAGGCGCACACAAGGAGCTGCACCCGCATCCATTCAACTGGCTCATGACACCCCCTTGTCGCCTGAGCGGGTGACCAGCCATATGGTTGGCGTGGCCTGGAGTAAGAGGGTGAGATAGATAGCAGTGTGGGTGGCAGGTCTTACAGCTCACCCTGCTTCATCATCAGCCCTCCCCAAATCCCATAACCCATAGTACAGGCATCACAGAATGCTATATGGAAGAGGCTGGACACGAATGAGCAGTGCCAGGTGCACATGGAAACCCTGATGAACACACAGGTCCAACACCGGCAGGCCATTCGAGACGGTGTCCAGGGTGCCTCATGGAGGATAGCGAGGGCCATGCATCAAGGTACAAGGGAGGTGGACGGGGAGGGTGTGCTGGAGGTCGCATTGTGGGGAGGTGGAGATGGGTGGGGAGGGTGTGTTGGGGATGACGTTATGGGGAGGTGGAGGTGGGTGGGGCGGGTGTATTAGGAATGGTGTTGTGGGAAGGGGCATATGGGTGGGGAGGGTGTGTCAACATTTATTAATTAAATGATAGTTCCCTTGAAGCAATGCTCTGACATTCCTCATTGTGTACAAATGTTTAATTCATAATGTGATTTTGCATACAGAGGTGCGGAGCATGTCGATTTTACTGTGCTCCAAAAGAATTGTCCTTCTGTTCTTGGCAGACAAGACATCCAACCCTACCTTCTTCACGCTCAGTGCATGGCAGCACAGCACCAGCAGGCAGTGAGTCCTCCTCTTCTGGAGGTGGCATGTCCTCATTACGGGGAAGGAGGACATTCTGCCTGAGGCAAATGTTGTGCAGCATGGCACAGGCATGAACAGTTTGTCTGACCTTCTCTGGCCTGTACATTAAGCCCCTTCTAGACCCGTGGAGGCATCAGTAACGAGCCTTCAACAGGCCAAAGTCCCGCTCAATGCAGAACCTGGTCCAGACATGTGGCTCGTTGTAGGCCACCTCTTGTGGCGTCTATGAATTCCGCACAGGTGTCATCAGCCATGGTAGCTCAGAGTATCCAGAGTCACCAGCAAAGTTCATAGGTGTCAGTCACGGAGCATTGCGGATATGTTATCTTTTGCGACGGCATGTTGATGGATACTCTGCATGTATTTTATGAGTATTGTCGCACAACATGATTTACCATCACTCTGCTTGCATGCCATTCACTATGGGGGTACATTTACTTTGTTGTGTAACACCATGCACACAGCTCACAGCCAGCACTCATCGCTTTCAGGGTCTGTGATTGACATGGCAGGATGGCATGGTGCTTGTTGGGCCTGAGCATTGCTCTCATGCGTGCTCAGATGGGTAAATAGTTGTACTTCTTTTTCTGCATCTATTCTAATATGGCTTCATATACATGGTTACCTGAGTACATGTAATTAATACTGCCAGTATTGAATTCCATTGGTGTAGTGTGGAACTGTATAGGGATGTACGATGCATAGGGATGTACGATGTTGCATTGTTTTTCCTGCATATATATATATATGTGTGCGTGTGTGTGTGTGTGTGTGTCAGGGCAATATGCATTGGTGACTAACTACAGCATTGTCGTTCATGTCCAATTCCTGTGGCCCACCCCCAGGCCGCCTTCACCAGGGCCTTGACAGGGCATGCATTCTTCAGTTGTGGTGATGTCCCCCCCTTCACATTGCATTTCACTAGTGCTGTGAGATTAGTTTCTGTGATGGCACTCATCCAATATCCACATATGTTGCCCCCTGTGCCTCTCCATGTATCCAGGCAGTGTGCTGTTCCACAGGATAATGGCACTGTGGGTGGAACCAGGGAAGCTGGCACAGCAGTGTGTCATGAGGAGGTCTGGGTCACAGGTGACCTGGACATTGAGGGAGTGATCTTGCTTCCGCTTGCGGTATGGCTCTTCAGATGCATGGGTGGGCCACCAATGCCACGTGGTTGCAGTCCAGAGCAGCAATCCTGTTGGGCATATGGGCTGGTGCATGTGAACATGCCTTCATGGCATTCTCCTGTACCGGGGTGTTAGGTAGGGAGATGTGCCGGGGAAAATGGTGCAGAAGGGCTTCCAGCACCTGCAGGAACACTTTGGGGAATATGGGCTGGGACATGCCGTGCAGCATGCCCACAGTGTGCTGGAAGGAGTGAGTTGCCAAGAAATGCAGGACCTACCGTGAGAAACCTGAGGGCGTCCTCGCATTTGCTCCCCATGGATCCCCTTCTCAGGTGGCCAGGGAAAGGCCTTTGCTTTTGGATCCTGACCCTGGGGTGGAGAAGCGAGGGAGGATCGCCTGGGTCAAGGGCCCTTAGGGATTGGGGAGAGGACGGCCCTGAGGGAGACACGGTACATCCCCTTCCTTTAGTCACAGAAGCCTTTGTGGGATGCTGTCATCCCATTTCCTTTGGTCAGAGTAGCATCAGGAAGAATGATAAGCCTCAAAGACGCAGAAGGAGAATTAGAAAGAGGAAGGTGCACATAGGCGAGACATGGTATCCCCCTTTTGACCAACCTAAACCTTCAACGACCTTTATGGGCAATTGTGAGCCAGCTTCCCTCATTTTCCCTAATGTGACACTTGACAGTACTGTTACGAGGATGAGGCAACTAAGAGTGATGAACACTATGCTATTCCACCACTTTAGTACTGAGACAAGGAAGAGCAGACCAAGAGTGATGAACACCATGTCATTTCACGACTTTAGTACTGGGATGAGGAAGATACCTGCAAAGTGTTATGAAGTTCAGATATGTCCCCTTAATCATAGTCAGGCAAGCTTAATGGAGAAAGCACACCTGCAACTTTTTAATGAGTTGCCGGTGAATAAAATGAGAGGCAGAGAACACCACATGGAGGAAGATTGAGATCTGTGTGGGGGAGACCAGTAGGGGATTTTGTTTGAGAGGAGGCAAGGGGTTAGAGGGAACTGCTGTGAGTCGGTCTGCCATTTGCAGAATGCCGAGACGCTGGGGACTGCAGAGAGAGCTGGTCGCACGAAGTGTGGCATGGGAGCTGGGACTCCCTGGGGCAGACTGAAGGTAGAGAAGTAAGCCTTGTGGAGAGGGTGTCCTTTTCCCCTTAAACAAAAGTGCTTGTTCTCCTGTGTCGGTGAGCAGACACTGGAGTGTCCGAGCTGCAGAAGTTGGACCCCTAACATTAGAAGCAGATGTTTGTGTGCTCCACGTTGCTGTAAAAGTTATCGATGGGACCGGCCAGTTTTTGACAGATGAGAATCTCGGTATTAATTGGTACATTAGTGCATTAGCAGGAACATTTCCATTGTTGAAGTTTGAGAAGGAATACTTTGTATCGGAGTGGCCGCATGTCTCAGAGAGAACGTTTTCAAAAGTCTCTGGTTGTTGGTATCTTGAACTTAAGCAAAACAAATGCCTATTGAAAACCGAACTGAATGGAAGCTTACATTTAAGGAAAACAAATACATATTGAATCCCGAACTGAACAGAACCGTAAAATTAAGCAAAACAAATGTATATTGAACACGGAACTGCATGGAACCAAGGCTGACAAGGAAAAGCCAGAGGAGTGTAAATCTGCACATAAAAAGAGCCTGATAAAGACGAACTGAGTGAAGGTGACTTGGTGCTCAGGAGGCCGTACCAAAGAACATGTGTGGGCTGAAGAGCCCTGGGATCCTGGTTGCACGACCTGTGATGGGTGGACCATTCGGTCTGACAACTGCACCTAGACCAGTGAGCCCTGAATGCTGAAAACCAAGGAGATTGTGGTGGTGAAGTTAAGGCCTTGGGGAACCCTGATACTTGAGGAAATGCAGGTATTATCTTGAGAACGGAGCCTCAACCTTTTTGTTTTTTAATTGTGTTGCTTGGAACCTGGGGAGGGGAACCCAGAGGATTGTTTGGACCTGTATTGCCTTAAACATGAGAAAGGTAATCTTGAGACTTTTGTGGTACTTTCTTACACTTGGGGAATGGGAGCTGAAAGAGAGCTAGGAGGTGGAAGTAGCTCAGAACTTTGAGTTAAACACTAGTTCTTTGATTATTGACATCCCTACACATTATTTAGTTTTAGTTGTGAGGGCAAGCATAGGTTTTGGACACAGACAGACCTTTATGTTGAACTCCTTGACTCAGACTTTTCTTAGTTTTATTCAGGTAGGGAAATACCTCCTTAGCATAGGGCAAGTAAGGCATTCTACCATCCTGACATTTGATTTAATAAAGTATTTTATTTTGAACTTTAAGTCTGTTGTCTGTGTGTTGCTTCATGATGCCTCCACACTACACAAGTTTCAGGGCCCGGAGTGAGGCTGTACTGATGTTGATCTGGTTCTCTATTTTATCCTGGATGAGCAGCTCAGCTATGGTCTCCCTGTTCAGCCGGTACAGTGTGATTAGCTGGTTTTCAGTCAAGGTCCATGGTGTAGGTTTGTGCCAGGGTATGAGTGCTCACCTTGCATGGCGTCGCCTCCTCCTCCTCCTCTCTGCACCCTGCGTTGCTCTTCCAGTCTGAGCAGCTCATTGCGGAGAAGGAGCAGCTGCATGTGCCAGTTCACAACAGCCAGTGGCAGCATGGTGTTGCAAAATGTGTTTGTGGAAGGTGTGGGCTGTATGTACTCCACCTGAGTGGATTGGGTGCACATGTCACTTGATTTCCATCACCTGTATACATTTACCACCACTTTTTGCTGGGGGTAACTGCACTGTGTTTTTGGCAGAATTACCGACCATTTTCTGCAGTATTTCAGCACTATTTCAATTTGGTATCTTGACAGTAATTACGCCAGTAGAATTGGTACCAGGGCTAATTATGCCATATATTGGTGGTAATTCCGCCGGGGCTAATTCTGCCGGCGGAGTAACTGCCGGCTCATGATTCAGCGGTATGGTAAAAGTGGCAGTAGTTGAGTTGCTGCCACTTTTACCTTATACCTCCAGACTCATAATGAGCCCCTGAGGACAAATGTAGTATGACGCCAGTGATCTGGGCCGCACCAAGAGTGGAACGAAGCAGGGAAGAGCCAGCTGAAAATTGAAGAAGCCCAGGTTACGTCACTGGAGAAAGTGTTGACAACAAAGAGGTTTGCAGGGCATTTAGAAATGGAACATGGGAGCCCATGCAAGCAAGTCTGACACTAAGTTAGCAATGATGAGATGCACGCCCATGGACACACATTCCCCAGCTTGGGGATGTGCCAACAAACTGAGCAGCAGGGACCCCAATGGGCAGAAACTATCAACAAAGGTCCAGGTCATAACAAAGTATGGATATTTCAGCAAGAGGACTTACTTACTTGAAGAAGTTCTCTGCAGTAGAGATGTGTGCCTCAGATCAGGGCTAAGCACAGCTCCCCCTGAGGATAGTGCAGGCACCAAGTAATGGAATGGGTCTCAACAAAACAGATCAGCAAGCAGGAGGCCGCTTACCATAGGTGGTGGTAAGGGTGGTCACATAGTGCAATGTGGAGTGAGTCCACTGCGCAATTTCGAGACTTTGGGTGGGGTTTGTGTGGTGTGGGATGAATAATACAACTCCCCACAGCCCAGTACGCAGGAAGGGCAGTAGGGATCACACCAGGAGACTGAGGTGTGCCAAACAGCCAGCCCCAAGATGGCAGGCAAAGCTCTGCACTAGTGCCCTCTCTTACTTCTACTATCAGTGCAAGATGCAGGAGAAAGCAACAACTTCACCAACTTTACTTAGCAAGAGGATGAAGTCAACCAACTCTGATTTCACTCTTCTCTCTTGATCCTTTACCTCCTGTAACAGCATGGCAAGCTGAAAAACAATGGTCTGGAGTGTAGCCCAGAGCAGTGGCAGAGTTTGCAATTAATTCAATATGTTCCAGCCATCACTCTACTGTTTTGCTAAATTCACCTTAATTTCACCCTCCTCTCTGACATCCTGGAGAGGATAGAGTGGTCCTGGCCAGCGTGTCAGTCTGGACAGGTCTATGCCTCTGTGTAATCCTTTCCTTTCATTCTGTGAATGGCTCTACCTGTTTCTAAGTGGAGGAAATGGGTTACAGGCCTTTTGTTCTGAGCCATGTTTTCTAACCCTTAAAACCCAGTTTTATGACCCGGTGTGGTCACATGGTGTCAAATGCTTGAGATGTCTCCACCTGTCCTGTTGGGTTGGCAGACACCATCAAGGAAATGAGCCATAAGTGGGCTTTTCAAATGCAATGGTTAATCTGACAGAGAGACTTGGGTTTATATACAGCGTTGAAGTCCCTGTTGGAGGCTGGGTGATGGGACCAGGCCGATCTTTAGAGACAGGTGCCACCAGCTGCTCCATGTTGCAGGCCCTGGAGGAGGTACACAGAGGAGGCCCCAGGTGCCTAGGCTCATTATTAGCCTTGGCTCCATAGTTACTCCCCAGTACCTCAAGGAGATATTGAAACAGGGGCATGAGATCCTGAAAAATAACCCCCCACCACAAATATTTCAGTACAGGATCAAAGTGGGTCAAGATATAAAGTAAGAGGAAAGGTATAGGTTCAGAGAAACAGGTGACTCTCAGCATCTATGGTACCCCCTCTGCAACAAAGATAAGAGTACAAATCCCTGTTAAAGTGGGAGAAAAACAGCCAAGAGAGAGACCCCATCCCTATAGTGGTTGATAATCCTTTGTGTCTGTTCTGAAAGTTGTGTTATTTGCCCTACACAAGAAGTGCACAATACGGACAGAAGAGAATTTGACGGTGATGCTTTGGAAAACAGTAGTTGTAACAAAGAACAAAATGTACACATTCATGCCCTGGAGGACAATACTCCCAGTCATGTGGGTGTCTGCGGAATACAGGATAGACTGGTGGAAATGCTCAGCAGCCCTTGCAGAGAACACACTCTCACACGGAAGGCTACCTGAAAGGTTGATCCTTTAAAATCTCTTGGAACTCACAAAACTCTGACCCCACCCCTCTCCCTTTTGGCGTCCACCAAGGATCAGTTTATTTGTATTTGTATTTTATTTGGTTTTAAATAGCGCCTTACACCAAAGTGCTGAACATAAGAACAAGCACAGTACAAATAATAAATAAACATTTAAAACACAGAATATTTCTGTGGTTGCAGTACCCTTGTTAACCAGAAGAGAGAAGGTAAGATCGCAGAAGACCCGAAAGAATGAATAAACAGGGATAGAATGGATAAAGAGTGGGAGAGTGTTCCAGTTCAAGGGTGCTAAAAGAGAGAAAGTCCAAAAAAAAAAATTGAGCACAAGGGGGACAGGGAACTATAAGAAGATGATGAGAAGCAGAACGAAGTGGGCGAGAAGGAAGGTAGAATGCAACAAGAGAGGAAAGATAGGGGGGAGCAAGACCATGGAGAGCTTTACAAACGAAACATAGAAAATAAAATTTTAAATGGTGATGAAAAGAGAGCCATCGTAGATTAGTCAAGGAGGAGAAGATAGAATCATGAGGAGCAAGCAAACAGAGAACATGAATAGAAGCGTTAAATACAGTTTTCAAAGGAGCTAGACGATATAGAGAAAGTCCAAAGAGTGCAGAATAACAGTAGAAAAGCTGTGAGAAGATTAGAGCACACACCAGTAGCTGCATGGCTTTAATAGTCATAAAAGGACAAAGGATATTATACAAATGAAATCGACAGGAACGTGCAGATAAGGAAATCGGGTGACTGACTGAAAGAAAGATCTGAATCAAGATAGAGATCTAGGTTACGAGCCACAGAAGAAATAGGTAACTGCGACGGAGGAAATTATAAGAAGGGAGGTGATGGAGAAGGAGAAATAGTAGATGAACGGAAAAATATAACCTCCGTTTTTGCAGCATTAAGTACTAAGAAGTGATCTGACATCCATGATTGAATGGCTAGAAAACAGGTGCTAAGTTTATGGTGGATGTCATCAGTAAAGTGTGGAAATGAAAGAAAGAGCTGTGCGCTATCAGCGTAGAAGTGATGCGAGAAATCAAAAGAGGAGAGAACCCCAGCTAACGAAGAAGTGTAGGGTGAGAAAATTAAAGGACCAAGGACTGAACTTTGCAGACACCAAAGGTAAATAAACATGTTTCAAAAGAAGCCACACCCCTGTAGACTGAAAAGGTTCTCTGGGATAGGTATGATTCAAACCAGGTTAAGGTAGAGCCAGAAAAGCCAAAAGAGGAAAGAGCAGACAGTAAGAGTGTGTGATCAACAGTGTTGAACGCAGCAGAAAGATCCAGTAGTATAAGAAGAGAAGGCTGTTTAGCATGACGTGCAGAATGAAGAGAGTACAGGACGGAGATAAGAGCAGTCTCGGTAGAGTACACTGGGAGATACCTAGATTGAAAAACAGGAAGAATAGAGTTATGAGAGATAAAGGTAGAAACTTTGGAGTAAACAATGCGTTTGAGAATTTTAGAAAGATATGGCAAGAGTGAAATGGGACGGAAATTGGAGGAAGAATATACATCAGCTGAAGGGTTTTTCAAGATCGGGATAATAGTAGCATGCTTAAATGAAGAAGTAAAAACAGAGGAAGATAAACAAGAATTAAATAGAATTGTAAGATAAGGAACAAGTAAAGGATATATTTTAGGTATGAGAGCAGATGATATGGGATCCAGTCGGGAGGAGGTAGGGTGAGCACAGGCAAGGAGAAAGAGGTTATCTTCATTAGTGATGGGAACAAATCTCTGCTCTTGGATTTCTGCTTTTTCAGACTCTGTACCTTTGTCTGAGGAAGACTTATCTCATCCTTTGGCTATCACCATTACCTTTTTGCTGATGACACTCAAATATTTTTTCGCTTTACCCTCCTTCACTCCAGTCATCTTGGAACGAATAACAAACTGTCTCACTGCAGTTCACCACTGGATGCTCTCCCCTGCCTCATGCTGAAGTCATCTCTCTTCCAGCTTCCAATGCCATCACAAACCGTCCTTCTCCTATCTCTTATCACCTGACCATCTTGCTCCCTCGCCCAAAGCTCGCAATCTTGGGTTCTCTTTAATAGTGTCCTCTGAAACAATTCATTGCTATCACTGCCTCGGCTGCTCGTGTCCTCCACTTTTGGAAAATGTGTTCTTTTCTTACTAATGACTCTACGAAAACTGTAATCTCCACTCTCATGCTCATCAAACATGACTACGACTCAAGCCTACTCCTTGGCCTTCCTATCTACTCTGTCCTCCCTCTAGACAAAGCCCTTAACTTTTCTACATGCACTGTCCTCAACCTACCAAGATCCACCCCCACCTCTACCGACCAACAACATGCTGGTTGGCTCTCCATGCACAACCACAATCTGTTCAGGTTCCTCCTCCTAGTCTGCAAAGCTATTAATGGTCTTGCATCTCAGTACCTGTCTGACTGCATCACAGTTTACTCACCATCTTGTTCCCGTCGATTTTCCTCTAAACTCAACCTTACTGTCCCATAACCTCCCTGTTCCTCTTTTTTCTTCCACTGTTCTCCCTACTTACTCTGCTTCACTTGAACCCACTGCTGTCATCAACAAAAGCCAGCACAACTGTGGATCTCTTCAAAACTCTGCTTAAATGTCACTAACTTGCTAAACTGGGAGCCTCCTCTGCCATCTCCCCCATCCTCCCTATCTGACCCAACACTGCCTCCAGTGACACTTAACATAATTTTGTATATTTATATAGTACTCCTCTTTAGTTTTAAGTACTTGCCCCCTTAGGTTTGTTACGTTTGTAAGTCACCTGTTTTCTTGATTTTTTTCAGTTTGTTTTGTTTGTCCCAGGTATATGTCCCAATTTTTGACACACTCAGAAACTGGCTCACCACATTTTTTCATTTTTGTGCTATTGTACAAGAACCCGTAGTGGGAATGTCTCTGCCATCTGTAAATGTGTTATTGTGAGTAATTTCTGATCGAAATTGACATCCCTGTACTTCAAATAAATACAAAATAAAATAATTAAAATAGTGTGAGGAGCTAGGACACATAGGATTCATAGTTTTGGTCAAATACTTTTATTAATATAAAAGGGGGTTGGGAAATGCCTCATTGTCCCTGCTCTAGAGGCGTTTCCCTGCCTAAAAAACAAAACTATGGTTCTGTCAATGTTCAGAATGTCCAAAGACTGGCATTCTGTGTCCAAAGCACTATTCTGGCCCTCACATTCTAAATAACAACTCTAAGGTGAAAATGGGAAATGTCTTTGGCCTTTAGTAGTGTACAAATGTTCAAAAAGTAAATGCGTAGATCCAACAAAAAAAAGGTTCCAGGAGGACAGAGTGTCACGATTCATGCCCCTGACCCCCTCAGGTATAAAAGCCCCCTGGCAGCAGTGGGGCTAAAGCCCTCCACACCGGCCCCAAGGGCCTTAAAACTCCATCAGAAACATACATGGAGTCAGTCCTAGCGCCTTTGGTGCCAGGCTCATTATCAGGAATAAAGCAATACCAGTTTTGGACCTTTATCCAACATGAAGGCCTATTACAGAGCTCAGTTCTTTAGAACCAAGCCATGTGGTCTAGTGTTTTGGGTGTGGCTGGGCCTGGAACTACTTGGCCTGGAACTACTTTACCTAGGCTATTTAAACCACACCCAAACAGCAGAACACGCTTCGCGTTATTCTGCACTCCTGCAGCGTAACGCTCACCATGTCCAGCTCTTGCTCACCTGCTTCTCCGGTGGCCCGATCCTGAAGCCCTAGATCCGGATTCCATTAATAACCTGTAAGAACAAGAACAGCATTAGCGAGCAAGAACACTTACCTGTGAAGTAACCGGCCTTGAATCCATCCTGTGCTTCGCTTACCTCGCCCATCTCCGGAGTTCGCCGTAACCTGCAAAGGTAAAGAAACAAGGACAGCATTAATAACAATTCTTACCTGGGCAAGCAGCGAGTCCTGGCAGCACCATGTGCTTCTCTTACCTCGCCCATCTCCGGGTTTCACCGCAACCTGCAAGGGAGAAGGAACAAGGTCAGCATTAACAAAGCACTTACCTGGGCAAGCAGCGCTTCGATCGCTCATCACTCCGGAACATCATCGCAACCTGTACAAAGAAGAGAAGAGAACACAGGTTAGCAATTAACACCAATAAACAGCGCAGCGCTCTGCGCATCAATAAGTCACTGGGCCTCATTACGACCCTGGCGGTAAGGGGTTAACGCCAGCGTTAGCTGCGCCGACCCCTTACCGCCAATTACGAGGTCCCCTAGCGCCATGGTGCTTTTAACACCTGCTTTTAGCAGGTGTTAAAATCCATGGCGCTAAGGGACCATGGAGTTAATTACGCCACCGTAATTTACGGTGGCGTAATTAACGCCTTCCCCACTCCCATTATGCCCTATGGGGCAAAAATGGGAATGGGGAAGGGTAAATGGGGATTGGGGACTTACCGCCCCGCCTAGGTCGGAATGGGGCGGTAAGTCCGCCAACCACCATGGCGTAAACGTAGTTTACGCCATGGTGGTAAAGTCACGGCCCAGGCGGTAACTTACCGCCTGGGTCGTAATGAGGCCCATCGTGTTCTTCGCATTCGGCGCAGAAACTCTGAGATCGCAACCATCCCTGTGAAAACAAAAAGAGACATTGTTAGGGAACAGCGCAGTGGAGCAAGACACCGAGAAGACAGAGAAAACGGAGGGAAAAAAAGAGACAGAATAAAGACGGAAAAGACATTATAACTCACCTGGAAGACAGCAAGCAGAGTTGGAGTCACGGCCCGACTGGACCCGACATCAGGGCACACGCACCAGTGAAGCCACTAGGTCCACGGAACACCCGCACCAACCATGCGCCCCTGCACAGAGACGCAGGACGGAGAGTTCAATGCACAAAAACCTAAGGTGAGCCATAACCCCAAGGGAGGGGATTTGGACGAGAGGGAGGTGGGAGTCCACCCATCGCAGAACCAGTAGCTTAACCCTCCATTCTCCTGTTATCGGCGCTACATAACGTCTGGCACATAACCAAGCAGAGAGGGGTCCGGGATAGTGCTTAGACCTCCATCCAGTATCAGGTGGCCCCCCCGTGGATACCAGGTGAGCGTAACACAGAGTTCCTTCTTCCAGAGGGTGGTTCCCTTCCCCCTGATTTTCTCTTCACTCTGTTTAATATCAGTTGCTTATGTTTCTCTTGATCAGCAACACAACTGGTACGCAAAACAATTTATCTGTTAGTCTGTATCTTGGAAGGATACCTGGTGCACTCTCCTGCCAGATTTTCTCTCCTTTTTAAAATATATTTCCGTAGCCTGATGCATCCTTATCAGGATTTCCCTAGGTCCCTAGGTTCAAGTCCTCCTCCTTCTTTATATGACACACTGTTTGACTTGACCATGCCTGGTATTTTTTCCTGCAAGGGTTTTTCATATGAACATGTTTACAAATTGCATCTGCTTGGAACTCGCCTGCCTGGACTCTTCTTATATGCACCTTTAGTTTGCCTGTTATACTCTCCTGCCAGGACCTTTTTCATATGCACCTTTATTTCGCATGGCATTCTCTCCTGCCAGGGCATTTCTCATATGCACCTTTACTTTGCCTGTTATACTCTCCTGCCAGGGCTTTCCTTGTAAGTATATTACATGTATTCACAAACTTGACCATCTCTTTTGCATATTCCGTTTTGCTTTTTTAAGAGATATTCACCTCCTCGGTCTTTCTCATGCATTTCAGTTAGGTTTACTTACTTTTGACAGCATTGCCAATATGCCCCATTGTCCCCGCTTCCCTTGGGTGCACTCACATGCTTTCACTGGCCTAAGTTTTCATTGCTGAAAGCCTGCGTTGGCCCTATGGCGTTCCGCTCCCTTTCTCAGCTTCGGCTTTTCAGCTTTTCCTTGCCTCGCGGCTTCTGCTTGCTTATTCTGAGTCTTTCCAGGCTTGTGTGAAGTGGAGGTTGCTTTCTATTACCAGCAAACGTCCAGAAGGCTTGCATCTGATTCTGGCAACTTCGCCGTGTATTCCCATCTGCAATCTGCTTCTTGCTTCTCTGTCGGTGAGCTTGTTGGCTCCATGAACTCAGTGTCAGCCCGCGGTCTCTCGGTCAGCATCAAAAGAAGCAGCGTTCCCCAGACAGCAGTCTCTTTACAGCTGCTTCACCAGTTTAAATTTCCCAGCTTCAGGTTTGTTCCTCCAACCACTAGAGCGCAGCGTGTGCTCCTGCTCCCAGCAATTCTCATTAATCGATTCAGCTTTTTCGTTCCAGTTTTTCTGGACTTATTGTAATAGTAGTCTGTTTCTGATAACTTACATGCAAAGTCTGGAAATGTGTTCTCCATGATATTACCAGGCAAGTCAGTTCTTGATGAAATTGCAGAGTCTGAAAAAGTGTTCTCAGTGACTTTAACGGGCAAGTCAGTTCTTGATGAATATGCAGAGTCTAAAAAGGTGTTTTCAGCATCCTTCATAAGTGGGTGAGGGGAGGTATGACAATAGGCCATCAAGGTATGGAGAATGTCAGGGTTATCCTCAAAAGAAAAAGGGGGATACCATTTCTCATCCGATAATGCCATAACACCCTCCCGGGGGTGGCCTCCCTCCATGTGATCATTCCTCATATGGCTGCCCACAGGGTCAGGATCAGGTAGTGGCTGTCATCCCCTGGCCACATAGGAAGAGGTCACCGCCTGGAAAGGAGTGATGATACCACTGGATTCATCACATATACTTCTCCTAATGCTGCTGGTTCTCTTTTGGAAATCAGGAAAGGATGTCTACATTTCCCTGTTCCCTTCCTTTTTGGTGTTCTACCATGAAACAATAGTGCTGCATGTCTAAGAACCAGCGCATGATCCATGCAATGGTGTCTTTGCGCAGGCTCAACATGTTACTGGAGAGTGATCTGTGACCAATCTAAATTTTCTGCCGGTAAGGTAGTATTTGAGATAGGACACTTCCCACGTTATAGCTAGGGTTTCCAGCTCAATAGTGGCATAGTTCTTTTCTCAGGGGTATAGCTTCCCACTGATATGAAAAATAGGGTGTTGAATACCATTTGTGATCTTGTGAAAGGACAGCAGCCAACCCGACATGCAAAGTGTCTGTCTGTAAAATGAACTCTTTGTTAAATCTTGAGCTTATCAAAATATAGTTGGTCTTCATCTCTCCACTTTATCTTCTGGGGTTCTACATTCTTAAGTTTATCAGTGGGGCAAGACATGATCAATGAATAACTGGGGATGAAACGTCTATAATACCCCACTAAACCAAAAAGGCTCTTAGATCTTTCTTGGTTTTGGGCACTGGAGTTTCCTGGACAGCTTTCACCTTCTCACTATGGAGGTTGAACCAGCCCATTTTCCAAAAAGAATCAAAGATACTCGACTGCTGATTGTGACAAGTGACATTTTTTGGGGTTCGCTGTGAGCCTGGCTTTCGTCGAGGATCTATTAACTAGGTAGAGGTGGTGTACCTGTTCTTCCCATGTTCTACTATGAATGATTATATCTTGGGAGGATAGCTCAGGGGCAAGATGACATGGAGCAACACAGGTTTGATCTCCGTGACTGTGCTTAGAAAACTCTGGGTATTAAGGGCGTTGTAAATAACCTATCATATCATATCATATCAGTATAAGGCCAACAGAAAGAGGAAGAAGGCCGGAGGACTTGGTCTATTCACCTTTGATTGGTGGCCAGGGCTCTGTATAGTCCAAAAGGTAAAACTTTAAATGGAATAATCTGATAAGGGTGGAACAAGCTGTTTTCTCCTTGTCCTCTGGATTTACCAGAACTTGCCAGTATCCCTTCATCAGATCAATCGTGGAGTGGAAAATGGTGGTCCCCAATTGATCAATTAGATTGTCAATCCTGGGCATTAGGTAGCTGTCAAATTGAGAGAACATGTTCACCCTTCTGAAGTCAATGCAGCACCTCCACGATTGATCAGGTTTGGCAACAATTATTATCGGAGAGGACCAAGGTCTATGAGGGGGTTCCATGATATCAGATCTTAACATACTTTCCACCTGCTCTATGACTATTCCTTTTCTGGCCTCTAGGATTTGATAGGGTTTTAAATTGACCATTTTGGGATAGGTGGGAAGGAATCTAGGTATTTTTCTCTGATCTTTGGTTAATATACTGGTAAATACTACTGTAGTGTTCTCAGTGGGATCCTCTTTCCACTCCTTGAGGAGATTTATGTGATAGATATGGGTCTTAATTCTTCTATCTGGTTGGGAGACTTGATAATCATATGGTCCTGTTTGCTCTTTCACCTCATAGGGGCTGTGCCATTTGGGCAACATTTTATTCTCAGAGGAGGAGAGGAGAACGAGAACCTTTTGTACAATGGAAAGATTTCTTATCATGGTAGGTCTTTTGGTTCTCTAAAGCTTTAACCATGTGATCCTGAACTATTGTTCCGACAGTAGCCATATGTTCTTTTAACTGTTGGGCTGTTTGGCATAGGGGCAAGATGGCTTTCTCCCGTTCTTCCCAAGTCTCCCGTAACATGTCAAGAACATCTTTTGGTTCTCTGTCATATAATAATTCAAATGGAGAAAATCCTGTTGAGGATTGTGGTGTTTTGCGGATGGCAAAAAGGGCCCAAGGTGTCAAGATATCCAAGTTGTTGCCATCTGCCTTAACTGATTTCTTCAGGACATGCTTCAATGTTGTATTGAATCGTTCCACCAATCCTTTAGTTTGCCGGTGATAAATGGAAGTCCTGACAGTTTTTATATGTAGGATTTACTTCACCTCTGCCATTAACCAACTCATGAAGGTGGTCCCCTTGTCAGTTAGGATCTCCTTTGGGAACTCATGCCATTAACCAACTCATGAAGGTGGTCCCCTTGTCAGTTAGGATCTCCTTTGGGAACTCAACTTGTGAGAGAAATGGGATCAGATGTTTGAGAATTTGTTGGGTCGTACTATTGCGTAATGGGAATGCATATAGATATCGAGTTGAATAATCCACAATTACCAATATATATATATCAGTTCCCTAATTTTGATGGTTCAAGGGGCCCAACTTTGTCCATATCTGTATGAGAAAAGGGTACCTCAATTATTGGTATAGGTTGTAGTGGAGCTGGAGGGGGCATCAGAAAGCTGGTCTTTCGGCACAGGGCAGAAATAAGTACAACGTTTTTCACATTAACATATATTCCTGGCCAATACAAATGGCTTAATATTTGTGCCTGTGTCTTGGCTGTTCCTAAATGACCACCTGTTAAATGGGAGTGAGCGATTTCTAATACCATCCTTTTGTGGCTTTTGGGTACCATATTCTGAGATCTGGGAGTACCATCGGGACTAAGGTCACCTCTATAGAGTTGTCCAGTTTTTAGAAAATAAAATGGCTCCCCTTTCTGCCTGCCCTCCTCTTCAGGTAACACATGAAGGAAAGCTACTGCAAGCAAGGGAGCATTCCTTTGGGTGAACGCCAAGTCTGGAATAATCTTGGCTTCCTCCCCAAGGCCTTTAGGTGGTACTGCCTTGGATGTGGCCGGGGAGTCCTCGCCTGCCTCTTCAAAGCCATCTGCCCCCCCTCTCAGTTTTATCAATTATCTTAACCTCCTCTGCTTTGGGAAACAAAGCCCTCTCCAGGATCCCATGTGCTCTTTCTCGACTGCCTTACCTTGATACTACTTCTTCCCACTGTTCTGAATCAGAATCTTTATGTCACCTCTATCCTCAGGGTCTAAGAAGTCTAAGGCATATCGCCAAGCCAGGCCCAACTTAGAGGCAAACCTGATGTAAGTACCTGTCGGGGTATCAAGACCAGATCAGTAGGTATCAATACTTAATCTCCAGTTTGTATTAACTATTCCCTGCTACTACACAAATCTAAGCCAATGGAATGTTCTGTAGCTATTGAGGGATCAGAAGCTCTGTTGCTACGATTTTCAAACTTGAGGGTCCCCCAGTTTGTATCAACTGAGCCTGATCCCACTGCTAACACCATATGTGAGAAGCCAGGAATGAGACTAGGACACAGAGGATTCATGGTTTTGGTCAAAGACTTTTATTAAAATAAAAGGGGTTGGGAAATGCTTCTCTGTCCCTGCTTTAGAGGTGTTTCCCTACCTAAAAACCAAATCAATGGGTCTGTCAATAGTCAGAATGACCAAAGCAAAGAATCCAGTGTCCAAAGTACTATTCCGGCACTCACATTCTAACAAGACATCTCTAAGGTGACAAGGGCAGTGCTTAATTTGTTCCGGTGTTTGCCGGTGCCAAGCCTCAGAACATATTTTGGAGGCGGGGCTGAGCACTGGCACTTATGTTGTAGTTTGGGGTGGGGGAACACGTTCCCCTTAACTAAATGAAAGACAGTCATTATTGATGAGTGCTGTTAGTGCTATTAATGGTGGCCTGGGCAAGTAGAGGCAAGTCAGAACCACAGACCAAAGTGTTTTTGTTTATTTTGAAAGGACACATGCTTCCCGGGTCTGACAGGGGAAAAACAATACTGATGGATGGGATTTGTGTACTCACTGAAGGACCTGTCCCCTGCTGGCCCACCCACTACGCAGGTCATCCAATGAGGGGGCAATGCACAGTTTAAAAACTTGAGAGGCAGCAGCAGCGCACGTGCTGCACCTTACAGTAGCCAATCATCTTAGTTTTTCGCTTCACAATGGGCAGGACATGTCATTCGTGATCAGCAGGCCTAGCTGCACACGTCTTCTGCCCTTCCCTTGCTGCTTTGAGCCCGTGTGACTTCCTGCTGCCCTGCTGAAGCTGTGACCTGTGTGACACACTTGCTGTCAGGAGAGGACAGTAAGTAAACAGAAAAAATCCCAGCTGTGAATAAAAGTTCACATTATAATTTGAGATTTTTTTCCCGTTAAATTGCCTTCTCCGCAAAGCAGAACACACAGTTCGTCTATCATCATCCCCTCCATGCACACACAAGAAGATCACCCGTTCACCGAGGGCTCAGAGAAAACGTGCCTAACACAACCCATGCCGCTCACAGATTGTTTTTGCATTGGAACTGTCTTGGATCATTCTAATAAGATTAATGCACACTATCCGAATTTCTTAAGTGACACCTTAATCCACCCTGGCTTTCCAGCCTGCAGAACTATGCATTCTGGGATTTGTAGTTTCGTTGTCCATGTGAAACCTGCGGGCATGCACATGCCGGCATAAAAAGTGCTGTTGGCCACAAGCTAGTGCTGGCTGAAGGCTTGCCGCAAATGATGTGTAACCATTTTTAAGCTGAGCAAAACTAATAGTACCTAATCTAGTGGGGGTGACTGTGTAGAAAAACAAAGTTGATCTCTATTGACCATATAGCTGGCCCTAAATAACCTACTGTAAATTTTGTGGCAGCAACTCGTGTTTAAATGATATGCCTCCAAATGATAAATCACATATAGGCCTGTGCTTATGGCCAATCTGGAGATTGCAAGCAGTTGCCTTGGAATACTAATAGGAATAGGCAGTGCTTTAAGTGGGGTAAGAAATTGAGGGGGGGCCCTCGTTTGGGGGCGTGGCTTTCATTGTGGGCGTGGCCTAAAAGTGCACAAATCATAGTAAGGTGCGCAAACAAATATATAAATGTATGTGAGCATTTATATGTTTGTATGCGTACTACTATGGTGTGTGTACTTTTCAAGCCATATTTTATAAACATAGCAATGTTACATATTTCTATGTTTATAAAAGGTGGTTTGAAAAGTGCACAAACCATAGTAAGTTATGCACACTTGTGTGCTTACCTTACTATGGTTTGTGTACGTTTCAAGCCACCTTTTATAAACATAGATATTTGTAACATGTTTCTAAAATTCTAAAAGATGGCTTGACACGTAAACAATTCAAGGCATGACGGACAAAACAAACCGCAAGGTGGCTTTGTCCGTCGACAAAGCTTTATAAAAGATGCCTTGAATTGTGCACGTTTCAAGCCGTCTTTTATAAACATAGAAATATTTCTACCTTTATAAAAGATGGCTTGAAACGTACACAGTTCAAGGCATCTTTTATAAAGCTTTGCCGACGGAGAAAGGCACCTCGGGCTCTGTGATCTATCTGCTATCACTGAGCCCGAGGTGTCTTTCACCCTCTGCGAACCCGCGGGCTCCATGATTTAATCTGCATATTAGATCACGGAGCCCGCGGGGGTCAGTGACCTGGGGAGGGAAAACAAAGGGACAGTAACTTCCTCTGATGACCCTGATGAGGGGTCATCAGAGGGAGTTACACTAACTGACAGAAGTGCCGCCAGCCTCAGCGTTGCTGTGGCTGGCTGGCACTTCTGTCAGCTTGGCCAACATAATGACGGGCGCATCTCCCGTCGCGGCTGCGGCCGCGGCGGGATAATGCATCCCGCAATGTTGTGTGGGACGGGGGGCCCCGGCTGGGCCCCGGCTCAGCCCCACTTTCTGGAGACTGCCGGGGCCCGGCCCCGGCAGGCCCCGGCCCACTTAAAGCACTGGGAATAGGACACACAACGTTTATGAGTTAGGCTTAATGTGACATGTGGCTTTCTAGATCTTGTTGTCATTCAAAGTACCAATCTGACTCTACCCCAGTCATTCCAGCCTATCTGGAAGTCTGGGGGTTTCCAAACCGGGATGTGTACAAATTAACCACTTTATGACTAATGGGGTTCTTGAATGGAAGCCGTCTGAGTGTTTTCCCCCCACCATCAAATGCCTTAGACATTTAATAGGCCACTGTCTCCAGTTGCTACTAGTGGCATAAATGGACTCCAATAAAAGACTACTCTGTCTTTTTCCAGAACATTCATGCTCATTCTATAACACTTGTTTCCAATATAAGGAAAGCACGTTTTTCTAAAAATAAATTAAATGAGTGAAGCACTTTGTCAGCAATGAGATTCCGCATTTGGACCGGATGTTGTACAACGTATTGTATTTTACAGCACAGGGAAAACAGATTAATGCACTAGCGTAATTATGAAATGTGTCCGGATGACACAGAAGTCGTTTACTGTTGGTTCATTTGCTGTCGGTCAAACATGCTTTAAGGAAATATGGGCTTGATGGTTTGATAATTAACACTCTCCCTGATAAGCATTGTACCTTTGTTTGTCTAATCTGTACTCTATTGCAAACGTGTTATTGAGTATCCACGATCATTATGGATTTGCCATCTTCTAACCTTCAAATCAAATGTCAAATTATTACCTTTCAATTTTTCAAAATATGCATTGTAAAACATAAAGACTTACCTGTTTACTTAACGTTCTCATGTACCACTGCCTTTGCCATACACACCTATAAGTGTAAAATCTAACTAGCACCCAGATGCCTGAGGGCTTGCTGCGCTGCTATAAATGTACAAATAAAATACATACATAAATAAATACTCCAGTTAGGTTACATAGGCAAATTGCAACACTGGTAACATTAATGTCTTCGTATTGGGATGGGTAGGTGGACAGATTTTAATTAAACAAAACACCCTGTCTCATCTATGTGCACTGACATGTGTTTGTACAGAATAGGAAACCCCTTTACTGGACACATTTTTAACATACACAGAAGTAATCCTAAAAGTGTGAAGATAGTAACATTGTTTTTTTTAAAACTGTAAACACAGCATTCTAAAATAATGCAGACATCACATGGATTAGGTGCCAACAAAGTAAGGCGGGTATATACAGTGCAGAGTGCCAGTAGTGTTTGAAGAGTGCACGCAGACTACATTCATCAACTAAGCCTTGTGCCATAAAATCAAGACCAAGTGAAAGCAAACAAAGTCATAACACGGCAAAACAACACCATTAGGTGCAAAGAAGTGCAGCCTACATCGTATGGGCCCATCCTGTTAAAGTACAGTATTAGGTGTCATTGTTTCAATAGCATTTGTTCACTGTAAGATTTTAAAATGATAAAGGAGGTGCTGTGTAATTGAAAAAAAGTTCTCACTATGGAGAGGCAGGAAAAAGGAACACGCATTGACAAAGCCAACAGGTTTGGCTTTTGTGTAGGGATGGGGTAGACATTTGCCAGGCAATGCCACAGTGGTACTACCTGGGCATATGATGGCAGTGTCTGGCAAATGGACTGATACTTACAAGGCCAAAAATGCTGGCGCTGCCAATGCCTGTTTTTACAAGGAATTCAGTGAAGGAAAGAGATACGAGGACATACATATTGCTTATAAATCAAGTGGCTGAAGGCACACTTGGGTACAACATTACATCAGGAACTCCTTTTACAGCTGAAATTAAGCCATTTACTCACAGAAGACTGCTAAGAAATAATACTGGCATGCTCTATACAACACCCTACTTAGATGTTACCACACAACAGAGTGAGCTAAAAGCAATCAAAGGAGTGCTTTGGATGGGGCAAGGACAGCAAATGGGCGAGGATGTCTATAGGGATTAGCATGGCCATGGACGGTCAATGGGTGGGTAAAAAGACAATCAAATAAGTATGTAATGCAAATGAACCTTAAAACTGTGAACTATGCGGCACAGTACACAGCCAAGTTCAAAACTATGCAACGACACAAACACCTTTTTCACTGTGTCATTCACTGTCCTTAGCTTGGGGCATCACATGGTCTATTATTTAGAAAGGTCTTGGTGCTGTTTGACCACCATGGTGTTAAATTGTGCCATGTCAAATGAAATTTATACAGTCACTCAAAACCATTCAATTGTTTTAGTGTCCGCCTGTATCATTTTTTTGTGTGCAATTTGAACCCAATATTCTTCCCTTCCCCATATTCATTTTTATCAGATATCCAACTGTCAGAGGTTGTACTGTGAATGTGGCCGTAGCATGGAGAGGGCTGATGGTAGCATTAATTTGCATTGGCAATCTGCAGGCACAGCAAGGATAATGGGCAGCCCCCACAGTGGAATTGGATACTGCCAGACATTAAACGGGATGGCACTCATAGTGATAGTGGGTGGAAAATGAACAGTCAACTTTTTTAGTCATGCCACTTATTTGTTTACAAATTAAGCACTGGAAAAGGGGAAATGTCGGTGTCCTTTTCTAGTGTACAAATGTCCAAAAAGGAAATGCGTAACACCAACACATAAAGGTTCCAGAAGGACATAGTTCCTTTTACCAGAGGGTCAGTTCCCTTTCGCTAGTTTTCTCATCACTCTATTTAGTATCAGTTGCGTAAGTGACTCTTGATCAACAACACAACTAGTATACAAAACAAGTATATGTTAGTCTGTATCTTGGTAGGATACCTGGTGTACTCTCCTGCCAGGTTTTCTCTCCATTTAAATATATTTCTACAGCCTGATGTATCCTTATCAGTATTTCTGTAGGTACTTTATATTACACACTGTTCGGCTTGACCATGCCTGGTATGTTTTCCTGCCAGGGATTTTTAATATGAACATGTTTACAACTTGCATCTGGCTGGTATGCCCTCCTACCAGGACTCTGCTTATATGCACCTTTAGTTTGCCTGGTATACTCTTCTTGCCAGGGCTTTCCCTGTATGTATAGTGCATGAATTCACAAATTTGACAGTCTATTATGCTTATTCCGTATTTGCCTTTTTATGAGATATTCACCTGGTCTGTCTCTCTCATGTGTTTCAGTTAGGCTTACTTGGTTTTGACAGTGGTGCCAATATGCCTGGGTGCCTGCTTCCATTGGGTGCACTCACCAGCTTTTGCTGGCACACATTTCTTCTGCTGCAAGCCTGCGTTGGCCCTGTGGTGTTCTGCTCCCTTTCTCGGCTTCGGCTTCTCAGCTTTTCCGCATCACATAGCTTCTGCTTGCATTTTCCATGTCTTCCCGGGTTTACGTGAAGAGGTGGTTGCTTTACATTGCTGCCAAACACCAGGAAACCTTACCTCTGCTTCTGGAGTCTTTGATGCGTACTCCTGTCTACAATCTGCTCATTGCTTCTCTGTGGGTGAGCCGGTTGGCTCCATGTATTCGCTGTCAGCCCCAAGGTTTCTTGGTCAGCATCAAGAGAAGCAGTGTTCCCCAGCAGACGTTTCCTTGTCCAGTGCTTGGCTGGTTTAAATGTCCTGTTTTCTGGTTTGTTCTTCCAACCACTAGAGCGCAGCGTGGGCTCCTGACTTCCAGTAATTTCTTTTATTTTTTTTTATTTTTTAATGCATCAATTAGTTTCCAAAAAAACTTTAAATGCATCTTAAAATCAATGTTTAACAGAAAGAAGAAAACACACATTATATCAGCTATATATAGGGAGGAAAAGTAATAAAACAGAATTAAAAAAAGAAGGAAAAAGAAATAAAAGTGAAAAGAAGGAAAAGGGAAATAACTAAGTGTCCAGTTTTAAAAATATTTCTCTCACGAAATTCATCAAGGCCAAAGTCATGGATACTTTAATCCTCATTACTCGATTAATCTTATTCGTCCCAGTGTTTTTGGACTTATGGTAATGGTAGTCTGTTTCTGATAACTTATATTCAAAGTCTGGAAAAGTGTTCTCAATGATATTACAAGGCAAGTCAGTTCTTGATGAATATGTATAGTCTAAAAAGGTGTTTTCAGGATCCTTCATAAGTGGGTGAAGGAAGGCATGACAATAGGCCATCAAAGCATGGGGAATGGCATCAACCGAAAAGGGGGATACCATGTCTTGTCGAATGATGCCATAAAACCCTCCCGGGGGTTGCCCCCCATGCCCAGGGGCAGGATCTGGTAGTGGCTGCCATTCTCTGGCCACATGGTGAGAGGTCATCGCCAGGAAAGGAGTGATGACACCATCGGATTCATCATAATACACAGACACAGAAAGCTGGCATTTGTGAGCACCCACATCCAAAGGAAGTCCCTGTGTATGTGCCAAAGTGAATGAGGAGCTTCGGGAACGGCATGAACATGCATTCATGAGAGAAATGAAAGGAGAAGAACGGATGTGGAGAGGAGGAGTTTAGAGAGAGTAAAAAGAAGAGGGAGACAGGAGTAGCAGAATGACGGAGGACGAGAGGAAGCTAGAGAGGTGAGTGGAGCAAAAGGGAAGGAGGATTAGAGCAGACCAGAGGAGGACAGGAGAAAATCAGATAACGGAGCAGGAGTGACTTTGACAAAGAGGAAAAGTCAGGAGGAGGAGGCAGGTGAAAGATCAGAGAGTGGAACTGGAGTGAAAGTAGCCCAGGTGAAAGGGTGCATTTTTTAGGAGGAGGTGGTGAGTGTGCCAAGGGGCGGAGAGGCAGAAGTGAAAACGAGCAGTGAGAGAAAGGAGCAGATGAGGCAGAAGAGAACATTGAATGATAACTAGGACAGAAGAGAGAAGAAATGTGGCAATATCCAGAGAGAGGACAATACAAGAGTAGGAGAAAGAGGGGAGGAACAGAATAGTCTGCTGGTAACTGAAAAGGTGGAAGCGGGAGGGTGAGGCAGACAGTTGAAAGTAAGCCCCTGAACACTCACACCAGAGTAAATACAACCCGCTAGGGAAGAAAGGCCCAAGTCGATATTGCAAGGATAACATGTTTTAATCTCATGCGCAGATGAGAGCAACTGCAAGGAACTCTGCTGCCAAGAATGTTCTCCCAAAAAGAGGTACAAGCAGAAACATTTAAGGCAAAAACATTTTCATAATGACACAATACATTTAGTACACACCCGCGTGGCTGATTGGATGGACCCTATACAGATGCTGCCTTTATCCATATGTGATGCCAGTTTATTGGTCCCAGCCCAGTCCGTCCGTCTTCCATCACGTGGGCAGTGTGGGGCTCATCTTCTTCTGACATCAAAGGTCAGAAAACATATGAACTATACTCCTACTATACAGCCTGTTCGTCACTCACACCGTACACTTGGCAGGCTTCAAAACGGACACACAGGAAGTTCCAGGGCACTCTAACCTTCACACACACTTTTCACTCACTCCCTTCGCGCCATCCCACTCCAAGGTCTCCACCCTGGTTTGAACTATAATTTATCCCTCCCAGCACCTCGCAATACAAATCACATGATTGTCGCTGCAACAATACATCCTGTCCATCCTCTATGAACATTTCAGAATTTGTTACTTTGGGGTTGATGGTTAAACGGCACCTGGTGTCTTGGAATTCGGGGATCTTAGGGTTTGGTCAGTTATAAGGGCTATAGCTCGGGTTTGGGTCGAAATTACCAAAACAAATGGTCGTATTGAGCAAAAGTTCTAAAAATGCTACCACCAAAGGTTCGAACACCAAAAGTTCGAACATTTGGTGGTAGCATTGAAAATAAAACGGGGGCTCCTGGGGTGTCCCCCGCATCGCCCCGGTCACTATACTTCATGGTATAGTGAGCGGGGTTTGAGGGGGACAGCCCCGCAGCCTTCCGTTACAAAATAAAAGAAAAGAAAAGGACCCTGCAGCGCCAGTTCCCGATCACGGAAGTGAAAGGGAAATGCTGCTGCAAGAACCAGCGTGAAGATGAGGGTAAGTGGGGTTTGTTTAGGTTGGGGATGTGGGTGGGGGTGTGCTGAGGGTGTGGGTGGGGGGTGTTAGGGATGTGTTGTGTGTGTGTGTGTGAGAATGTATGTGTGTTCGCATACTTTTGGTAGTTCGCACCTTTCTCATGCGAACGATTTGCCTGTGGTACTTTCAGCCGTGGGCAAATCACTTAGATTCTATAGCTCATGGTCACTCGGGAATGGGCCGGGTTGTACTTTGGACAAAGTGGGAAAACATGCCCACCAGGTGCCGGCCTCTAATTGCGGCGTTCTAGTGCACATTCCTTTTGGGGTGAAAGACATGTTTGCAACACCTTCAAGAACAATGGACAAACAGTGTGGCGGGTGGGGATGTGAACTGTCCTCATGGGAGCTTGGGCATGACTGGAGATTTCTGTGGCCTCGTGGCTTTTGGCCTAGTGCATTTAATGCTGCCTTTACCGTGCTTACCGCGCAAGCCTTCACTTCTACCTAGGAATTTTAATATCTATGCAAAATAACAATGCCGTTTGTGCCTTGTGCCGCACCATATGGATATGCTATAATTGATGATGTTAGCATGGGGTCCTACTGGACGGGAAAGTGCCCCTTTCACTGACACCACACCCCTTGGGTTCATTACAGAACCTCAAATGCATCTCGCCTTACTTTAAAGTGCTTGGGGAGTGGGTCTGTCTCCTTCCCAATACAGTCAAAGAGGAGGTAAAAATGAAATAAGGACAAAGGAGATATGATATGGTATTTATAACACGCTTAATACCCAGAGGTTTCTAATCGCGGACCCGGGGATTGAACCAGTGGTGCTCTGTGTCATCTTGCTTCCAAGGCAAGCACGTTGCCCCTGGGCTATCCTCACGAGTGAAGGAGGTGACCAGAAAAAGAGAGAGAGAAGCCAAGCGACCGCTGGTCGGGACCTTGGGAAGAATCCTAGCTTGGTGGAGGAGTATTACTCACGGTAGTCTTTGACAGCCTGTCAAAGGGTTTGGACTAATAACCTCAGGTCTCACCACAACCCTGCAAAGGAACATCGTCATAGAGAGTAGGTTTCTTGGTGTTGTTTTGTTGAGTCCAGTAATCTTGGGTATTCCTTAAGTCTCCATTTTCTATTTTTTACCAAACACCCTTGAACAGTAGTACTTGGCTCTCAGCCACCTGTTCATCGCTCAGCCGTGGACTGTACTTATCTAATCCCACATGATGAACTCAGGATCAACTAGATACCTAAACTCAAATGAGCAATGTACAAGCAGTTTAGTCTGCCAATAAGCAATCTTTATTAGGCATCACATTAAAAACACACACACACACGCACACGCACACGCTTAACCCTGGCCCTTCGCTTTGCACTTCTCGTTTAAGGGGGGAGACTTCTGCAAGCTCCCTCAAGAGAAACCATCAAAAAGACACACTCACCTTCTCTTCAGCTTCCTATCGCCTATGCTGAATACGCTGTGTTACTCCACCGACCTCCTAGAACAGAACATGCTGTAACTGGGGTGTGACACCAGGCCCTGGTGTGCTGCAAAATCCTTGTGGACATAGTTAATTATTAACTTAACAGGAACCCGCCTTTTTGGAAACTGCACCCTGCAAGCAGTCGGAATCTAAGCATCAACACATGTCCCACATACACTCTTTGTAACTCCTAGATAGAGGTTTAATCCCCCTCAACGACTGAAGGCTTCCCCCACACCAGTCCTTGATGGTGGTCCTCACAAACTGCTGGTCTCAATCCTGCAACTCGGCTGCCAGGGAAAGAGTAATTGGGTGGAGCTATAGGAAGACGTTTGTTGTCCGCATGGGAGGGAGCGGGTGTTGTTGGATTTATAGGAAGGGAGGGAGTGTTATGTGCCTTTGGGAGTGTTGTTGGGGCAAAGGGGGTATAGGTGTGGTGTTGAGGCATTCCGGGAGATTGGGTTTTTCACAATAATTGTTGAAAAAAGATATCATTAACAGATGATGGTGTGTGTGTGTGTTTTTCTCTCTCTTTCTCCATGGGTACATTCTCTTAAAAAAGAAATCTTCATACGTTCCTGGCACACACATCGCCTCTCCATGTGAGTCCTGCATCTTCTGTTTGTTGCCTGGATCCAGTTGCTCTAGGTCGGGCCTGGGCATCCAGTGCCTGATTGCTACCTTATAATACGCATATTGCAATCTTGGCAACTTTCTTGGAGTTGGACTGCAATGCGCTCCTTGTATGATACAGGCCCAGGAAGCAGACCTTCTGGAGTTCACACACCTGCTGTGGGGAAAGGGTCTACATATGTGCCCGGTTAAAGCTTGCCGTATGTTGGGTCCTGGTGTCATGGGAGTGAGATAGCACTGATCCTTGTCAATAGGCTTCACACAGCTGACAATGTTTCACATCCTCTGAGGAGGTGAATGTGTGGAGACGGAGCGATGTGTGGGAACGTGTAGAGCAGGGGATGTTAGTGTGTATAAAAATCATTTGCCCAGACATAGGACTAGCAGCCAAGTCGTGGTTTGGCTGGGTGACTATATGGAAATGGGCAGGGTGCTGTTCCGCAGGATCTTGCAGTTGTGGATGGATCCGGGGAAGTCGGCACAGCAGTGCACGATCCACCGGGTAGCATTGCCGGTCGTGGTTCATTGGGTGTATACTGTAGCTTCTGATTCCCTGAATCCCTCCTCCCTTGTCTGGTGGGAGCAAAGGGTATGAGGGAGCAGTCCAGTACCCCCGCACGTTAGGGAAGCCATTGATGGAAACAAACGCACTTTGCTGCTGTTGAAATAAGCTTGTGTGTTGGGGTGGGAGAAGTAGCGATGCACAAGAGCAAGATGGTGTCCAGGACCTGTGTGAGTAGCACAATGGATTTTTTGTTTTACTTCAGAGCACTTCACCTCTCTTGCTTTAGTATCTGAATGGTATTGGAATGTTGCAATCTATTGCTGTTAGTGTTTCTTGCATACCTATTTCTGATTTATCAGTGTTTGTATAATGCTCCTAGTATGAACATCGCTAATGGTGTTATTTGGCTCCTAGAAGCTATTTTGTAAGGCGTTGTTTGAGATAATAAATAATAAACAACATCCCATGTCGCAGTTCAGGGGCAGAAGCAAAACGCTGCCAGCCTTGCATACCCATTGGGCATTTGCATCTTTGGTACTGAACTGACAGATGGATCCCACTTTTCCTTCAACAGTTTAAAGCCAGTCCAGGAGCCCTCCCTCAGCTGCTTAGTGCAGCTAAGGGAGTACATATTGTTGTCACTGAGCGGGCTTGGCTTGTCCATAATGGATGGAGGGCTGTCGCCCCATCACCCATTGTGAACGAGCCACCCATGGGAGTGATCTGTGTGAAAACCTAAAGCCACAGGTCTGTAAATAGACCCATGTGAAAACAGTGGAAACCTGAGGCCTGGGATGAGGCAAGCATGAAAGCCTTGAAATGGATGTCTGAGAAGTGACCTGTGTGAAAGCTCAAAGTCTGAGATCTGGGGCCTTTGGAAGCCTGAAGTCTAGAAGGAGACCGGTCTGAAACCCTTGAAACCTGAGGTCTGCGGAGTGACCTATGGGGAAGCCTGAAACCCGAGGTCTAGGACAAAACCAGAGGGATGGTGGTTAAAATATATGGTCTGGGAAGAGACCTGAAAGACTGTCTGGTAAACGTAGGTCTAGGCAGAGAAGTGTAAGCCCCGAAGACCACGCCAAGACTGGCAAATCAGCCAGAAACCCAAAGTCCAGAAAGGGACTGCTTATGGAAACCGAAACCCACTGTCTGAAGAAGACCAGTGTTAGCGCTCGATGACCAAGACCTGGGGACAGGCCTGTTTTGTGCCCAGGGTCCAAAAGGGACCTGAACACCTACAAGTCTCATTACGAGAGTCAATGAAACCTAAGAACTAGGTGGCGTGGCGGTGCCCGGTTGTCCATTATGGGCGAGCCACCCCTGGAGAAGTGACCTGTTTGAAAGCATAAACACTGAGGTCTGGAAAGAGACCTGTGTTAACACATTAGAAACCTAGGGCCAAAGGTGAGGCCTGGGTGAAAGTGTTGGACAGGAGTTTTGCGAAGGGACCTTTGTGATTGCCTAAAGCCTCAGGTCTGGGACGAGACCTGTGTGGGAACTGGGCAAAGCCTAGAAATCAAGCATTAAACTGATAGAACTCTGTAGCAGGCAACCAGACATTTCCATGGAGAAGACCAGACTGTGAGTACCCTATGCAAGAACTGCGTTAAAGAACTTTGGATGAACTCAGAAGAATAGAGATGGAGTTTATGGGAACAGATTTGGGATTAATGTGGGGTCAAACGTTGAAACACTTTCTGTTTTAGAATAGGGTAAGATGGTATGATAAAAACCTGTTAAGAATAGATTTTATTTTCAGTCGACCACCTTTGTGATTGTGCTCGGTTAGAATGGGGTGTTTAAAAGAGCGCTAAGGACTTGATAAGGTTAGGGACTTTTCCAGGGGTGAAGACTTAACCTGAACTCAAGCACTTGTTTAAGTTATTGTGACCCTCACATAGTTTTGAGTACAGTTTTTTGTTGTGGTTTTGTCCCCAGGAAAGGAAGGCATTTATCCAATTCTTCCTTGAGAAAAAAATAAAATCTAAGTAAATGAGGTGTACATCTTGATCTTGTCGTCTCTCATGGCTTCGACCAACCACAGGTGGTAGATACCACACGAGGTTTATCAGGAAATACCACCTGCAGTAGTTTCCTAATGCACGACCTTCTAAACATGTCATACATATTTTTTTCTGTTCAGTCCGGGGTAAATAATACATTCCATATCCAACTTGTAATCAGGTGGTCAGCAAAATAAGACAGCTTTCTGAATACTATGGAGCTCATTTAATTCTCTGTGGTATGTCCACTTCAGCAGAGCCAGGTCCCTACCACCAAATGTTCATCATTTGCACGGCGGAGTGCAAAAGGGGAGGGGAGGGCAAAAGACAAGAGTACAAACATGCATGCCGCCTTTTGCCCTCCCCCATGCAAATATGCTGCTGCCCTCCATTTATGCCTGGCAGGCAGCGTTTATTTGTGCACAGCAGGCAGCGTTCATAATGGATCACTATGGAGACCGCGGCTCCCAGCACTTGCGCCAGCATGAAAATGCATGGCGTCACAAATGCTGGAGTGTTTGTACAGTGGTGAGGAAATGAGCTGCGGAAATGCAAGTTGAGTTCTGGCCCTCCTCTCCGCCACACCATACAAATCAATACATGGAAGGCGTAAACGCTTTGCGCAAGGCATAGCATGAGCTGCTTTCTGTGTTTCCTGCTGCCGCATAACTCATGATAAGGGCCATAGACGAAATAGAAACATTTCCAACATTGTTGCCGCAAACTCTCTCTTGCTTCATCTTGCCCTCTCCTCTCTGAATACCCCATTACCACATCCCCCATACTCCACATCTGCCCTGGCTCACAAGCAGAAAGCACCAGTTGCGCAGCGTTTCACAAACCCCGGTGCCAGTCAACATCTTCCCAGAGATGCGTGCCAAGTGAAACCACTTCCCCATGTAACGATGAACTACTCTTTCAAGTTATTCCAGGAGGGGGCTCATCGAAATTCACGAAGATCAATCTTCTAGGCTCGGAAAATGGAGTCGTGCAGCTTCGCAGCGATTATGCACCATTTTGGAGATGAGTGCTTCACACGTTGTCTATCAACGTTTCTCGCTGTTATCTCGTGCGTGCAAGTGACTTCAAAAACAAAAATAGCGAAAAAAACATGCACTCTTCCTAAGATGTTGTCTTTATTAAGCTAATGCATTCTGGCTCTGTGGTTACTAGCTGCTCGAATCGCATAGCCTCTTTCCTCGGAATGTCCCTAGGTAGGGACACCTCTGCTGTCCTGGAAGCTGGCAGCCACGGGCTTTGATTGACGTGCGTGATTCGGGAGAAGGCTGTCATTGCCAAGATTTCTTACGTTTGGCTCTGATTGCTGGACTTGTGCCACACGGCAGCCTGCAGTACCCGTATGAAAGTCTGAAAATAATCTTCCTGTCACAGGCTAGTTGCGACATCACTCCTGACCTGTAATTTATTTATTTATTGGCCATTGTTAGGCGCTTATGCAACAACTAAATTGCTTTTCAAGGCTTCCAAGGCTTCCATGGGAAGATATAGACGACCCTACTAGGCTACTACTTCTACACCACTGCGCTGTTATCCCAGCTGAGTTCTGATGTCACAAAGCCCACTGCTCGAGCCAGTACAGAATGTCAGTTTTCTATGGCCCCAACAATCTTTTCAAATTTCTCTCTTGCAAAATAGCTTTCTGTGAGGCTTTCCAGCCATTAAATGATAAGGAGCTGTTCATGGCACTATGTTCATTTTGTGCACTGTTGGATCCGAACACAGGAAGCAAGAAGTTAGTTATCTGCATGTTATTACTTATTTAAAAGCACAACATGTTTCAGATGAATTTCATCAAACTGCTTAAACTATTTTTCTGCAACACATCAGAAGCTGCATATTACATTTATGTTCATCCAAACAGATCATACGTTGATTGCTTACATCAGCCACTGGAAGCAATGCTACATTGGATTAAGCAAGAGGCCAGGCATTAAAATGGCTGACAATAAATAAAATGCCTCCTACCGTATGTAGAAGACACCTCAGAGTTCCATCATGACACGATAAAGGAACTCTACCTTCCTCCTCAGCCCTCTATGTGGTTACCGAGCTGCTCAGTGACCCGCAGCATCCTTCTGTCTCACAGTTGAGGGTACTCTATCCCATGTATAGCGATGGTTTGAAAATTAATAATTTCCTGTAATGATCTCATAATTCCTAGGATTGACACCTTAACTGTTGGAAACTTTAGAATGTTCAAAACCGTTTATTTCAACTAACTCGAAATTTAAGATCATACCAACCTGGTCAGTTCCACGGATTGGGCCTCATTCTGAGTTTGGCGGTAATTCTGTGCTACTTCCGCAGAATGACTGCTGAGCTCGCTCAAGATTAGCCACTCACTCCCACAGATTAACTACAGGATTGCAAGTAGTGGTCAGGGGTCTCAAATGCTCATTTTTGTATTCCCTTGGACGTTTTAGATTTACACTGAGTGGTAATTCTGATGTGGTAAATCACCCGATTTTTGGAGGTAAAGTGGAGGATTTAACTCTAGCTATATGCACTTATTTGCTTGGAGTTCGGCAGTGCAGTAAAGTTGGCACTAGTTCCACAGTAATGGAAGCCAAAAATGTGTCGCACCACCGAACTTCTAACGAGGCGTAATATTCACTTTCGTACAATACGTTCTATTGAAAGATTTTCATAGGCGTGAAACGCAGTAAAACAAAACAGCACACAACACAGCCTTTCAACTCATTAGCTCCAGAGTTAACAAACAACCGATTTGGGGAAGGCAACAGAAGTTCAAGCCCGGGAGGGAGTCTGGTGTGGTTGCCAGGACGTGTGGCCAAACCCCCGGGTGAAGCACATGCAGTTACCAGGGCTGACGCTCAGATGGGAGAAGTGGATATGCGCTACATCACACCCATGGCTGCCGCCTCATGCCCTGTGCCATGTAGAACAAATCATAGGGCTTGAAATGTTAATAGACAGCAGCCTCACGATTACCACCTTAGAGGTGAGCAATCAAGGGTGACAGAACTGCACCGAATTTAAGAGGCTGTTTATGCCATCAAAATGCCAGCAGTGTCATACTCACGCACTCTGCACTGGCCACTGGCGTGGGATCATTCACTCTTGGCGAGTAAGAATAATGCCAGCAGTGTCATACTCACGCACTCTGCACTGGCCACTGGCGTGGGATCATTCACTCTTGGCGAGTAAGAATAATGCCAGCAGTGTCATACTCACGCACTCTGCACTGGCCACTGGCCCAGGATCATTCACTCTTGGCGAGTAAGAATAATGCCAGCAGTGTCATACTCACGCACTCTGCACTGGCCACTGGCCCAGGATCATTCACTCTTGGCGAGTAAGAATAATGCCAGCAGTGTCATACTCACACACTCTGCACTGGCCACTGGCGTGGGATCATTCACTCTTGGCGAGTAAGAATAGTGTGCTATGTGCATGTAAAGACCTGGAAATTAGGCCAGGGCTTGAGTGGCTTCTATGCATGGACAGTAGCACATTACTCACAACCTCTGCAACCAGATGTGAATGACTGTCTCTTCCCCCTGAACTAATGCACCCAACTACCTCCTCAAGAACTTTGCTCGCCCTGTGGAAGCCCTGAGTGCCACCCTGTATTGACAAACCAAACAATGCCCCCCACTGACTTCCCAGGGGATGGCGGCTTCTAGGATCTCAATGATCGCTGCTACGGCTTCATGTCAGATGCTCTGGTTTACTCTGACCAATTGGACGTACCTTCTTCAGGGCCATATATTATCTATATAATGGCTTACAGGTAGCCTTTTTATGCTGTTCACTGAGCTTGTCCAACCTTACAGAATATGTGGATGTATTGTGAACTTTTGGAGACACCAAGTGGGCAAGCGAGTCAAACTCAAAGTCATTACATGAAGTAATCTGGAAGGGAGGCGAAAGACATTCAGCACCAATGACACCAAAGCAAGTGACAATGAAGTGGGTCTGGACGTGCTGCTTAATATCCAGATGAAAAACAATGTAAAAGCAACAATAAAATAAGACAGCCTTGCATAAGCGAGTGATGATATAATATTCCAAGTGCAGCTCTGAATGCTTTAGTAATTCCAGATAATGTCAGTTCACATCTTGTATGACTGTCCACGTCTCAATATATCGAAGGATCAGCCTTGCATGAGCAGGTGCAGCCATCACCTTATAAGTGCAGCCTCACATGTTTCAGACATGCAACCCAATTCAAGTGAATGCCCACAAAAAGGCCTCTAACAAAGCACATGTACAACATACACAGTTAGCTCAAACAGGGCATTGCAGTGAAACAACGTCTCACATTAACTTGAATTCTGCTCAACTGCCACTCTGCACCTGCACCCCCACACACAACCCCCCCACACACATGAAATCAATTAGCTCATTAACACACACTCCCCTGACCTCCTCTTCCTCACAGACACGGATCAAACCCCAGCACACACCTCTCATCCCTTAAATGCTCCCCCACTATCACATCCACCATAGGGAGTGCCCACACAAAACAGGTGGTGGCATTGACATCATTTACAAAGACACACTCACACTTCACAACCCCATGTATCCCCCATACACTTCCTTTGAAGCCCTTTATCTCACAAACTCCCCATCACAGCCATACCCCATTTCATCCACCTCATTTACCGCCCCTCCGCCCCCCCAACTCCCCACCAACACGCAATCCCAACTTCCACACTGTTTGGACTAACTTTACCATTAAAAACCACAGTTCCCCTCCACCAACATCTTGCAGATTCGAACACAGGCAGTGTGGGTCCTGACAACAACCCCTTTGAACACTATTCTCACTCCCTGTGACATCACACCACACGTCACCTACGCCACATACATAGCTGGGAACACCTCAGACCTTCTGATTTGTAGCAAAACTCACACCTCAGTGGAACATTGAATCTGGGTATCATGGTCTGTCTGCTTTGCAATCCCTTTCAATCTCACTCTGCCACACAACATCCCCCTCGCACCACACATCCCACTCCCCCCCATCCAGACAAATCAAACACATTACAAACATCCTGTCAGAACCTACTATAACAGCTTCAGATGGTCCCCCTGGCAGTGATGGGAATGGATGGTAAATACTCTCAAAGCAAGATGGAACCATTGCTGGTCATTCCATTCTTCTCCAATATGGCGTCTACACCCTGCATGTGACACATGGCCTCACCAATATTGCCACCAGTTCCACAGAGCAACACCACAAGGAAGATAAAGGGATGAATTGCAGAGAAGCGAACATGTCACATCTCTTCCCCATTGCAAGACGTTTCCTTTTGTATCCCGCCTTCCACTGTCCTGGTTCTCTCTTGCCTTGTCCTTTTCCTGTTCATTTGCCTATTCATTGCCTCAAGTCCCTCCTGCCTTCCATACCTTCTGCTGTTGTACCCCTGAACGCCTTGTGATTGTTCTACCACCATGTGCATTTCTGGACTATGAGACACTTGCACCTCTGCTGTTACCACCAAGGATTTTTCTTCTTTGGGAGTTTTTTCCTGGTTCTACAGCCTTTCGTGGAGCCCGACTTACTATGTGCCTATCAGAGCCAGTCATGGATTCTCGGGGGTGGGTCGGGGAGAATTGTCCTATCTTTTCCCTGAGAAATCCATAGAACCTACTCCAGTAAGGCAGGTCGCTGAAACATCCCTCCACACTCCTCCACAATTACAACACTATCATCACCCAGGCACATGACAAAATACTCTCCCTCACAACACAGGAAACCCACAACCACCACCATCAATCATGGTTCAAAAATTCCCTCCTCTCTATCAAAGAGGAAGCTTGGAAAACGAACCCATGCCCTGCCGCTAGGACACCCCTCAAGCACTGCCGTAGCAAACACAAGACAGCCATCCACAATGTGAATGCCACCCACTACCTTCACAAACTTCAATTTGCCACCAATTCTATACAGGATCTTTTCAACCTTGTCAAGTCACTCTCCAAACACCATCCTCACCTTGCAAGTCCGCTTCCACTTGCAATACACTTATCGACTACTTCAACATTAAAATACACATTAGACAAGCCCCCATCACACTTTCCACCCCATTGACAGAAACACCTTCATCACCGTCACAAACAGAACAAAACCTGCACATTTCGTGATTGATGCATCCCCATGTCAAGCCACATTCAACTGCCCCACCACCCTGGCTCCACACTGTGTCAACATCATTAACTCCTGTCTCGCACATGGTAAAACCCCAATGAACTCAAAACAGGACAAATATCCCCCTGCTCAAAAAACCATCCGTTGACCCAACTCACCCTAAAAACTACTGCCCCATCACAATCCTGCCATTCCTTGCCAGAATCATGGACCACTTATTTATTATTTTTTTTTTTTATTGTGAATTCTATGGCAAGACGGAGGCGAGAATTATGGTTTACTTCTTTAATAGCTGCTCCCACAGCAATTCAACTTAAACACATTTTTTAAAAAAAAAACTTGGTAACACTCTTTTGTTCCTTCCAGCCTCCCTAGAAGCTTACAACAAACATAGGGGTAGCACAGTTTGAAAAATAACAGAAAATCCCTCTGAACTATCAATGCCCACAATCCTCTGTGTCCATGTAGTCCAGTATCACACCCCTTGTCCAATCAGGGCCGACCCCTGTCCATAAGAGGGACCCTAGCTGACTCCCAATTCCTCTTTCTTTGTTGCTGCTCCCTGAGCTAAGTACTCCCTTCATACTATAATGGAGTAATGTTTGAATAGATTGTTCTTTATAGTTAATTAGTGTTAATTCAATTTAGCATGGTGCGCTTTTACGTTCTGTCTATATTTGTAGTTAAGGAATACATACAGGGCGCAAGCGTACAAGGGATTTCCCTGTTAAGTGCGTTGATTCACATACATCCCGCAACATATTTTCTCTAAGGAGGAGCACCCTTTGCTCCCTCAATCACTGCTACGACCCCGTGGTCCCTTTCTTCCATTTAATTGATGTTAGAGGAGCCGGGGCCGGAGCCGCGAGCGAACACGCTCTCACAGGGCCCCCAGCCCCACCTCCTCAGTCCGTAGTACGCGGGCGCTAATCGAGCGGCCATCCCGTCGGGTCTTTAGGACCCAGCGGTATCCATGCGGAGGGCAGGCTTGCCCAACAGCCACCGCGCGCAGTGTGAAACTGCTTCACCTCAGAAAGGAAGTGAGAGAGAGGTGCAGTGCGGCGCAATCGGAGCACAGATGATTACGAAAGCTCTGTGAGCAAGCTTAGACACTGACTCTGAGCATCACTTTGGTGGAAGTCGTGTGGGTATATTGGTGCAGTAAAGGATACCCGGGCATATAAAAATAAAATAATAATAATAATAATTTAAAATCTATACAGAAAAGTATAGAGAACGCTGAGGTCCCACATTCTATACCGACATGGCTCAATACAGTGAGACCAGATCCAGATCCACGTCCCCAGAGTGGACATCAGAGGAATGGGTGGAGGAGCCAATACAGGAGGACCAAGATTTCAGCTTAAGCTATAAAAGGATCCTAGGGGATTCATTATCCCAGGCAGTCTCTGAGGGGGATCTCCCTCTTACCCAAAGGCTTGACCATCTTGAGGCCATGCTTAACAAGCAAACAGCCGAGCAAGACCAGTCCAGGAAGAGCAGGGCGTGCAGCCCTGGCGAGGGAACCTCAGCGAGACACCCCAGTCCTGGGGTTGATCAGAAGGGCAGTAAAAAGGCTTGGCAGAGCAGAGACTCTGTGACGCTCCGAGCAGACCAGAAGCTGTAGGCTTGATACCTCAAGAGCCAGTTGACCCAGTGAGCAGGCTAAAATAACCTTTTCTGAAAAGGGCAACAGTGCCAGGCTCTCCACCCCCTGCCCCAGGGGTGTACAATCCAGGGGATAAAGAGGATGCCGGGTACACGCCAGATGATGAGAGCGGAGAAGAGGAGGTTACCCCTCGTCAATCCGAGATGCAGGATCAGCCTCCAGACGAGGAACCCCTGGGAGATATGTTCGATCCAGAAGCAATAAGACATCCTAGGTCAACAGACTGGGTGCCGTCACCCAGAGTCGCCGAGTATATGACTCTCCACTTCAGAAAACCTCTCGACTGAGAGATAAGATCTAAGATGAGAGCAGAATGCCCCAGGCCGGAGTTACCAGACAAAGTCGCTGACACCCCAGACCTCGACCCTAAAATGGTCACCTTTGTAATGAAATCCTCCAAGGATGTGAGAAAAGGGGTAGACAGAGAATGGCAGGGTTGCCAGGATAAGCTGTTGGACCTCTCCGGGCCCCTCGCTAAAATTATGGATTTGGCCGAGAGGGCCATAGACACGGGCACTCCGGTGGATCCCCAGATACTGGCCAACTGGGCACAACGCGCAGTCTGTTTACTGGGGAATGCAAACTGTGCGCTCTCTTCAGAGAGGAGGCACAGAGTTCTGTTAAAGATTGACAGTAAGCTAAGGGACCTCTCTTCTTATGAAGCAGGCGAAGGAGCGAAGGGCATGCTATTCGGAGATGCCTTCGCCAAAGAGATGAACCAGTTCGTGGGAACGTATTCTGCCCTGGAGAAGGCTCAAAGCTCCATCAGGAGAATTTTTCTGGGCCCGGACGCCAGAGGGCTCGAGCGTCTGGTCGCTTTACCCCTAATAGAAGACCCCAGAGCCAAAGGTCCCAGTACTGGGAAACACGTCAACAGGACAACTTCTTCCCAGCGAGGAGCCGTTTCCCAAGAAATAGAAGAGGGAGAGGAGCCTACAGGCAGCAGGGCGCACCAAGCTCTGAGTACTATTGCGGCTCCCTGCAGAGTAGGGGGCAGGACAGCCGATTTTTTGCAAGCATGGCGCGAGTTATCCAGTGATGCATGGGTGCTGCAGGCAGTGTCAGGTATGCGCCTAGAGTTCGTAGGTACTCCCTCGCAGGCATGAGCACCAACCCCGATGTTCAAGTCTCAGAGCGAAAGAGCACAGCTCTTCAGCTAGTTACGCATCCTAGCTGTCAAAGGGGCTATAGAAAAAGAGGTGCAGGAGGAGCAAGGCTTTATCAGCAACATGTTTCTAGTCCACAGAGTAGAGAAGGTCAAGCCTGTGATAAATTTGAAGAGTCTGAACGAATGGGTCGTGTACAGGCACTTCAAGATGGAGGGGATTCATCTCCTTCGAGATCTTCTCAGAACAGGAGACTGGCTGGTCCGGTTGGATCTCAAGGATGCCTACCTAACAATACCTATTGCAGAACAGCATCAGAGATATCTTCGATTCCGGTGGGGGGGCCGACGTGTGGAGGTTCACCTGTGTCCCATTCGGGCTAGCATCCGCCCCGTGGGTCTTCACAAAGCTTATGCGCCCTATGGCAGCTGCCATCCGCGAGAGAGGGACAAGGATTATAATATACCTAGACGATATGCTGATTCTGGGTCAGAGCGCAGCTCAGCTGCAGGACCAAGCAGATTGGGTATGCACCCTAGTAACGTCCCTCAGCTTCATCATCAATTCCGAGAAGTCAGATCTCCACCCCGCCCAGAGAACAGCATTCCTAGGCTTCGTGGTAGACACCAAGAAAGCAGTTCTTGAATTGCCGGCGTAGAAAGTGCAGGCAATCCGGAAAGAACTGAGGTCAGTGATAGCAAATAAGATTATTTCGCTTCGTAATCTAGCTTGCATAGTGGGCCTCCTAGCAGCCTCGATTCAGGTGATCTTTCCAGGCCCCTTATACTACAGGGCCCTTCAAAGACTAAAAATCAGACACCTCAGAGGGGGGCTCGGCTACCATCAGCTAGTGTCCCTAGACCAAGAAGCCGTGACAGAACTCCATTGGTGGTTACAGAACATGGAAGCCTGTAACGGCAGGGCAATTTTCGGAGATACCCTGGATTTAGTAGTAGAGTCAGACGCCAGCAGAGCAGGCTGGGGGGCTCGCCGCAGAAACCTCCAGTCGGAGGGGAAAATGGTCACAGGAGGAGCTCAAGCTGCACATAAACTGTCTGGAAATTTTAGCAGGTTCCTTCGCAGTAAGGGCCTTTACCAGAGACCGGGCCAACTGCTGTGTCCTTCTCAAGATGGGCAACGTTTCAGCAGTCCGGTATATAAACAAGCTGGGCGGAACCTCCTCCAGGATGCTGGCGGAGTTTGCGAAAGATTTCTGGCATCATTGCTTGCACCAGCAGATATCAGTTTCAGCATAATACTTACCAGGAGCTCAAAACATTGTAGCGGACTGGAATTCACAATATCTGGTAGACTCCCATGATTGGAGGATACTCCCGTCCATCTTCAACGGCCTCCAGCATCTATGGGGTCCGTTGGGCCTAGACCTGTTCTCCACCAGGCTCAACACCCAGTTGCCCAAGTTCTACAGCTTGAGGATAGACCCGGAAGCAGCGGGGACAGACACTTTCCTCCAACAGTGGTCGGGAGGCGTCCATTATGTGTTTCCTCCATTTATCATGCTGATGAGAGTGTTAGTGAAAGTGAGGAGCGAGTAGGCGGAGCGGGTGCTCGTAGTGCTGAGGTGGAAGTCACAGCCGTGGTTTCCAGTAGTGATGGAACTTTCTAGGGATTTCCCGAGAGTGATTCTTCACAGAGCGGACCTGCTGCAGAGCCCCAATGGGCAGTTTCACCCGCTCATAGAGGAGGGCACACTGATGTTGCTGGCGTGCAGGGTTTCAGGCGACGTTGGGAGTTCCCAGGCATTTTGCAGCTCGCTGCAGACTGTATTAGGAGCTCACGGGCGCCTTCCTCTATTAGGAGTTATGTTGCCGCTTGGGATCGATGGTCGTAGTACTGTGCAACCATCAGTGCTAATCCCATTTCAGCTCCTTTAGTGGACACGCTGAATTGTTTAGCGCAGAGGTTCAATGAAGGCTGTGCCTACAGAACTTTGGGGGTTTACAGGTCTGCAATATCAGCAGGCCATGACAAAGTGGAAGGGCACCGAATAGGGGAGTACCCCGCCGTGATTCGGCTTCTGAAAGGAGTGAAAATAAAGAAACCACCAGAACCCAAGTACTCAGTTCTATGGGATGTACGCTCAGTTTTTCAGTTATTTGTGTCCTGGCCGGACAATAGAGATCTTTCGTGTTCCCAATTATCAGGAAAGCTAGCCATGCTCTTATGTCTCATAGCATGTAGAAGAGTTTCAGATGTAAAAGACCTAGAGATAGACAGGAAGATTTTCTAGCCGGATGGAGTAGCCTTCAGCGTTGCGAATAGAACAAAGTCCGACTCTTCCATTATTTCATATCCCTATTTTCCAGATAACACTAAGCTATGCGTGGTGCATTGCATCAAAGACTATAAGGCAGCTGCAGCAGCTTTGAGGCCTAGGGGAGTGACACAGTTGCTAATTGCACATAGAAAGCCTTTCCACGCAGTAGCTACAGCCACCATAGCGAGATGGGTTAGAGAAGTTATGCATTGGGCTGGAGTAGATTTGTCACTGTTGGGCGCACATTCAGCGAGGGGCACAATGGCATCCAGCGCATTTTCAACAGGCGTGTCTTTGCAGGACATTATGAAGTCAGCCGACTGGTCTAATGAAAGTACTTTTAAAACTTTCTATTTTAAGCCCATCTCACAAATAGCTAATAGAGTGATTAATGACTTTGAACAAGCATAATGCTCCCCTCCGTTTTACCATAGAATGAAGATTGTCCAGGCTTACAGCTCAGGCAGTCTTGATTCTATTAAAGACAAGGAGGCGAGCATTATATCCCACCCCCGTGGGTCATGACAATGGCATGAACTGTACTATGATATTGTTTTGAGTAACGGCCCACCCTTCTGATCACGTCTCGCATTACTTTCAGGGGAAGATCAGAAGCAGACATGAGTACAAACCGTAAACACGGATCATGTAGATTGTGGGTGAGAGTTCAGTGGCATCATCTCTACGCCAGAGGTTCGGCGAGGTGGAGCTATTGCAGTTTCGCTTATGTTGGTTCAAGTTGACTGTTGGAGTTTATTTACTTGTTGGTTGCCAGCCAAAGAAAGAGGAATTGGGAGTCAGCTGGGGTCCCTCTTATGGAGAGAAGTCGGCCCTCATTGGACAAAGGGTGTGATACAGGACTACATGGACACAGAGGATTGTGGGCATTGGTAGTTCAGAGGGATTTTCTGTTATTTTTCAAAGTGTGCTACCCCTATGTTTGTTGTAAGCTTCCAGGGAGGCTGGAAGGAACAAAAGAGTGTTACAAAGTTTAATGTGTTTAAGTTGAATTGCTGTGGGAGCAGTAATTAAAGAAGTAAAGCATAATGCTTGCCTCCTTGTCTTTAATAGAATCAAGACTGCCTGAGCTGCAAGACTGGACAATCTTCATTAGTCATCATTGTGACTTTTTACACAAAAAAGAAAACATTTTCAAACAATTAACAACTTAAAAAAGAGTAGACAAACAGTACACTCTTATCACAAATAAAACATATAAAATATGTACAAATTCACATCATCATAATTAGTCAGAAGTTGATTACAGAACAAAATCAGAACCACACAGACACCCAGTTTTACACACAAACAGAAAATCAAAAAAACACATTTGGTCTAATCCTTAGTACTAAGTTTTAATTCTTTCAATAATAAGTCTACTTCAGAAGTAAGAAATGTCTCTCTACCTTGTACCAATCTTTGCCAGAACATTTCCGTATTCAAGTTTCTTATATCATGCACAAATCTTTGTAATATTTTCACTCTGACAATCCATGTACCTTTGCACTCAGATAAAAGATGGCAGGCTGTTTGTTTAGCCCCTACTTGTCACAACTCTCTGGTGGAAATCTTTCTGGCTCTCTTATATGGCGAATTTCCATAGTCTGTAACAGGTTTAATCTAAATCTTAAGAAATCCATCCATGCTAACTGATTCCTTGATTTCTTTAAATACGGAAGAAGAAAAGATCTTGGTTTGTCCGTTTGAGTCCATGATGCCGATATTTTAGCCGCTCTCATTTTATGTATCGTCCTTATCCAGTCCATACGCTTGACTAGCTCTTTTATCTTCATTGGATTGTGGATTAGCACATCTATTGAGCTGTCTGACATTTCCAATATTTCATTACATTTAAATGTTAGAGTACCTAGAAAAAAACTATTGTTACTGTTCATTTGTTGTGCAACCTCCTTATATATTGTCAGCTTTGGAGGAACCAAGATTAATCTGTATAAGGAAACCCACATCCATTCCATCGTTGACAACAGAGATGTACGCCCCAATTCATACCGCAAACATGCAATCGGTATTGAGCTGGGAATGGCCAACGTCCCTTTCCATATTTTGGACCACTTCTCTGACCACACATCACTACAAATGACCTCCTAAACCCCTTCCAATCTGGCTTTAGACCTGATCACTGAACTGAGACCTCAACACTTCACATTCTTGATGACCTCCACAACATCACTGACAAAGGACACACAGCCATACTCATGCTCCTCAACCTTTCTACTGCCTCCAACCCCATAGACTACACCATTCTCCTCAACTTCCTATCCCACATGATAACACTCAGGCACTATTCTAGACCTGTTCACTTTCTTCCTCCCTGACAGGGCACCCTTATCTCCATGCCCCCTTGGTCAATAAGATGCCACCTCGGGCATGTACAGGGTCCTGCAAGGACCCTCCCTCTCTCTACTCCTCCTCAACCTAAACATGGATTCTGGTGAGCATTTTGTACAGGAGGTATGACGTGAGACAAATAGGCACTGCAATACATAATTCACGGGGGATAGGAACTGGGACCCTCTCAACTGCTGCCATCCTTCTCTGGAGAAGGACTGGCTCTGGAGTACTTACTGGTAGGCCTCCCACCCTCGGCTGAGAGGGGTTCCCACCCCCTCTTTATGAAGCCAGGGTATTGGCCTTGTCTGTCAGGATTGCTAACGGCTAGGTCTATCTCCCAAGACCCTTCCTCACCTGAAGATCCTGAGGACGTGCTCAAAGTTCGTGAGGCCCCTCTACCTCCTCTAGTAGTGGCCGCCGGGGGCTTCTTCTTTCTTCGGCCCTTTACCTTCTTATCGTGGAGGTAGGGACGAGCTCCACTAGAGGCCACCTTGGCAAACTGAGGAACTCCCCGCCAAGTGGGACCCCCAGTAAGCCCGTCCGAGAATTCAGGGAAAAAGCTTCTGTGGCACCAAAAAACCCTGAAGCACTCAAGCACTCGGGCTGTACGTGGAGCTCGATTAGGCCAGCGGTAGATATACTGCAGTCTGTAGTTAATATTCAGTAACAGAGGAAAGTAAACGTAGATAGAAAAAGGCGGTAGGGAAAGAAAGACAGAACGAAGGGAGGTATAAGGTTGAGCGTCCAGAGAGACTTCAGAGCGTGCAGGGGCACAGGTAAGGAAAGGAATCCTGCGGCCCGAACCGAGATGCCACTGGGAGCCGGAGGCTAGCAGAAGGAGAGCACTCAACCGCCACCGGAAGAGAGAGAGAGAGAGGGAGCGAGGAAAGAAGGCAAGGAATAAAGCTGAGCGAAGAGGAACAGAGCGAGGAAGGGCGGAAGCCGGAGAAAACTCCCGTAAACAGACCAGGAACGAGAGCGAACGGAAGGCAATTCGAACACAAGAGTTCCAAGCCAAAACAGGAAGTAAGAGCGATACAACGCACTGAACGTAAGTTTCTGTCATGATCTCTGCTTCCAAAAGGTCAGGGTTTTCCCAACTCCCTTGGAAGCAGATCCATAACCCAGGTTCCGAGTGCCAACCAGTCCCAATTGGGACCTTTTGGACCCAGTCCTGGCACCAGTGGCACCAGGCTCATAAATATGCCCAGTCCCAGCGCTGGAAGCGCCGGGCTCATAATGCTTGGGTGGACTTACCTGCAGCAGACCATGCTGCTTACTTGCCTGCCAGTTGAGCCTCTGATCCTCTTCTGTTTGGAACTACTTTTCCTGTTGGGTGGGGCAGGAGCCACTCCCTAGATTCAGAACACTGGAACTCTTCTGGAAAGCAGGAACTCTTTTCTTACCTAGGCGTGGCTGTGGAAGGAGACATCTAAGCACTACAGGAGGCTATTTAAACCACACCCGATGGATGAATCTTGCTTTGAGTTATTCTGCATCCTCTGCAGCAGAACGCTCATCGTGTCTTCTGCATCTGATCCTGGGCCTAAGGAAAAAGGCTTACCATCCTGAATCCAGTCATCAGCAACACCTATAAAGAGAAGAAAGAACAGGTTAGCATTACGGTCTTCAGTGACAGCTCTTCACTTACCTGGTCCATCGGCTGTCACCAACGCCTCGCGCTGCATTCCGGCATCTGAAAGACAAAGGCTTACCTACTCTTCGTGCGCTCCGGTGGTCTTCACACTGCATTCCGGCATCTGAAAGACAAAAGCTTACCAACTCTTCGCACGCTCCGGAGGCCTTCGGCGCTGCATCCCGCATCTGAAAGACAAAACAAGGTGCGTTTAAAGACATTGGGGAACTTTAATACTCACGTGCCATTACTCCTTTCCACATCTAACCCAGTGGGTATTCCGGCACCCTGCAGCCGCTCCGAACTTGTACCTGCAAAATAAAAAGACAGTTAGAGCGCATCGTGAAGCAGGCAACAAGCGCTTACTTACGTGCTTCCAGGCGCTTCTATTCATCACACGGGCTCCATCTTCAACTCACTTCAGCCCGTCATCCGCCATCGCCGGAACCCTGCAAAACAAGAAACATCATTACTAAAGACTTTAAAGACATTAGAATTACTCGAAACTTACCGTTCGTGCAGTAAACGACGGACAGCAGTCCTCTGAAGTCAAGAGGCCTGCTCCCCTTATCCAGTGAAGAAACTGGTTACAGCACCCTGCCCCGAGGCAGATGGAGAGCACGGCGTTCACTTACCTAAGGTGAGAGCGTTAACCTTTGGGGTTCTACAGGAGAAGAGAAAGGGAAGAAGAGAGAGACATTCAATAACCCAGTTCCTTAATCCCATATTTTCTATCTGCAGACATGTTACCCTTCGAGTCAGACATACAGTGCACAGAGGTCCAGCCCAAAGAGCCAGCCATGTGTTACACATCACCTTTGAAGATACGGTATACGCCCAGTCAAGACCGGCGCCTCTACGGGAATCAGGTGAGCGTTATAGAACGCAAAGCCTACCACAAAACTCCCGTCCAGGCGCTATGGAAACCTCGGATACCGACCAGCTAGCCCAGTTACTTGGGGAACTAAGGGCAGAAGTGCATGCAGCCCGTCAGGAAACAAACGCTCTAAGAAGGGAACTGATTATTTCCAAGGAGCGAACAGATGATCTCGCTAGACAATTGCTACAGTCACAAGCCGGACAGACCCTGTTACCCGCATCTGGGGGAAATCTTCCTTCTACATCCTCTATGAATCCAGTGCAGATCAACCTACCTGGGAATGTACCTCTGGCTCCGTCCGAACGATTTTCTGGTGACCCAAAGAGGTTTGCAGTATTTATCAATCAGTGCCGGTTGCATTTCTTATGCCGGCCAGCAGCCTTTCCAACTGATCAAGCTAAAGTAGCTTTCGTGCTTTCGTACCTTAGTGGCAATGCGGCAGACTGGTCGATCCCTCTAGTAAATCAAGATGATCCGGTCCTCCATGATTTTCAAGCTTTTCAGGTCAGTTTGGAAAAACTGTTCGCAAGACATTCACAGGGGCAGGCCTTGGACAATGAGCTTCTTTCGCTGCAACAAGGTAATCAAGACCTTTTGGCTTATATTGCGTCTTTCAATAGACTGATAGTGGAAACTCAATGGCCTGAGGACAAAAGGATTACGCTGTTTTATAGAGGTCTACGTGGAGAGCTCAAAGATGTGTTAGCCCAAGTAGTGAATCCCCCACAAGATTGTTCGGACTATATAGACTTAGTCGTTCAAATAGATCACAGACTGCAGAACAGGAAGGCCGATCGTTCCAAGTTTGATGCTCGAGTATTTTCCAAACCGCCAACTCTTTCCAAAGGAGTAGACTCCGGGGAACCCATGCAAATAGGGGGTCTGAAAGGTCCTCTAACACAAAAGGAGCGGGAAAGGAGAAAACAGTTGCAATTATGCCTCTATTGCGGAAACTCAGGGCACTTTCTTCGAGACTGTCCGGTGAAACCTGCCAAGAAGGCAGTAGGAGCTGCAGTTACCAAAGTTACAAACTCTGAGCAGGGAAACGACCTCGCCCGACAAGAATAGAGGTCCTCTTGCCGAGCGTGAAAACCAGTTCCGTGACCTCGCATTTCGTGATACCTATGGTCCTCATTAGCCCTGATAATCCGGATCGATTACATGCAATTGAAGCTTACGTCGACAGCGGTGCCATCGGCAATTATGTGGATCATGAAATGGTTTTGAGGATGAATCTAACTCTTTGTCCCAAGGCTGTAAAGGACGTCATTACTACGGTGGATGGTACGGAGATAGCCTCCGGGCCAGTAACGCATACCACTCAAGAGGTGACACTAGTAAGTCAAGATGGACACCATGAGAAGATCGTGTTCGATGTGATCAAGGCCCCTCAGTTTCAGATTATTCTAGGAATACCTTGGTTAGAGAAACACAATCCTCTGATCGATTGGCGAGCAAGAACGGTCCAGTTTCCAGAATGTGTCTCTACTTGTCACCCTCCACCTGGTGTTGCACTGGCAGCAATTTCTTCAGAGACTCCCCAGTTACCTCCCGAATACCTAGAATACCAAGATGTTTTCCGGAAGGATCAGGCTAACTCTCTACCTCCTCATAGATCTTATGACTGCCAGATAGACCTGATACCTGGATCTACTCCTCCTTGTAGTAGAATTTATGCCCTCACCGAGCCTGAGAACCTTCACCTTCCACAATACCTGGATCAATACCTGGCAAATGGGTTTATTCGTCCTTCCAAGTCCCCTGCTTCTTCAGCTTTGTTCTTCGTTCCAAAAAAGGAAGGAGACCTTAGAACTTGTATAGATTATCGCTCCCTGAACCAGATCACCGTTAAGAATAGATATCCGTTACCTTTGATCCCTGAACTCCTGGACCAAGTCAGAAAAGCATGCATATATACAAAGCTGGATCTTAGAGGAGCTTACCACTTGGTACGAGTAAAAGAGGGCGATGAATGGAAGACGGCCTTCCGCACCAAGTATGGGCTATTTGAATATCAGGTCATGCCCTTCGGACTTTGCAATGCCCCGGCCGCCTTTCAATATTTTATGAACGATGTCCTCAGAGAGCTCATAGATGTGTGTGTTGTTGTTTACATTGACGACATCCTCGTTTATTCTTCATCGGAATCTGAACATCGGAAACACGTGAAAATGGTCCTCGAAAGATTGCGTCAACACAAACTTTTCGCTAAGTTGGAAAAATGTGTTTTCAACGTGACTGAAGTTGAATTCTTGGGATTCATATTATCACCTGGCGGAGTGCGTATGGATTCAAAGAAGGTCGATGCAGTTCTGAAATGGCCATCACCATCCTCCGTAAAAGGTGTGCAAAGCATGTTAGGCTTCGCTAACTTTTACCGCAGGTTTATCCCCGAATTCTCTCGAATAGTCCAGCCCATCACTGCCAAGTTAAAGAAAAACAAACGTTTTGAATGGTCTACCGAGGCGGAACAAGCTTTCCAGGATTTGAAGACTAAATTTATCTCTGCACCAATCTTAAAACGCCCTCGCCCCGAACTCCCCAACATCGTGGAAACTGATGCTTCAAGCCTTGCCATGGGGGCAGTTCTATCACAAAAGGACCCGGTAACCAATCAGTTGCATCCCGTGGCATTTTGTTCCCGCAAATTCTCGCCTCCTGAAATCAATTACACGATTACTGACAAGGAACTTCTGGCTATCAAGTCTGCCTTTAAGGCTTGGCGGCATTATCTGCTGGGGGCCCGACACACCGTTACTGTGATTACAGATCACCGAAACCTGCAATATTTGAAAACCGCAAAAGCCCAATCCTCTAGACAACTCCGTTGGGCATTATTCTTTGCCGAGTTTGACTTCATAATTACCTATCGACCTGGTACAAAGAACGGTAAAGCTGATGCCCTTTCTCGGATGGGAGTGGAAGAACACTTGATCAACCCTAAACCTGTACCAATCATTCCCGAACAAAGAATTCTGGGTGTAATCGCCACAGAATCCATAGAGGAAGTTAAGGATAAAGCCAGGCAACTTGTAACTCCAGCAGACATACAGAATTGGCATCTGCAGGGAAAGGACTTTGCAGTAAAGGACAACTTATTGTATTTCCAAGAACGATTATACCTACCCAGCACAGATTTACAGAAAAAAGTAATCTCTTGTTATCACGATTGTTTAATGGAAGGACATCCCGGTATGGCCAAGACCTCAGAAAAGATCAAGCGCTACTTCTGGTGGCCGTCTTGGAAAAAAGATATCAGAGACTTTATAATGTCTTGTGGAGTATGCGCCCAAAACAAGAGTCAAAAGGAAAGACCAGCAGGCCTCTTACGCCCTATTGACATCCCACCTCGCCCTTGGCATACGCTTTCTATGGACTTCATCACCGATCTACCTCCATGCTCCGGATACAATACGATTCGAGTAATCGTAGACTTATTCTCCAAGATGGCGCATTTCATTCCGCTCAAAGGCTTGCCAACAGCAGCAACACTGGCCCGAGAATTTCTCGAAAACATCGTCCGACTGCACGGTTTTCCTTCGGTTCTAATTTCGGATCGAGGTAGTCAATTTATTTCTCATTTTGGCGAAGTTGCTGTCGGTCGGCTCAAATTGATGTGAGACTATCGACCAGTCACCACCCTCAGACCGACGGACAAACCGAGAGGACCAATCAAACTCTGGAACAGTATTTACGCTGCATGCTGCAACAAACTGAAAAAAACTTGGAAAGACATCCTTTGGATAGCCGAATATGCCTACAATAACTCTGTCCATTCGGGAACTGGGAAAACCCCGTTTTTTCTTTTGTACGGCAGTCACCCTCGAACCTCGGAGTTGGATCCCCTCCAAGATCTTGAAACACCAGCAGTAGACTACCTGCATTCTACAATCACCCAAGCCTTTAAGGAAGCTGTTTCTCACCTTCAAAGGGCTAAAGAACAATACAAGAAAGGAGCAGATCAACATCGGAAGGAAGCCCCTCAATATCAAGTAGGGGATCAAGTCTGGTTATCCACCAAATATCTACCTCTAAAAGGGCCACGCACATTCAAACCAAGATACCTTGGTCCCTATTCCATCACTACCATAGTAAACCCAGTAGCGGTCAAGTTGGACTTGCCCCCGCACATGAAGATACATCCGGTCTTCCACGTCTCTCTATTAAAACCCGTGCAACCTCAAACCCGACTAACTAAATCTCCAAAACCTATCCTAGTTGATGGAGAACTCGAGTTTGAAGTCAAAAGCATTCTGGACTCCAAGATCTCCAAATCTAAACTATTTTACCTAATTGACTGGAAAGGCTACGGCCCCCAAGAGAGATCCTGGGAACCTGCTGAATATGTCCACGCTCCTCGCCTAATCAAAAGATTTCACCGAACATTTCCTGACAAGCCAAAACCCCCGGAGAAGCCCGGTTTGGGAGGGGCCTTGAGGGGGGGTACTGTCATGATCTCTGCTTCCAAAAGGTCAGGGTTTTCCCAACTCCCTTGGAAGCAGATCCATAACCCAGGTTCCGAGTGCCAACCAGTCCCAATTGGGACCTTTTGGACCCAGTCCTGGCGCCAGTGGCACCAGGCTCATAAATATGCCCAGTCCCAGCGCTGGAAGCGCCGGGCTCATAATGCTTGGGTGGACTTACCTGCAGCAGACCATGCTGCTTACTTGCCTGCCAGTTGAGCCTCTGATCCTCTTCTGTTTGGAACTACTTTTCCTGTTGGGTGGGGCAGGAGCCACTCCCTAGATTCAGAACACTGGAACTCTTCTGGAAAGCAGGAACTCTTTTCTTACCTAGGCGTGGCTGTGGAAGGAGACACCTAAGCACTACAGGAGGCTATTTAAACCACACCCGATGGATGAATCTTGCTTTGCGTTATTCTGCATCCTCTGCAGCAGAACGCTCATCGTGTCTTCTGCATCTGATCCTGGGACTAAGGAAAAAGGCTTACCATCCTGAATCCAGTCTTCAGCAACACCTATAAAGACAAGAAAGAACAGGTTAGCATTACGGTCTTCAGTGACAGCTCTTCACTTACCTGGTCCATCGGCTGTCACCAACGCCTCGCGCTGCATTCCGGCATCTGAAAGACAAAGGCTTACCTACTCTTCGTGCGCTCCGGAGGTCTTCACACTGCATTCCGGCATCTGAAAGACAAAAGCTTACCAACTCTTCGCACGCTCCGGAGGCCTTCGGCGCTGCATCCCGCATCTGAAAGACAAAACAAGGTGCGTTTAAAGACATTGGGGAACTTTAATACTCACGTGCCATTACTCCTTTCCACATCTAACCCAGTGGGTATTCCGGCACCCTGCAGCCGCTCCGAACTTGTACCTGCAAAATAAAAAGACAGTTAGAGCGCATCGTGAAGCAGGCAACAAGCGCTTACTTACGTGCTTCCAGGCGCTTCTATTCATCACACGGGCTCCATCTTCAACTCACTTCAGCCCGTCATCCGCCATCGCCGGAACCCTGCAAAACAAGAAACATCATTACTAAAGACTTTAAAGACATTAGAATTACTCGAAACTTACCATTCGTGCAGTAAACGACGGACAGCAGTGCTCTGAAGTCAAGAGGCCTGCTCCCCTTATCCAGTGAAGAAACTGGTTACAGCACCCTGCCCCGAGGCAGATGGAAAGCACGGCGTTCACTTACCTAAGGTGAGAGCGTTAACCTTTGGGGTTCTACAGGAGAAGAGAAAGGGAAGAAGAGAGAGACATTCAATAACCCAGTTCCTTAATCCCATATTTTCTATCTGCAGACATCTTACCCTTCGAGTCAGACATACAGTGCACAGAGGTCCAGCCCAAAGAGCCAGCCGTGTGTTACACATCACCTTTGAAGATACGGTATACGCCCAGTCAAGACCGGCGCCTCTACGGGAATCAGGTGAGCGTTACAGATTCAGTGCATTGTTATAGCAACGCTGACTGGCGGCGGCCATCTTGGAGGAAGACTAGACCGTGCGAAATGGTTCTAGTCATAGAACAATCATCGGAGTCGGGAAAGAGACCATCTTTGCCAAACCTTCCATGGCCGAAACATAACAGTATGACCTCTTCTCGTCGGGGTCCCCCCCGGCTTGCCAGGATGTTTTCTGTGGAACAATCGTAACAGACGAGGCGCATGGATATGATGTCAGGGTTCCCAGGTACGTTCTGCCACTGAGTATCCCTTCCAATGAATCAGATATTGTAAGGACCCCCGGTAATATCTGGAGTCCACAACATGAGAAACTTCATATTCCTCCGGCTCCGAGACAGGAGGTATCCTTGGTTGGATTCTGGGTCTTTGGTAGGGATCCGGCACATAAGGCTTTAACAAGGAAGTATGAAACACTGGGTGAATTCTCTTCATCTTCTGGGGGAGTCGAAGACGGTATGCCACTGGGTTAACTTGTTTGATTATTGAATAGGGACCCAGGTACTTGGGAGCGAATTTGCCAAAGTGTAACCATCGAGGTAGATACTTGGTCGAAAGCCAAACAAGTGTGCCGGGTGTCCATTCCGGATTACTCCGTCTATGTCGATCTTCCCGCTCCTTGGTGTTCTTGCGGCTGTCCTCCAATGCCTTCAGAGCCATCCTTTGGGTGGATCGATTTGCTTCCAGTAAACTGTCCACAGTGGGAGAGTCTGAACTGTTCTTCCGAATGCCTGGTACATGGGAAGGGTGGAATCCATAGGAGCACAAAAACGGACTCATCTTTATGGCAGAATGATATGTGTTATTATATGAGAACTCTGCCAAGGGTAACAAGGAAGTCCAGTTGTCCTGCTCCCTTTTACAAAAACTTCTGAGGTATTGCTCGAGGGTGGCATTCAGCCTCTCCGTCTGGCCATTACTTTGAGGATGAAATCCCGAAGATAGTGCTCTCTGTATTCCTACTTGTTTACACAGGGAAGCCCAGAATCGTGATGTAAACTGCGACCCTCGGTCCGAAAGTACCGTTTTGGGTAATCCATGCAGTCGGACTATTTCACGAAGGAATACTGTTGCCATTTCTGGAGCTGTTGGGAGACCTATAAGTGCAATAAAGTGGGCCATCTTACTAAAGGAATCCACAATGACCATAATGGTTCTGTGACCTTCCGAGGGTGGCAAATCCACAATAAAGTCCGTAGACACGTGTTCCCAAGGCTGAGAGGGTACCTCCGGTTGTTGCAACAGACCCAAAGGTCTACCAGTTTGGGGTTTGTTTACCGCACATACAGGACAAGAGAACACGTATTGTTTGACGTCTTGAGACATGGTTGGCCACCAGAAAAGTCTCTTCACCAATTCCATCGTATTCCTCAGACCCTTATGTCCTGCCAGGGGAGACTCATGGCTCCACCTCAGCACCTGCGTCCTCAGCTTATGTGTTGGGATGAATAAAGCTGAGTCGTGATATAATAGTCCGTCTTTGAGAAGGAGATTGGGGTCAATACGGTTGCTGCGTTGAATTTCCTCTTGTACTGCATGCAGAAAACTAGAAACCACTGCAATAAATTTCTTGTTGGCAAGTAGCAGCTCGTTTCCGGACTGTGTCTCAGAAGAAACTTCCCAGCTTCTAGACAAGGCGTCTGCCAAGATGTTTTGAGAACCTGGTAGATATGTAAGTTGGAAGTCGAATTGAGAAAAATAATATGCCCACCTAGCATGTCTAGCGTTGGTGCACTCCATCTGTTGTAGCACCCGCAAATTACGATGGTCAGTTCTTATGACAACGGGCTCAAGGGATCCTTGTAAGAGGTGTCTCCATTCTTCACAGGCCTTCTTCATTGCCAGGAGTTCCTTCTCCAGTACAGAGTAATTTCTTTCACTAGGGCTCAAGGTCTTCGAGAAATAAGCTATCGGATGTTCCTCTCCATCCTCAGAGTTCTGGAGCAGGAGCGCTCCGATGGCATTCTCAGACGCATCGGTCTCCAAAACAAAAGGATGCGTCTGGTCAGGTTGGACTAAAATGGGAGCAGAAGTAAACAAACTCTTGAGATGCCCAAAAGATTGAATTGCATAAGAGTCCATCTGAAACCTAACCCCTTGTTTCAATAGTGCTGTGAGTGGTAGAACAATCTTGTTATAGCAACGCTGACTGGCGGCGGCCATCTTGGAGGAAGACTAGACCGTGCGAAATGGTTCTAGTCATAGAACAATCATCGGAGTCGGGAAAGGGACCATCTTTGCCAAACCTTCCATGGCCGAAACATAACAGTATGACCTCTTCTCGTCGGGGTCCCCCCCGGCTTGCCAGGATGTTTTCTGTGGAACAATCGTAACAGACGAGGCGCATGGATATGATGTCAGGGTTCCCAGGTACGTTCTGCCACTGAGTATCCCTTCCAATGAATCAGATATTGTAAGGACCCCCGGTAATATCTGGAGTCCACAACATGAGAAACTTCATATTCCTCCGGCTCCGAGACAGGAGGTATCCTTGGTTGGATTCTGGGTCTTTGGTAGAGATCCGGCACATAAGGCTTTAACAGGGAAGTATGAAACACTGGGTGAATTCTCTTCATCTTCTGGGGAAGTCGAAGACGGTATGCCACTGGGTTAACTTGTTTGATTATTGAATAGGGACCCAGGTACTTGGGAGCGAATTTGCCAAAGTGTAACCATTGAGGTAGATACTTGGTCGAAAGCCAAACAAGTGTGCCGGGTGTCCATTCCGGATTACTCCGTCTATGTCGATCTTCCCGCTCCTTGGTGTTCTTGCGGCTGTCCTCCAATGCCTTCAGAGCCATCCTTTGGGTGGATCGAATTGCTTCCAGTAAACTATCCACAGTGGGAGAGTCTGAACTGTTCTTCCGAATGCCTGGTACATGGGAAGGGTGGAATCCATAGGAGCACAAAAACGGACTCATCTTTATGGCAGAATGATATGTGTTATTATATGAGAACTCTGCCAAGGGTAACAAGGAAGTCCAGTTGTCCTGCTCCCTTTTACAAAAACTTCTGAGGTATTGCTCGAGGGTGGCATTCAGCCTCTCCATCTGGCCATTACTTTGAGGATGAAATCCCGAAGATAGTGCTCCCTGTATTCCTACTTATTTACACAGGGAAGCCCAGAATCGTGATGTAAACTGCGACCCTCGGTCCGAAAGTACCGTTTTGGGTAATCCATGCAGTCGGACTATTTCACGAAGGAATACTGTTGCCATTTCTGGAGCTGTTGGGAGACCTATAAGTGCAATAAAGTGGGCCATCTTACTAAAGGAATCCACAATGACCATAATGGTTCTGTGACCTTCCGAGGGTGGCAAATCCACAATAAAGTCCGTAGACATGTGTTCCCAAGGCTGAGAGGGTACCTCCGGTTGTTGCAACAGACCCAAAGGTCTACCAGTTTGGGGTTTGTTTACCACACATACAGGACAAGAGAACACGTATTGTTTGACTTCTTGAGACATGGTTGGCCACCAGAAAAGTCTCTTCACCAATTCCATCGTATTCCTCAGACCCTTATGTCCTGCCAGGGGAGACTCATGGCTCCACCTCAGCACCTGCGTCCTCAGCTTATGTGTTGGGATGAATAAAGCTGAGTCGTGATATAATAGTCCGTCTTTGAGAAGGAGATTGGGGTCAATACGGTGGCTGCGTTGAATTTCCTTTTGTACTGCATGCAGAAAACTAGAAACCACTGCAATAAATTTCTTGTTGGCAAGTAGCAGCTCGTTTCCGGACTGTGTCTCAGAAGAAACTTCCCAGCTTCTAGACAAGGCGTCTGCCAAGATGTTTTGAGAACCTGGTAGATATGTAAGTTGGAAGTCGAATTGAGAAAAATAATATGCCCACCTAGCATGTCTAGCGTTGGTGCACTCCATCTGTTGTAGCACCCGCAAATTACGATGGTCAGTTCTTATGACAAAGGGCTCAAGGGATCCTTGTAAGAGGTGTCTCCATTCTTCACAGGCCTTCTTCATTGCCAGGAGTTCCTTCTCCAGTACAGAGTAATTTCTTTCACTAGGGCTCAAGGTCTTCGAGAAATAAGCTATCGGATGTTCCTCTCCATCCTCAGAGTTCTGGAGCAGGACCGCTCCGATGGCATTCTCAGACGCATCGGTCTCCAAAACAAAAGGATGCGTCTGGTCAGGTTGGACTAAAATGGGAGCAGAAGTAAACAAACTCTTGAGATGCCCAAAAGATTGAATTGCATCAGAGTCCATCTGAAACCTAACCCCTTGTTTCAATAGTGCTGTGAGTGGTAGAACAATCTTGGAGAAGTGAGGGATGAATCGACGATAAAAATTCGCCAGCCCTAAAAACCTTTGTACCTCCTTGATACACCTGGGTTCTGGCCATCGTAGTATGGCTTCGATCTTCCCTGGGTCCATACTGACACCCTCATTGGATAGAATGAAACCTAAATAGGGGATAGAGTCAGCATGAAATTGACATTTTTCAAGCTTCACCAAGAGTTGTTTCTCCTGGAGACGTCTCAGAAGTTCCTTCACCACCTGGACGTGTTCGTTCCGATGTACCGAAAATATAAGGATGTCGTCAAGATAAACAACTACGGATCGATATAGTAGATCTGAGAAAATACGATCCATAAATCTTTGGAATATTGCGGGGGCATTGACCAGACCAAAAGGCATTACCCTGTATTCATAATGGCCTAGGGGAGTCCTAAAAGCAGTCTTCCATTCATCTCCTTCCTTAATCCTAAGGAGATGATAGGCCCCCCTTAGGTCCAACTTGGTGAATAGACGAGACCCCTGCACCGCCTCCAGGATATCTCTTATCAGTGGCATTGGATATCTATCCCTACAGGTGATCCTATTGAGACCTCTGAAGTCGATGCAGGGTCTTAGTTCTGTAGTTCCCCACTTGGGTATAAAGAACAGGGAGGCCCCACCAGGAGATCGTGACTCCCGGATCAGCCCATTCTCCAGATTCTCCTCCAGATATTCCTTAAGGGCCTTCCTTTCTGGGAGAGATAAAGGGAACATCCTTCCGAAGGGCACCACTGCACCCTCCTGTAACTCGATGGAACAGTCTTCTGGTCTGTGGGGTGGCAGGAGGCGTGGAACCTTGTCTTCAAACACTTTGGAATAGCATTGGTACACCAGCGGAATGCTCGAGACCACTTTAGACTGTAGTGTGTTACCTCGCCCCTCATGACTCTCTTGTATATGCTTACTGAGGCAGTTTTCATGACAGAACTCAGAGTCAAATCTTAGAGTGTTAAGGGACCAATCAATGCAGGGGTTATGCTTTCTGAGCCACGGGATCCCCAGTATAATGGGGAAATGGGGCGCTCTTATCACGTCAAAACTGATCCTTTCTTGGTGATCACCCATCTGTATCCATAAAGGTTCAGTCTCGGAAACTATGGGTCCAGAAACGAGAGGCGTACCATCAACTCCTTCGACTGGAATGGCTCGGTGCTTAGTCTGGCAGAGAACTCCTTGATCCGTAGCCCAGACCCTATCCACAAAGTTCCCTGCCGCCCCGCTATCCAACATCGCCAAGACCACCACAGACTTCTCGGTAGACAACTGTAGTCGAACCTGGAAAACCATCAAACGAGAATCCTCGGCTACACCTGAGGCTTGGGTGTGATCGCAGGGTTTTCGATGGTTTCCCCCGAAGTCGCCCTTGCACAGACTCGGGGGGTAGCGTTTCCCTTCTTCCGGGGAGGCACATCGGGACAATTCCGGAGCAAATGTTTAGGTGACCCACAGTACATAGACAGACCCAATTCACGTCTTCTTCGCCTTTCTTCAGGTGTCAGCGGGCCCCTGGCTGAACCAATCTGCATAGATTCTTCCATTACAGACTCCGGCCTGGGTACTACCTTGGTTGCTGGAGGAGGGTCATTCAAGGGAGAGTAACCTCGTTGCCGTCTCTTCTCAAGACGTCTCTCATTCAGCCGAAATTCGATCTGTAGGGTTAAGGTAACCAGTTCTTGGAACGAACCAGGTCGCGAAACCCGTGCTAGTTCATCTTTGAGTTCTTCTTGTAAACCCCTCCTAAAGATGGTTTGTTGTGCCGAATCAGGCCATCCCGCCTCGGTAGCCAACTCCTGGAATTTGGAAACATAAGTTTGGACGTCAGCACCACCCTGCCTGACGTCCAACATAGCCTCATATGAAGCAAAAACCACCTCAGGGCGATCGAATCTTGCTTGAAACTGTTGCGAAAACTGAACAAAATTCTGTAAGACCGGGTCATTATTCGTCACTAGTGGAGTGGCCCATGCCAACGCATTCCCCACCAAGCTTGAGATTAAGAACCCCACCTTCGCCTTATCTGTCTCGAAGGTCTTTGGTCTAAACATGAAATACACCTTACAGGCATCCATAAATTCCTTCCATGCCCTGGGATTTCCATCATATTTGCCAAACGATAGGGGCATCGGGGGGAGGTCTCCTTTATCCTCATTGCGGGCGGCCACTTGTTGTCTCAAAAAGTTGTTCTCTGTCTGCAGGTTTTGCATTTGCACCGTGAGTCCCTGGATTGCAGCCACCAACTCTTGATATTGTTCCAGGGTAGCCATGGGTTCTTTCAGGCATTGTATACTGTCAGGATTGCTAACGGCTAGGTCTATCTCCCAAGACCCCTCCTCACCTGAAGATCCTGAGGACGTGCTCAAAGTTCGTGAGGCCCCTCTACCTCCTCTAGTAGTGGCCGCCGGGGGCTTCTTCTTTCTTCGGCCCTTTACCTTCTTATCGTGGAGGTAGGGACGAGCTCCACTAGAGGCCACCTTGGCAAACTGAGGAACTCCCCGCCAAGTGGGACCCCCAGTAAGCCCGTCCGAGAATTCTGGGAAAAAGCTTCTGTGGCACCAAAAAACCCTGAAGCACTCAAGCACTCGGGCTGAACGTGGAGCTCGATTAGGCCAGCGGTAGATATACTGCAGTCTGTATTTAATATTCAGTAACAGAGGAAAGTAAACGTAGATAGAAAAAGGCAGTAGGGAAAGAAAGACAGAACGAACGGAGGTATAAGGTTGAACGTCCAGAGAGACTTCAGAGCGTGCAGGGGCACAGGTAAGGAAAGGAATCCTGCGGCCCGAACCGAGATGCCACTGGGAGCCGGAGGCTAGCAGAAGGAGAGCACTCAACCGCCACCGGAAGAGAGAGAGAGAGAGGGAGCGAGGAAAGAAGGCAAGGAATAAAGCTGAGCGAAGAGGAACATGCGAGGAAGGGCGGAAGCCGGAGAAAACTCCCGTAAACAGACCAGGAACGAGAGCGAACGGAAGGCAATTCGAACACAAGAGTTCCAAGCCAAAACAGGAAGTAAGAGCGATGCAACGCACTGAACGTAAGTTTCAGTGCGTTGTTATAGCAACGCTGACTGGCGGCGGCCATCTTGGAGGAAGACTAGACCATGCAAAACGGTTCTAGTCATGGAACAATCATCGGAGTCGGGAAAGGGACCATCTTTGCCAAACCTTCCATGGCCGAAACATAACATTGTCACAACGTTCATACACATTCACATTGCATTCACAAATGCCTTTGCACCCACTGACTTTCACACTGTACATAAACAATGCACTCTCATTCACACTGTTATGTGCCAGGATAGCATTAGGAATGCTAGCACAGGAGTGGCACACCCTAAAATGAGAGAGCTGGAAGACACAGTGCAGCATTAATGCCAGTTTCCGGTTCTTCTGCCCAAGCGCAGTGCCAGGCCCTTTTTTCAAATGATCACTGATGGTTGTGTATCACTGCTAATGCTGGCGTTCCTGCATGCAAGTAAGTGTCCTAGCTGCTCCTATGGAAGCTGTTCAGGACCACAATTTGTGAGTACTACAAAACACACACACGTGCATAGTGTTGAAATGGCTACTACACTGCAGGAGTACAGGCATGAGCAGTAAAAAAAAACTCCTATGCAGCCTGACACTACTACTAAAACAACAGTGCTCCCAATCATAATCGTGAAAGGGGTACAGCTCAACAGGTATACCTCCCCCATCACTTACGGTAGTGTAGGCCAAGTGTAGGCTATACTCTTCTGGAGTGATATGAGCAGGTACAGGAAATAGTATTGGGCACCAAAATAAAAGAATGTCCAAACAAAGTTCTATAAGTTCTATACAAATAGGATACTTCAATTGAAGTAGAAAATACACACAACTAATAGCATTAATGGGCACCTCTGTAAGGTAAAACAGAGAGAGAAGCTCATTAAGAAAGAATCGTAAAGCAAGAAAAGTGAGAGGACATTACGTGAAACGAAATCAAAACAAATGATTAAGGACAAAGAGGGTTTTCTAAATGAAAGGACAGAGGGCTCGGAAGAATTATCAGCAGAGGTCAGAAACGTAAGGAAAGAACTTAAGGAAAGAACTAGGGGACATTTGGAAGGGGAAAGCAATCGCACAGTTACATTTTCTCAAACAGAAATACTACGACAAAGGAGACATCATTTTGGCAGCTCACCTTAGTGGACAAAGGGCCGAAAGATCGGTTTACAAAGTCCAAGATGAGATATGTGGCGGCCCGCACCCGGTCTCTGGGGCGGGCCACAGCATGTGCCGGGAACACCCAACACGGACACTCGAGCTGCGGCACGCAGCTTGCCGGGCGCAGGGATCACTGCGCTTGGCCCGGATCACCGGACCGATGCCTTCCGCTGGGGGCACCCAGCACTTGCCGACCTCAGCCGAGGGGGCACCCCGGCCAGGCCAAACCCACACAGGCCACGATCACGTGGCAATCCCCACCCAGTAAAGGGACACAGACACAAGTTGCCTCTTCCTGGGTCTCGGCAGCACTGACTCCAACGTGCCAGCCGAGGCCCTTTTATTAGAGGAGCGTCATGACGGTGTCATGACGCTTCCTCGTAAAGCAATGCACGGAAAGACTTGCGCCCTCAACATTGGGCCACTCGTCACATCCCTCCTTTATTACAATCAAAAAGAAAAACCCACACCACACTGCAAACGGTGACCCACTGGAGGGTCTTAACTTGATGGTGCATTCCAGTCCTGGCACCCACTACTGCGCTATTTACACTGCAACTTAACAGGTGTGTTCCAGTCCTCACACCACCACTCTCAGACTCGAAAGGTGCCCGGTTCGAACTGACCGCTGACACCGCTGCACGAAGAGAAGAATCAGTTTTCCTCATTTTCCTCTTCAGCAAAGTCATACCACCCCCTCCTTTGATCTTCAGCCACTTGGACTGCAGCCACTCTGGGGGTCTTCCGCCCCTCACCTTCCTTCAACCCACTCCCCACTGGTGTTCTCGCCATGCTGGCTGGCGTTGGGCTGAGGCACACCCGTGCAAAGTGATCCGCCTTCCCGTACCTCCCACAGATGTGCCCCTTGGCTGGGCAGTCCTGCGGATGTGGAAGATACCACCCGCACTGATGGCACATGACGGCACCGGGGTCTCTCCACGGCCAATCCCCTCTCCTCATGGGCCTCCCTCCTTGCCCCCTGCTGACAGCTGCGACCTCCTCCAACTTGATCCGTTGAATAGCGCCCTCCAGCTTGAGGTGTTGTCGGGATGGGTCCATAGCCGAGGCCCGCACCTCCGCCAGCTCCTGGGCACGGCCAAGTTCCAATATGCGTTGGAGGGTTAGTGCTGGGTCTCTCAGGACTTGCTTGCGCAGCTTCGATGAGCTGCAGCCGTAGATGATCTGCGCCCTGATCTCATCCTCCTCGAAGTTGCCCAGTGCACAAGACCGCGCTATGCCCTGCAGCTTCCCATGAAATGCATCGAGGCTCTCCCCTTCCTCTTGCCTCGTGCACCTCATCCTAATCCGTTCATAGTTCCTGTTAACCATGGGCCTGAAGTACTCATTCAGGGCTGCGATGGCTGCGCCATAGGACTGGTTCGTGGGCTGTAGGGTCCTGAATAGCCTGTGGACGTCCAGTCCGGCAGAGTACAGGAGGGTCGGGCGTTTGGCTCTGTCCTTGATTTCCACCGCCTCAAAGAACAGCTCCAGGTTCCCCACCCAGGCTGTCCACCTGGGCCCCAAACTGGCATGGGCACCCACGACATTGAAGGGGGGCAGTGGCGCAAGCTGACCACCCGGCCGGCACACTACCTCATTCTCCTCATCTACCGTGATGGGCCCAAGGTGTGGTGCAGGTGGTACTCACTGCTGATGCGCCTGCGGGCTGAATCGAGTAGAATGTCAAGGGCGCACAAGCACTCCTTGAGGAGCCGCTACCCTTGATGATGTCTGGGGCCAGGGCAGAAAACACTGGAGAGGTTGAAGATCACTTATGCACTCCGAGCACCGGGCTCGCAGGCCTCCCAATGGAAAGGCCTTTTTCCGCCTTATTGGTTGACTGTTGTGGAAAGGAAAAAGGACAGATGTTGTTTTTCTCCCCACCTTTCCTTTTCTATTGGCCTGTTATTCTTGGGCTGTCCCTTGGCCCTCTTTGCGGGGCCAGCAGCCTGATGTTCGCTTTCATTCACCGCAGCTGCCCGGTTCTGCCTTGCCCCTTTCCTTTGTCTCTGGGGCTTGCGATGTTGAGGCCACGCCACCTTCAGGCCCTACTACGGGCCGGGGAAAACACACAGGGTTGCTGTTTACACCCCGTTGCAGCCCAGTTCTCACTGGGGTGCGCTCACCTCCCCCGCTTTGACGGGGCGTTGGAATTCCTCACCGTTGCGGCCCGGTGATGTAGGCCACAAACCTTTTTCGGCCCGCTGCAGAGGCCTCGAAATCCGCTTTCTGTTCTTTTTTTTTTCTTGCCGGACCCGGGTGTCAATGGGCCCTCTTCCGCTACGAACCCCTCACCGGGATCCTCTGATGCTGTTGGGGCCATGCATGAGGACCAACCACAGCCCTCCTTGCGCTCACTGCAGCGGGCCCAGTCCCAGCTAAGCTCCGCCCCTTTTCTTTGTTCAGATGCGGCTCTCTCCACGCGGCCTACACACACACACAAGGCCGATGCTGCACCAAGGCTCCTCACACAGCCACCCGCCACCTCGGGCACCAGGCGCAACACAGGCCCTGGACCACCCTCCGTGGCCGATGCTGCTTCTGCCCGACGGCACGCAGCTCGCCGGGCGCAGGGATCACCCCGCTTGGTCCGAATCATCGGACCGATGGCTTCCGCTGGGGGCACCCAGCACTTGCCGACCTCTCAGCCGTGGGGGCACCCCGGCCGGGCCAAACCCACACAGGCCACGATCACGTGGCAATCCCCACCCAGTAAAGGGACACAGACACAAGTTGCCACTTCCTGGGTCTCGGTTGCACTGACTCGAAAGCGCCAGCCGATGCCCTTTTATTAGAGGAGCGTCATGACGGTGTCATGAAGCTTCCTCGTACAGCAACGCACGGAAACACTAACGCCCTCAACATTGGGCCACTCGTCACAAGATAGGCACGATTCTCAACAAACCTGAGGAAATTGCGCCCCACGCTTCGGTGAATATTACACTCAGCTCTATACAACAGAGAGTACGAGCTAGGAAACAGAATCACAAGACTATCTTGAGAAGCTCTCTCTCCACACAATAACAACGGAGGACAGAACAACACTTGAGACAAAACAATTCTCAATGCAGTTGTAAAAATAAAAGCAATCTCTGCTCTAGGGCAAGACGGCTACACGCCCGCTTTCTAGAAAAGACGTGGCCCCCTACTGGGTTCTTTTTTAGCTAAACTCTAACATAGCATATTAGATGGCGGGGGGATACCAGACTCATTCATGCAGTCGCGGATCATAGTCCTTCCTAAGTATGGTAGGGATAAAATGAGATGCAAAACCTATAGACCGATATCACTGAGAAACGTTCACGCTAAGATATAAGCCAGCGTGCTGGACGAAAGGTTAAATATAGTTCTCCCAGGAGGGTGCTAACGAGCCCAGCCAAGATGGCCGCGAGCTTGTGAGCTCCCAGATCCCTCCATTAATTAAGACGTAATCCGGCCTTTCCCTGTAGCATCCACACAGAATTTCACAAATAATTGGCAGGCTGATCGCTGGTGGAACAACATGGGAGAGTCCAGATGAACTGCGTTACAAGTGGCCACTGCTGGAGCATTGGAGAGGGAGATTGGGCTGGTTGGTAGTGCTGGTGCAGGAAACCGCGTGCACCATGGGAGCCCCACTCTGAAGGAGACTGAAAGTGTGGAAGCCAATCCTTTGAACTGTCTGTGTTGGCTGCCAGGGCTGGTGTGCTGCCGGCAGGCCAAAAGCTGTGAGAGAGAAGCACTCCTGGAGGGCGTAGTGCGGAATGTGGTGCCAGACAGCAGTGTGATCGACAGCACTGCCGCCCCCTGTGGAGAGCCACAACCCTGGAGGGGAGAAGCTCTGGAGGCTGTTCGTGATCTGGGAAGTGCGGGTCCCCTTATGGGGGGTGTGTGCAGACAGAAACGGAGGACGTGCTGTGGATATGCTTCCTGATCTCTGGCAGTTGGTGAGAAAGACACTCTCTGCACTGAGGGGAATGTCCAGCATATACTGCTGAAGGGGGGTTGTGGTGCAGAGAGAGAGCTGCTGCAGCACCGGCAAGCTGAAGAGGCAGCAGTGCAGCGGTAGCTGGGCCCTGTGCGAAATGAGAGCCGCGGAGGGAAGTAAGGCTGGTGGTGACCCGCATGGAAACATTGGTGTAGCTGCTTGGCCTGGATAAAGCACTACAAGACTTAACATGGTAAGCCACCCTGGATGGAGAAGTGTCAATATACTTGCGCTGCTGTGCATTTAAACACTGCAGGTTAGTGGTGTGACATGGCTGGGATCAGGCACATAAGGACAAGGAGGAAATCCCTTACAGTGCCTTGGTGGGGACTTGGAAAGCTGGCTCTGCAGATACACTGTGGGGAATAGTGGGGATCCAAGGCTCTCAGCACTGGGAGTGAGAAGCTAAAGCCCCTAAGAATAACAGCCCACTCCACTGAGTGCTCTTCTCTAACAGCTGCTTTGAGATATTGACTTGGAGGAGCACAGAGCACCTAGCAATCGCTGGATACTTCAGGTGTGCGTGCTGGTGCATTGGGGTGCACAGGGAAGGTGAGAGGCAGGTCAACTAATTGCTCATAGGATTCCAGAAGCAGCTGATGAGCACGAAGCTGGGCCTTGGGGCAGTGGCCAGTGGGGACGGACTCTGTACCCAGAGAGGAAGCAGAAGCCTGGAACTGTGGGCGCCTGGTACTTTGGCTGTGGCAAACTAAGTTACAGTGACAGGGATACCTGGCGAGCTGGCTATTGCTGGGGCGAGGTCATCTGTCTGGACACTCCTGGCTTGTAGGAGGGCAACAGTGGACTTAAACTAGGGCCTGGTCAGATTGCAGAGTCACATGGACACGACTATAACTGAGATTGTGCACAGATTTTGACACTAGTGGAGCAGTGTGCGGTGGACGAGGTGCTTAGGAACGGAGCCTGTATCACTGCAGCATGTCTAAGTCACACAAGGGAGGGAAGCAGCAGTTGAAACTGCAGTTCGAGACTCCCAGTCAGGCCAAAAATAACAAAGGGATGGAGGAATCGCCCGGTGGGAGCTTGCATTACTATTCCCTAGACACCAGTAGTGCGTTCAGTGATATTAAGGCCATGTTCAACCAGCTTCAGGCTGGTATACAATCATTGAACAGAAAGATGGACACTTTAACATGCAAAGTGCACCATGTGCAGGTGCGCTTGGTCAAACATGGTTAAAGGCTGGATGTGGTTGAAGTCCGGGTCTCAGCTCTAGAGGACGAATCCTCGACTGCGTCTCGTGACCTTGTTCAAATGAAGAAGGCCCTTAAAGAATTGTCAGCTAAGCAGGAGGACCTAGAGTCTTGCTCCAGATGGAACAACCTGAGGATGATGGGAGTATTGGAGTCCGTGGACCAGAGGCAGATGGAACCCCTAGTTGAGTCCATCTTACACGAGGCACTTGGTAGCAATGACCTCTCAGCAGTTTTCCCCGTAGAGCTGGCGCATCGAAACCCAAGCGGGAGAAATCCGATTCCTGGAGCACCAGCGAGACCAATAATAGCCTGCATGCTGAACTACCTGGACAGAGACCTTGCTCTACGAAATATCTGGGAGAAAGGAACATTGACATATAAAGGGAACTCTATTCGGATCTTTCTACAAAGAATTCAGACATGGTCCAGGTGTCCAGGTAGACGTATATCAAGATGAAGAGGCGGATAAGGGAGAGAGGCATGAAGTATGCTATTCTCTTTCCTGCCAAACTCAGAGGGTAACATGAAGGGAGGGCACTATTTTTTCAAACCCTGGTCGAGGCTAACGCTTTCCTTGAGTCACTACCGAGAGACCTGAGGTGCAGAGAAAATAACAAACATGGGGAGGACTCCTCATGAAGCAGGGGTATGAGCCGACACAAGATAATGATAGTACGGTAGCTGCGTTGGAGGTTGTGGGGGGTCCAGATATTGTTGTTGAGGGGTTGGGGTGGTTGGGTCTGGGAGCGCCCCTCATGCAAGAGCATGTTATTCACTGGGTTTGGGTGGGGTGGGGCTAACTGGCATGTTTGGGTTGCCGGTGGGGGAGAGGGGTGGTTGGGCTGGGGTTGCTGTTGGGGAAGAATGGTGGTTAGGGGAGTCGCCATCGATCATTTGTTGGGTTCCTGTTGTTGCGAGTGGTGGAAACATTGAGGTGTGGGGAGGGTGTGTGAATACTTGGATATTATAGCGAGAGGGATAGCTGGGTATGGGTAAGACACTCAGATGTAGGACATGGAATGTTAGGGGATTGAACTGTCCTTCTAAATCTCGCAAAGTACTGTTATACATGAAACGACATCAGATTGACGTAGTGTTTCTCTAGGAGACGCACTTAGCACAGTCGAGTGAGGTGTAATTCGGACAAAGTTGGGGGTGCCACCGTTATTTTTCATCTTACTCCTCTTACTCCAGAGGGGTATGTATATTGATACATAGCTCATTGGGATTACGGTTGACAGAGGTAATCCGGGATCAGGCGGGGCGGGCGCTACTGGTAAAAGGGGTTTTGTATGGTCAAGCACTAAACCTGGTTAATTACTATGGCCCTAATCAGGATAGGATAGCTCTGCACTTTGACGAGCATCCCCATGGGATGATCGTATGGGCTGGTGACTTTAATGCAGTGTAGGATACCGATCTACACAGAACGGGAGGGGTCCATCGGTTGCAGTCTAGGTCAGACCACAAACTGCAGAACCTATCCTGGTCATTGGGGCTGATTGATATTTGGAGGGCCCGGCATGGAAGGCCTCAATAGTCCACCAGTCAGCATCGAGACTGGATTACTTCCTAATCACTGACAGGGTGGTGGGTTGGGTGACAGAGGTCCCTATTTTGGCACGCACGTTATCTGACCACATGCCTGTGGTGCTAGCTTTGGAAATACAGGGACGCCAGGGAGAAGGGCTAGCATGGGGGTTCAAGAGTGAAAGTTTGGGTGACGAGGTGTTCTGTACTGACATAGCACAAGTGAATGATGCCTTCTTTGAGGAAAACGTGGGCTCCGTGGCTTTGTATTCGACGGTAGGGAAACGTTTAAATGTGTGATTAGGGGAGTGTATCTCGAGGGAATCGGGAATACTGAAACAAATTAGGAGGGCATTAACAGTTAGTGAAGTATGTGTTCGGGACATACAAGCGGCTGCAGAGGGTATGTCTGACCATACTGTACAGAAGGAGATTAAGGAGGAGCTTGAAGAATTCAGAGCTGGCGCGCAAAGGGAGGAGAAGTTCCTGCGAGGGAAAGCTGTTGTCCGGCTATATGGGGATGGTCAATGCCCTGGTAGGTTGCTTGCATGAGCTGCTAAAGCAGGAATGCCCAAGGAGCATGAACTATCGATTAAAGATGCGCAGGGGGAATTGAAGTTTGGGATGGGGATATTCTTCAGGAATTTTGGGTGTGCTATATGCGCCTTTACTCCGCACAGGCTTAGTTCTCAAAAACAGAGAGAGGTAGTTTTCTTGATCGGGCAGCTCTATACTGGTGTAGTGAAAAGGAGAGGGAATGGCTATGTCAGCCCGTCATGGTGCAAAAAAAAACTTTGGTTGTTTAAATCAATATGGACTGGGAAAGTCCCTGGCCCAGATGGCCTGATGGGCGAATTTTAGAAGTGCTTTGCTGGGAAACTGGCACTGCACCTCTTGGAGGTGTACTGCAGGCATTGTGGGATGGGTCACTGCCTGAGTCTATGAGGGAGACAGTGAGTACAGTACTGTTGAAACCGGGTAAGGGAGCTGAAGAGTTAAATGTTAAATGTTAAATGTTAAAGGTATTTGTACCGCGCACCGTCACCAACGGAATTGGTCCCCAGGCGCTCAGGCGGATCTGTAAACGATAAAGGTGGGATGTGTTAGTAAGGTGAAGAAGGGAGAAGGATAGTGAGAGGAGTGGTGTTCTGTTGGCAGCTTCAACTCAGTATACACCGGGTGCTGAGCTTTGGTGCGGGTATCAGATCGGAGTCAGTCCGTGTGTGCTGTTGTTCCGGCTTATGTGTTCTTGCAGTGTTGTGAAGTGCGTGCGGCTTGTTGTGCGAGAGATGGTTGTGTGAGTTTTTTGAGTGAGATAAGTATGCAGAGTTTGAGCTTGAGTGCTCCTCCTACTGGCCTAACTCGCTCATTAATTAAGGTAACAAAATCCTTGCTAAATTATTGGCTCTGCAATTAGCTCCTTTGATGCATAAATGTGTGAAGTCCGACCAGTATGGATTTATCCCTGGATGATCCACTTTCTATGGCCTGCTGCGAATATTTGGTTCCATGGCGGCGGTCAACCAGGAACATTCCATAGTGGCGGCGCTGTTCGATGCAGAGAAAGCATTCGATTCCGTGGAACAGTCCTATTTTTTTCTAGTGTTGCAGAGAATAGTGATGGGTGAGGACTGGTATTAGCATAATTGTTTGTTTTTAATTGATCAAATGATACATTTGACCGAATTTGGCCAGTACCATTCGATCGATTAAAAACACACAATTAGGCTACTACATACCGAACATGTGGAGCGGGGATGTGGGCGTGTCCCCCGCTCTCTATGATCAGTATGTATTAGCCTTGGGGGTGTTCAAGGGGTGTCCCCCGCTTCATCAATATTGGAGGTGGGGTGCCGAAAAAAATAATAAAGAAAAAGGAACCCTGCAGCATCAGATCCGACCCGCTTTAGAGGGACGGATATGACGCTGCAGGGCTGAAGTGGACCAGGCGGCGAGCAAACATGTAAATAGGGGAGCGGGTTAGGGGTGGGGGTGTGGGTTGGTGTGAGCACATTTGATCCTCTGATAATTGATCACAAAGGGGTCAGTGTCTTTTCAGACAGTTTGCCGTGATCAATTATCAGACGATCAAACACCACCAAACTAGAGGAATTTGTATCCTTGGTCTCGCTGCTGTATGCCTCGCCTAACGCACGGATAAGGGTGAATGGCCAGCTCACGTCAGTCATTCCGCTTGACAGGGGCACAAGGCAGGGGTGCCCATTGTCGCTCCTGCTGTTTGCATTAGCAATAGAGCCATTGGCGCAGACGATTAGGGAGAGACACATACATAGGGGGATACAATTGTATAGACACAAGGCAGTGGTATCCCTATATGCAGATGACAAGGTGTTGTATGTTAGTAACTTGCAAGTCAATTTAGGACCAATCATGAAGGATGTTTTGGAATTTGGGCAGTACTCTGGATTGAAAATTAATGTAGCGAAGTCGGTGATCTTCCCACTCACTGATAGCACAGGACAGTTTGCTGATGACATGGGGTTTCAGTGGCATATCAGTCATACTAGATATCTGGGGATAAATATTGCACGCTCCCCTAAGGTCTTGTATCAGTGAAATTATGCGTCAGTACTAGTACACGCCCGAGTGGTGTTATAAAGGTGGATGAGCCTCCCACTTAATTTCTACAGGAAGATTTATTTGGTAAAGATGGTACTACTTCCTCGGTTTCTCTACGTATTTTTTAAACATACCAATAGCGATATCAAAGACATGTTTTCGTGGAGGGCAGTCAGAGATATCCCAGTTTGTTTGGGCAGGTAAGCAGGCGCGTCTATCGTGGATGAAGCTAGTTTCTAGCGCTACCGGACTTCGAGGTGTATTATGAGGCAGCTCAGGCAGGATTTCTGGCATACTGGTAAGAGGGTGGAGCGGAAAGGAGGCATGTGGAAATGGAAAGGGCACTTGCTGTGCCCTCACTATGAAGGCCAGTAATATTGATGGCCCATGGGAGGCCATCTAAAGTAACGAATATAGTGGAATTATCATGTAGATCATGAGAAAAAGGGGAGGGGCAAGGTTTTGTATTCTCCTAAGCTCCCGATCATTAACATCCCAGGGATGCCACTGACTGGTGAGCCCGAGTATGTGCACTGCCTGAAACGGTTGGGCATTGTATGCTTCCGCAACCTTTTCCCGGGGGGACAGTTCCAAACAGTGGAAGAGATGTGAAGTAAAGGGGTCATTACGCCTTTGGATTTATTTCTATACTTCAGGTTGACGTACTCCCTGAAAGATACATTCTCTACCTTTCCTGGGGAACCAGAAGTGGCTGCTACAATAAATGTGGTGGTGGAGAGGGTGGATGCACGTAACATTGTGTCCCGTCTCTACAGTAAAGCGCAGGAGAAGACTATAGGTTGGGCTGAATCATCCCAACGAGTTTGGGAGGCCTCACTGGGTGACACTGTATCTGAAGAAATGTGGGAATATTGTTGCGGGCAGACCAGGAAGATTGCACTTAATAGTAGGTTTAAGTTAATTAATTTTAAGTACTTCCATCAATTCTACTTTATCCCTACGAAACTACATAAATTGTTTCTGGACACCCCGGATTTATGTGCTCTCTGCGCCACAACACCGGCAGATTTTGTACATGAAGCATGGGGTTGGGAAGGGGTCTTTGAAACAGTAAGTGTTATGATAGGGGAAAGGGTGGAGCTTGACCCGAAATTGGTGCTGCTGGGATACACTAAGCAGGTTGCAGGGTGACTGCGGAATCTGGTTGGACTATTATTGCTTTTGGCTAAATGTAGGGTGGCAATGGTGTGGGGAAGGGGGGTAAGTCCCACACTACTACAATGGAAAGAAGATATCCTTTACTGTAATGAAATGGAAACAGAGAATGGATGATTAGTTCCCGCATGTGCTCGACCTAAAGATATTTGCAACCCTTATAAACAGTATCTCATATCGCAGGCCGAAGAGAATGTGACCCTATCTGAAGAAGAGCCGCTTTGAATGTATACCGCCATTGAATGAAGAGGGATTTAATGTGCACCGGTTTTGTGAGATGGGGTGAATACCCACTGAAGGAGGGGTTACAACTAAAAGTAATGTATTTTTGAGAGGGTAGACCATGATGATAAATGCACTCAATGTATATTGATAACGGGAACAAAGTCTTGATCTACTATGGGGACAGGATGGTGGGGACGATTCACTGAACCACTGTCTTTTTTGTTGCTGTTCTTAGGTGTTGAAAACCATAAAAAGAGTTAAAAGAAAATATATATATATAGTTCTCCCACACCTTATACCAACTGATCAAGTGGGTTTCCTCAGAGGCAGACAGGGGGCAGACAATATCCATAAAACCCTAAACCTCCTGGTGGGGACTGGTGGCGGGTCAGTTGACCCAGTCCTGATATCCATCGATGCAGAGAAGACCTTTAACAGGGTTGAGTGTCAATTCATTGAACTGGTATTAAGGAACACAGGAAAATGCCCCAGATGACTCGCAGGAGCCCTGTCATTATACTAAAAACAGGAGAGCACGGGTCAGTGCACATCATCATGAAATTCCGACGTACTCGCCGAACTTGCCAGGGCTGTCCCCTGACCCCACTGATTTTTGCACTGACCCTCAAACCATTGGCCGGGTCCATACGTTCCAGAGAAAAAATACAAGGTCTGAAATTGGAGGAGAGGGAATACCAACTGGCATTATATGCAGATGACATATTGGCATATATATCACAGCTGGAGACATCAATCCCAGCACTTCTAACAACCATTTTGGAATATTGGAAGTTGTTTGGATTCAAAATCAACATAACTGAGACTGTAGCACTGCTGTTGACAGACAATTGAAATTTCCCCTCAAAACCTAACAGTCAGTCGACTCACGGGATACAGATCCAAAGTAGCAGCATTAAATATCTGGGGGTACGTATTGCAGCGAACTCAGAAAACATGTACGGAATCAACTACCTGCCCTTATCGGACAAGATTTAAAAAAATCTCCAGAGCTGGCCAAAACTCACACTGTCGTGGGCAGTGCACCTCACCACTATAAAAAAGAATGTCCTACCGCAGCTACTATTTTTATTCCAGGCACTCATCCTGATGATGCCGACCTCCTTTCATGGCAACATAAAAAGAACCCTTCTTTCATTCCTATTGGCTGGAAAGAGACCCCTGAATAGCATATGCAAGGCTGATCCTGTCGAAGGAAAAAGGGTGGAGTGGGATTCCTGGACTTGTATGAATATTACAGGGCAGCCCAATTCCGAATCTTAGTAGACCACCTTTGGGGAAAATGGAGAAAAACAATGGGATAGTATGGAGAACCACCGGTTCACACCCATCTCCCCAGGGGAGTGGCTATGGGTTCCATATACAAAGCTACCGAAAACAATTCAGACACAATTCACCCAGTGCTCTCCGTACTCTTGGCACCTGTGGACGAACTCCAGGGACATGAGAGGTGTCATATGGTGGCCATCTCCCCTTAGCTGCATATGGGCCCCCTTTTCCCCAAAGAGAGAAGATAATTGACCCTTGGAGGAATGTCGCATACTACAAGGCGGATTTCATTAGAGCACGCCAGACCTGGAAGGAGGGACTTTTCTTTCTGTAAAACAGACCTAGAAAACGCCCTTGGGATACCCAACATACCGCCCCTGATGTATCGTCAACTGAAAGGGGTTCTGACACACCACTGCTGGGCAGACAACCTCCAACTCCCTCTGACCCAGTTCGAACACACCCTCAACATGTTCACTGACACAAAGGGCCTAATTTAAGTAAGATATCACTCCCTTTTAACCAGAGGCCATCTGGGCACTCTGAGCACCCAAACACAGTGGGTCAATGACCTTCGACTTCCTGAATACATGGAAATGTGGTCGATAGTATACAGGGTGGTTTGGTCCTCATCCATAGCAATACAGTATAAGATGCATAACAGCAGACTCCTATTCAGATGGCACTTAACCCCCCACAGGCTCTCCAAGATGTACCCCAAAGTCAGCCGACTGTGTTGGAGACATTGTGCGAGATTTGTACATGCAGGCATATGCGGTTGGAGTGTCCCATATCACAGCGGTTTTGAAAAGAAGTGTTATCTTGGGTTAACAGCGTAGATAAGATAGACAGAGAACTGGCTCCACTGCTACGGTAGTTCGGCATTGAAAAGGAAGGGGTCTCCCGCTCACTGCTTCCACACATGCAAAGAAACCTATTTCTAGCAGCCAGAGCCTATGTTACCCTCCACTGGAAGAGAAGCCACCCCACCAACAAAGAGGGAAGGGTTAGCAAAAGCATACGAACCATACAAAATGGAAAGCCTGACCGCGATATCGATGGAAACACACACACATGGATATGGAATGGCTCCCATTTCTTGAAAACTACCAATCACGCAATGACGCAGACGAAACACACCACCTAGCACCTAGATAAGCCAAATCATGAACAAGAAACCCAGAACATAACTGCCCAACCTGTAAACAACCACTCCACGCCACACAAGAATGGAACACATTAATCACAACCACCTAACCTAATGTACGACACATCACCCATTTGGAACCTACCACTTGATCTCCACTAACCCAACAGTGGCAGGGACGAGAGGGGAGGGAGGAGGGATGGGCGTTTGATAATGATCAAAGCCTGGAAGCTGGCTCCACTGCTATGGTAGTTCGGCATTGAAAAGGAAGGGGTCTCCCGCTCGCTGCTTCCACACATGCAAAGAAACCTATTTCTAGCAGCCAGAGCCTATGTTACCCTCCACTGGAAGAGAAGCCACCCCACCAACAAAGAGGGAAGGGTTAGCGAAAGCATACGAACCATACAAAATGGAAAGCCTGACCACGATATTGATGGAAACACACACACATGGATATGGAATGGCTCCTATTTCTTGAATACTACCAATCACGCAATGACGCAGACGAAACACACCACCTAGCACCTAGATAAGCCAAATCATGAACAAGAAACCCAGAACATAACTGCCCAACCTGTAAACAACCACTCCACGCCACACAAGAATGGAACACATTAATCACAACCACCTAACCTAATGTACGACACATCACCCATTTGGAACCTACCACTTGATCTCCACTAACCCAACAGTGGCAGGGACGAGAGGGGAGGGAGGAGGGATGGGCGTTTGATAATGATCAAAACTTGGAAGCTGGCTCCACTGCTATGGTAGTTCGGCATTGAAAAGGAAGGGGTCTCCCGCTCGCTGCTTCCACACATGCAAAGAAACCTATTTCTAGCAGCCAGAGCCTATGTTACCCTCCACTGGAAGAGAAGCCACCCCACCAACAAAGGGGGAAGGGTTAGCAAAAGCATACAAACCATACAAAATGGAAAGCCTTACCGCGATATTGATGGAAACACACACACATGGATATGGAATGGCTCCCATTTCTTGAATACTACCAATCACGCAATGACGCAGACGAAAGACACCACCTAGCACCTAGATAAGCCAAATCATGAACAAGAAACCCAGAACATAACTGCCCAACCTGTAAACAACCACTCCACACCGCACAAGAATGGAACACATTAATCACAAACACCTAACCTAATATACGACACATCACCCATTTGGAACCTACCACTTGATCTCCACTAACCCAACAGTGGCAGGGACGAGAGGGGAGGGAGGAGGGATGGGCGTTTGATAATGATCAAAGCTTGGAAGCTGTATAAATTTAAGATGTTGAACAGTAATCTCATGACTTTGTAAACAAATGAGGAATGATGAATAATGTACGCATAGCCGCTGTTGGCCCAGTTCTCTGTATGCCTTTACATATGTGTGGATAATTTGGCCCTTTATGAAAAAGCTCAATAAAAATAAATGTTCCCCAAAAAATAAATTGGAAAGAAGCCTCTGTACACCTCTCTATTTGCACTCTGCAGTGCAACTAGAGTAAACACTGCCCGCCATGTTCGAAGTTGCATGTTGAAAAAGCAGACAGTTTCCATATGAAATTGTTGGTTTTACACCAGAATGAAAATTTCGTGCTGGAGTAAAACAAATTTGTTTTGGAAGGCAGAGGACAAATGGGAGATGGAAACGTAACTTCTGTTTCGCATCCGCCTTCTGCCTTCAAAAACAATGAAAATCCCTTGTAGTGTGAATGGAGGCGTTAAGGCAGGTGTAACACCATTACGTCGGTCTTCAGTGCCTCCATTTACGCTACGGGGGCTTGGAAAATGAGCTCCAGAGAATGCAGACTTTGGAATAAAGGGGCAGTCAGGGTTTGAAGACAGGGGTTGACAGGCAGCAGTGATTTCCGAAGCAGTGTCAAAGTTACTGAAGATGTCTTTAAAAAAGGTATAGAGTGATTCTTAAAAGTCACTAGGGTCCTGTAAGGCACGCAAGGGAGCCAGAACCACTTCCAATACATTTAAATGCTTGTTCTTGTGCTGAACAACGTTGAGCCATGCTTCTAGGCACTAAATGGGTCAAGTCTGCATCAATTCGTTAAGAGTCAGTCATTTCCACTGGATCGGGGAATCGAGACAGTTGAATAGGCTTCAGATGGTCCGATGAAGGGGTGCAGTCATGTAACAGTGATTGGCTCGCATCAGTTGAATACACGACACCAGGTGGTGATGGGTTGAGTTGGCGTCTTGATTCAGTTGAGTCAGCTCAAAAGGGTCCCATGGTTCAATGCAGTCATCATTGAACATTTTGGACTGCAGCCAGGCGATGGATCAAGTCAGCAGCAACACGGCTTGACAGCAGATCAAAAAGTTGCTAGTGTCAAAGGCAGCTCTGGTTGCATGCAGGGGCTGAAAGAGCATCTTGAGGTGGTCAAGTCAGCTTGAAAATGGAGTAAAGATGTAAAACAGGGCACAGGGCTATTATTTTACTATTGACTCTTGAGACAATCCCGTCCAGGGCCTTCAGAGTTCAGGTGACTCTTTTCATCGGCACTTCCCAGGCTGGAAGAACTAAGAAAGCACTTGCTTTGTTCTTTCACCTCCATTGAGCAGGTAACAGTGGTCTCACTTACAGTACTTCTGCTACAGCCAGCAGGTTGTCCCAAATATTCCCTTGGGATGGTTAGGGAGAAGGCCTTGCCTCTTCATTGAAGATCTTGGTCTTAACCTCTATGGCAAAGGACTTTGGAGCAGACTGTTTTCCCAACCAGGTCCCAGCTGAATCCTTCTCCTTGATGTGTCGAATTATGAATCAACTAAGGGGAGGTTCCAGGGGAGGGTCTCACCCTCTTATATATGCAATATTCGACAGTGGCTTGATCCCTTATAGCCTTCTGTAACAAGTCAAATCCAGGCTGCTGTTTCAGAATCTTCTGCCTGATGATGTCATACCCAAAGTCCTTTGCCTGCAGGCTGTAGGGCAGAATTACAGTAGTTTTGGCAGCCCAAGGAATCTCCAAGAAGGTGGAATCCTTTCCTTACGGAATGTCCTCTCCTGAGCTATTCTATTCCGCCCTCCCCCTCTGTTTGCCTACATCAAGGGGTCTCTGTTAATTACCAGTCCAGTGAGATTTCCTTTGACCTAGTATAGTCTGGCTTTTATAGTACTGAATCTCCTCCTGCCCTCTGAGGACAGTTCCTGCCTTCTGGAAGGTGAAGAAACTCATTCACAGGGACAGCAATGGCTGCTGTTGGGACCAAGCCCAAATAGCTTATTCGACATTGATTACACAAGAGACCCTGTCAGGCAAGTCACCAGGAACCAAGCTGATAATCTGATACATTACGGTTTTGACCAGCATAACGATGAATCCCCAGAGACAACCATGTCACAACTAGAGATGACCTATATTTAGATTTGCCATCTGCCACCAGATCCTGTGGCACACAATTATGATTAAGTTTTGATCGGGACTGCCAACGGTTAAAGGCAGGCCCTGCTGTTGAACCTTTGTGATCCAGTAGCCTGTTGGCAGGAATGCACATGTCGCTATGTTCTGCCATGTGGCCAAAATAACAAAGCAGCTGCTGGGGAGTGCAAGTAAACAGGCTCAGCAGAGTCACATGCTTGCACCATGCTTTTCATCAATGAACAGTAAGAAAGGAGGTGCCTGATAAGCAGACTACAATTTCAGAAACACATCTACACACACATACAACTACTTACATGCACAAATGCATATGTGTATGTATGTACAATCACAAATACTACAAGCAAAAGCAAGGCACAACTATGGGCACAACTTTTGCCCCATCTTATGCTAACTTAATGATGGGATACTAGGAAAAGTATGAAGTGTGGAAAGAAAGTAATGAAAAATACACCAGTAAGATTATAATGTGGTATTGTTACATTGACAACCTTTTTATTATATGGAGAGGGAGTTCCAAATAATGGGTCAAGTTTGTCCAACACCTGAACGAGAATATTTTCAATCTGAAATTCACGGACACTCACAGCATTGAAAAAGTAATTTTTCTGGATGGCACTGTCTACATTGAAAAAGGAAAATTACAAAGAGAACTTTTCCGGAAACCGACAGGAGTAAGCAACTCCCTACATGCTAGAAGTGCTCACTCCAATAATCTTATTTGGAGTATCCCTTATAGGGAATTTTTCCGGCTGCAGAGGAATTATTCGAACATCAAAACATATGACAAAGAGAGCCAATTGATAGCATGGGGCTTCCAACAGCAGTGTTACCCCAAAAGAGTAATCAAACGTGCTTATATAAAAGCACGTATCTGTGATAGATCAGCACTAGCACTTTTGGCAGATAAAATCCATACATCAGGTGACAAGAAAGGAAAAGATACAACCTGTATGGTACTGACCTATGGTGAATCAGCAAAGATAGTGAGAAATATCCTCACAAAACACTGGTAGGTACTAAAACTGATGTTGACCTTAATTACACTCTTGGACAAAATCTGAATGTGGGCTATTGTAAGTGCAAATATATCAAAGATCACTTAGTGAGTAGTTACATGGTGAGTGAAACCTGCAAAACTAAGATGACATGGCTGGATCAAAGGAATAAGGGATTCCACAAATGCACTATATGCAAAGTTTGCAAATTTGCACATGACTTTATGATGTATCAACATCTGATTTTAGATTCCGCTATGGATATTACGAGCAAGATTACATGTGAGTTGGAATATGTTGTTTATGTATTAAAATGTATGTGCAATAAATGGTGTGTAGGGAGTACGAAATGCAAACAGAAAATAAGGAACCTGCAGCATGTGAGGGCCATCAAGAACAAAGACTTTGCACATCCAATGGCCAAACACTTCTGGGAACATCATGATGGAAAACTACAGGATTTCTCATTCTTTAGCTTACATCATATCGAGATTGGACCCAGAGGGGGTGATAGAGAGAAATTGTTAAGACAGCAAGAAACTCGCTATATCATTGATTTTGAAAGTAAGACCCCTACAGGACACAACATTGATGAAGAACGTTATACCTTTTTAGGGGAATGATTAATTTGACAAATCTCATAGCATGCAACTGATTTCACATGAAAAAATATTTGTCCCCTTCTTGATGTCGTCAAATCTGGTATATTGTGTCATTCAAATCACTAAGATCTCTATCTTTATCCCCCATCGGGTCACTTAGATTGATGCATTCAGAGTCTCTTGTTTTAGTGAAGAATTGGCGATGTATTATAGAAATTTAGGATGGCTGAAACAAAATTGACACTATAGATAGTATATCTAGAAATGTATGGCAGGTTTCTCCACTCTCACACATTGTTTTAACCCATTTTCTCAGATGTTACTTATGTATTTTTAATGTTTTGGTTTATTATTGATTGGGTTTTCCACACACACACACACACTAGTATTGGACACAGTATTGGCTGTGTATATCTTTTAGCTGAGACTCTAAAAACTGAGTTCCTACTCTTCTTTTTATGAACAGTGAGTGAACAGCGGGTAAGATTGTTCCCAAATATGTAATAGTTTACTGTATTACATCTGTTCAAGGCAAGTATAAGGGTCACATCCTTGTAGATAAGCATTTAATATCTCAATGGAATTGGCTCGATTTAGAAATGGATAAGTTAAGAAAGCGGAGTCGCATTTCTATTATATGCGCGATACCTGACTGCCCTATTTTAGGGTGAAATAACATTCTTCCAGATGGAGCACTTTGCACTTTATAATTAAACTGAGCACTTAAGTATCAGGAATCGAAACTTTGCACTTTAAGCATATAGCACTTTAAACAAATTTCCTATTTAATGCACTTTCTACAGGTAGGATACCCCATAGTACATTTTGAGGAAGCATTGGTGTGTGAGATATCCGACTGCCTGATCTTAAGAAGAAAATATGCATTTTTCAGGCGGAGTACGATGCACTTTATAGCTAAATTGAGTACTCAACCATCACAAATTCACAACTATGCATTTTAAGCACACAGTACTTTCTATATAGATGCTGTACAATGCAATCCCCATATGCAGGATATCTGACTGTCCACTCTGAGGGATCATTGGACATGTAGTATGGATCTGACTCCGAACCAAAGAACTCTGCCAGCTAAGCACTATGCACATTACAATTTAATTAGGCATTGCAACCTATATGAACATGCACTTTCTGGGATAAAACCATGCAGCAACCTGAATAAATACATACGGAAATATATTCTTGGGACACTCCGTTTGCATAAAGTGGATGCATTGCACATATGCAGAATAAATCATGTTCACCAATTGTTGCTTTCAGATAAGCGCGGCATCCACATATATTTCTACATATATTTAAATGTTGGGCCATGGAAATACTGTATGCTTCATTAGATTTTTGTAGGGTTGTTCGTGTGTTAAACATATAGTGCGCCAAACATAATGTCAAAGATGGCGTCAACATTTTTTTTCTAATAATTTGTGCTGTTCTTGAAAGGCAATTAACATAAAAGACGGACAGCTAAGCGAGCGAGATTTGGTCCTCTTTTTATGCCATTGGTATACTGTGTGTGTGGATACTTAATGTGGAAACTTGCAAACGCAAAATCATGTGATCAAGCCACCAGGAGTGACGAAACGCGTCAGCAGTTTGCTTTTGCCTCCCGTTTGAAATTGCTGGGTACATATTGGCAGAAACAACTTTTAATCATGGATTGATGAAATAAAAAGAAATTTTAAAATTGAAGAAATATTCAGACAATGATGTTCTTGATGTGACTTTGAGCTAATAATTTCTATGGCTGTGAGTGTGATTCTAAAGCACCGACGGAAGATTGGTGGTTACAAGAATATATATATATAACAAACTTTGTGCACGGCTACAGCCCGAACAGCTGGATGGATTTTCACCAAATTAGCGGCAGGAGCAGGGGCTTGGGCAGGAAAGCGTGCTTTTGTGGGTTTGGTGGAAATCTGACAAATGTTATTTTTGTGCAAAATACTGAAATGCACGTCACAAAAAATTTGTGATTTCCCTGTTCGCTCAATGGATCGAAGTCTCATTGGCCTGCGGTACGCCGTGCTGTGGGCGAACAGTGGACACAGCCGGTGGTTGACCTGAGGGAAGCATGCTGTGTGTGAAAGGTTTTGAGATACGCCACCATGGTGTATCGGAGGACACTGTTGCGGTGTGTGTGTGTGCAAAGGGTCTACGCTACTGTGTGCATGCCTGGGCCTTTTGTACGTAGCAGTGTGCATACTAGAATTAGTCATAGCTGGCTCCGCTGCGCCGTTCTATTTCCCTGTTCGCAACAGCAACAGGATCTGAAAAACATAGTGTACGGCATGCTCCTCCAATGCGCAGACACCTCAATAGGCAACTATCTTGTGTGGTAATTGTAGGCAGCCTTAGTTATGGCATGCAAGCTACAGCGACAATGTCTTTCTGTCATGAGTGGTGGCAGGCGCATATGCAGAAGGGGAGTGCATTCCACGACACCTGAGGATGTAAACATAGCATGCACTATGGTGTGCTATGTGAGGTAAGTCCGTAGCCCCTTGTGTAAAGACTGGAAGGGGGTGTCTGTACTTCTGCTCTTTATATGGTAGAGGAGAGACACAGAGGACCCCAGCCAAGATCCTCTATTCGATAGCTATGGTCGAGCAATCAAGGCCTAGCTTCTCGGGAGGTGATGTAGGCTGGTTCATAAGTACAGTGTAGTCCCCAAGCTCCCACAAAGGAATGTCCACACGCTGTATTAGTTAAAACACAGTCTTTATATAATTAATATTCAAGGTTATGTACACTATCACAATAACTCACTTTGTGCTCAGAAAATCAATAATGGTAAATATATGCAGTTCTAAAGTGGTACCACAATTATTGTCAGATCTCATTAAAGTGCATCCACTATACTGTCAAAATGCTACACAGATCAATAAAGAGGAAACCAGCAGTAGAGAGGGGAAGGAAAGCAAGATGGTTGAACAATTGGCAGAATACTGGCCTTTACCAACTAGGCACAATTCTGTGTGGAGATCCCCCCCACCTGGGCAACCTGTAAAGCAAAGATGTATCACAGGCCCAGTCCATGTATTGTTCTATGAGTCTTATTTCCCTCTACAATAGTTCTACAGCCCCAATGTACCTGGAATCGTAGCGTTCATCGTCAGGGAATTGACGGCCTTCTTGAGTGCCCTCCCTTTAAGGCAGGAGTCACGGGTCGTCGAACGTCCGACCGAGAACAGGGTGAACTACGGCAGTGAAGTGGCAGCTTTGTTCCTAGCGGTGCTCGTCGACGACGGAGCGTTGGCGTCCTGCAAGGAAGAGGCGTGTGGGGCACCTCGGTGACGATAGTTCTGGACCGCAAAGAGATGATGATGATGAAGAACTGTGGCCCAGCAAGGGCGTCGAGTCATCTGCGTCTCTGTTGCCTTTAGGTGGCGGGAAACCCACCGGCGGATGCTCCTCGGCGTGTCGACGATCGGGCCTTCTCCAGCGGGATAAAGCGGGTGGCGATGCAGACGAGAGCGTCCTTGGATCAAATGAAGTTCTTAGGCAAACGGGAGCACGGCGATGGCGGTCATCGACAGTGGCGGACAACAGTCTGGGCGCTTCTCTTTGGGATTCTGTGGCAGTCCCCGTCTCCAGTCGGCAGCCTGTCGTAGGTCTGTCTACCAGGGAGCTTTGGCAAAGATCAGCTGGTGCACGATGGTCCCTCATAGCTCGGGAAGAGGGCGCCTTACCAGGTCCTCTTTGGATCTGTTCTTGGAGACACAGCAGCTTTCAGATTGTGAAGGAGAGCAACAGCAATTCTTCTATTCCAGCATGGCTTCAAGGTTAAGCTTCAGTTTCACTCCAGATACTCTGCAACTTCTGAACACGAATTCTAGCAGTGAGAGGCCCCCAGATATACTAGTTGATCCCCCATTCATTCTGCTGGGTGACACTCAGGCAACCAATCGGTCTGAAGGGCATTCATGCAGGCAGGCATCCAATCAGGTGCATAGTGCATTCAGGCCATTCACTCCTCTCCAGACACTCACAACAAGTTATGTGTATTGGGACAAGTACCCAGCAATTCAACACTCCAACACTGCATTCATACCAGTTTTGGGCAGGGCTGTCTCAGTCATTGTGTCAAACACCAGATACTAGACATCCACAACACAGAATGCGTATTCGTCACACACCCCATTCACCCAGGTCCCACCCACAGGGTGTACCCACAACATACAGTCACTGGGAAGGCTCCAGCCAGTCTGGCCTGTATGATAAAGGTTCGGCTGTAGTCAGGCGCACACAACACAGGTGCCCTACACAGACTTTCTTTCAAGCCATCAAAGGCCCTCTGACAGTCTTCAGTCCAATTAACCATCCTAGGTTGTTTGGGTGAAGTCAGAGCTGTCAGAGTTGCAGCTGTGGTTCCATAGTCTGCCATGAAATTGCGAAAAAGCACACAGTACAGGCTCTCACCTGGGTTTGAGTAGTTTGAGTAGTGGGAGTCTCCCAGTCACGTACATCCTGTACCTTACTGGGGAGAGGTTGGATTTTACCCCCTCCTACCTCATGACCAAGATACGTGACTTTCCCCTGAGCTATCTGGCACTTGGTGGCCTTGATAGTGAGGTTAGCCCTTTTCAAGGCCTGCAACACCTTATCCAGGTGTGGAAAATGCTCTTCCCAGGTAGAACTGTAGATGGCAATGTCATCTAGGTAGGCATGATCCGTCAGAGCTATTTGCCAATAGCCTGAGGTAAGGTCAAAGGTGCTCACAAATTTGGCAGCACCTATGGTGTCCACGAGCTAATCAGCCCTGGGCAATGGGTGCGCGTCAGTTTTGGTGACGGCATTGACTCCTCGGTAGTCCACACAGAACCTCCAATCCTTGGTAACTGCCTGGAAACTTGCCTTGGGGACAAGGACCACTGGACTGGACCAGGGACTAGTTAAGGGTTCAATAACACCCAGATCCAACATCTTGGTGACCTCAGCCTGGATGTGGTTCTTAACTGTATCTGACATACGGTAGCACCTGCTTTTGACAGGCACACTGTCACCAGTGTCAATTTTGTGCCACACATGGTGTAAGGCCTGGTGTCAGGGAAAACAGAGAGGCATACTGCTGGAGCAAAGCCCTGCAGGCCCTCTGCTGCTCTGTCGTCAGATCTGGAGAGAGATGTACTCCCTCCACTGAGCCACCCTGAGGGTTGCTATGCAGCAAATCAGGAAGGGGCTCACTCTCATCCTCTTCTTGCGCTGAAGCTAGCAAGAGACATGAGACTTCTGCTAGCCTGTGGAAAGGCTTAATCCTGTTAACATGGAATACCTGAGGGGCTACCCCTGGGATTCCCATGTCAACCAGATAATTGACTTCGCCCATCTTGGAGATGATCCTAAAGGGTCCAGTCCACTTGTCTGCCAAAGCTCTAGGCTTGGTAGGCTCCAATACAAGGACCTCCTGTCCCGGAGTCCAATCCACTTGCGAGGCTTTAAGGTCATGCCAGTATTTATTTAATTCCTGGCTGGCCTTGAGATTTGCTGTTGCTTGACCCATCATCTGTGTCATCCTCCGTCTGAGGCCTAACACATAGTCCCCCACTTGCTTGGCGGGATCTGGAGGGGTGGCTTCCCAACCTTCTCTGATCAAGGCAAGGGACCCCCTCACGGGATGTCCAAAGAGTAACTCAAAGGGGCTGAAACCAACACCCTCTTGAAGTACCTCTCTGTAAGCAAACAGCAGGCATGGCAGGAGGAGATCCCATTTCCTCCTTAGGGGCTCTTCCAAAGCGCCTAGCATGCCCTTGAGAGTTTTATTAAATCTCTCAACCAAACCATTGGTCTGGGGATGGTAAGAGGTGGAGAACTTATAGGTTACTCTGCACTCTTTCCACATGGTCTTCATGTAACTACACATGAAGTTGGATCCTCTGTCAGAGACAACCTCCTTAGGGAATCCAACACGGGTAAAAATGCCCAGGAGAGCCCTGGCAACAACTTTGCCAGTAACAGTCCGAAGGGGTATAGCCTCAGGGTACCTGGTGGCATGATCAACCAAGACCATGATGAACCGATGTCCATCTGAAGTGGGAGGGTCAAGGAGACCGACAATGTTGATGCCCACCCTCGCAAACGGTTGACCAACCACTGGCAATGGCTGCAGTGGGGCAATGACACTGCTTCCAGTCTTGCCAGACAACTGACAAGTTGGGCAGGTCCTGCAGTGGGACTCCACTTCTACTCCCATCCGAGGCCAGTAGAAATGGGCAGAGAGCCTCTGCTTAGTCTTCTTGGTACCAAGATGACCAGCTAAGGGCACCTCATGCGCCAACTGCAGCAGGAAGGGCCTGTAAACCTGGGGTACCACCAACCTCTTGAGGGCACCAGGTTCAGGCTTAGTGGGCTCACTAACAAGGAGCTCACCCTCCCAATAGATTTGGAATGTCCTAGGCACTTCTCCTTGTGCCTGGGACAGGGCCTGTTTCCTCATACCCTCGAGAGAGTGGCACTCTCTCTGTCCCTTACGGAAGTCCGCCCGGGAGGGTCCCCCTTCAGCTAACAAGCATTGAAGATCGGGATGATCCTCTGGGCTGCAAACCTCTCCCACAGGAGAGTCTTCTGGCTCTTCTCCCACAGGAGTTGAGACGGGGTTTACCACTGTATCCAGCCTGTCCGGAGCATGGATCCCAATGGGTGCTGTCGGAACAGCAGGAAGAGCAGGGGCCCCCTCCACAGAGGGAGCCCCTGCTCTTCCTGCCTTCTTACTCTTCCGTTTCCTTTGTGCCTTGGGTTTCCCCATCGGCGAGGGTACAGGGCTCGCAGCCGGACCCTGTGTGACCTGTGATCGGGTGACCGCCACAGCAGCCCTGGGTAGACCATCCGTGAACATCCCCAACTCGACCAAATCATTTCCTAACAAAATGTTTGCACGCACGTTGTCCTGAACCAGGACCGGAAGCTTCGCTGTCTTGTCTCCAATCGTAAGGTTGACTAAGGCTACAGGCGATAATTTGGGAGGCCCACCAGCTAACCTGGTGGTTCTCAGAGGAGCACCTACATAGTCCTCTGGCTTGAGCAGGGTCCTGTCCACCTCTGTCATGCTTGCCCCAGTGTCTCTCAAACAAGTAGAAGACTGGCCATTCAAGAGGACACTTCTCAAAAACCTACGAGTGTTCTGTGGGATAGTCGCCAGTACTTCTGCGTACTGGTCCCAGGCCCCAAGGGACACTTAGGAAATCTCTATGGGAGCACCGAAAATGATTCCAGTAGAGGAGGGGAGGACAGTGGCCTACACCTCAGGTACAGAGTAGGGATAGGTCAGGCTGACAGCGTGGACTCCAAGTGCCTTACCCTTACACTTGGGGTCACCCCTTGAGTGATCCGCAGCCCCACAATACCAACAAGTGCCGGGAGTGCAGGGTACGGTACTGGAACCACTAGGACCCTGCTTTGCAGCAGGCGGACCACTACTCTTACTCCCACCCACAACAGACTTATCCCCACTAGGTTTTTGGGTATTCGGAGAGGAAGGTTTTGGTTTACCCGACTGTGATTGCTTCTGGGACTCCTGAGCTTTCTGAGAGGTCCCCTTCTCTTTATCCTTGTCCTTCCCACTGGAGTCCTTAAGGGGCACCCGGTGGGAGACCCACTTGTCAGCCAACCTAGTCAGCTTAAAGGGGTCCAAAATGTTCTGGTCAACAACATACTGACGCAGCTCTGGTGAACAGGCTCCCAAAAAATGCTCAAAAAACAAAAGATGGGACAATTCAACAAACGTTTTCACTTTGTAACCATCAATTCACCCCATCCTGTTCATGTGTGCAGCACTCACCTAGTCAACCCAAGACACAGTCTCTCGTTTCTTAAATTCCCTGAACCGTTTAAGGTATTGGGTAGGCGTTTTACCAAACTTGGCAATTAAAGCAGACTTCATGCACTCATACTGACCCCTTTCTTCCACACTCAGTTTCAGAATACTGTCATATCCAGTTTGAGGCAATCTGCTTAACAAACACTTAGCCCAATCTCTCTTATCAACATTGTGAATTGCACAAGCCATTTCAAACGCTTCAATCTATTGGAGGATATCAGAACCCTCCGCATACACACCAACTAAGTCTTTCATAAACTTGGTTGCTGGGGACCTGACACTCTCAACTGGTTTAGCTGAAGTCTCCACTCGAGCTTTCTCTAATTGGATTCGCTGACATTCAGTGTCCTTTGACCTTATTTCGAGTTTGGAGTTAAGTATCGTCCATTGCCGGCATGGCGCAAATAGGGTGTCCGTGCTGGCAATAGACCGCTAAAAGCGCACTATTACGAGTTCGCGGGCACGAGTTTTGCGCCATGCCGGTAATGAAAGTAGCGGCATGCCGCACAAATGCCTGAAAAACCCCCTACCGGTATGAACCGCACCATAGAGAACACTACCGCCTTAGAGCAACACAGCATTAGCGGTGACCGTTATTTACAGTCACCGTTAAAATGCGGAACCAGAAATAGCGTCATTGCACAGGTACTGGAAGGAGCACAGCGGCCATCTTTAAAAACACAATCCATTGCCATCCTCACCAGACAGGACCCCTGGCACACTTTTGACCTACCGGAAAGTTACCACTACTACCGAGGAATGCCCAAAGCGCCAAAGAAGGGAGCTGCCCGCCTCCGAAAGGAGCGGTTCAGCCCAGATGAGCTGCAAATGCTTGTGGATACCCTCCATGAGCATGCTGGAACTGTTTTCAGCAGACATGTGGAGGTTGGCGGTGCTTAAAAAAAAAAGACATCTGGGCACTAGTGGCACAGAAGGTGAGTGCTGTGGGCAACACCCTCCACACCACAAAGGATTGCCGCAAAAGGTGGGACGACCTGCGGTTGAGGGTGCGGAGCATCCTCTCTGCGAATAGAAGCCAGACCTTGGAGACTGAAGGAGGCCCAGGTTCGCACATGAAACTCATGCCGTGGGAGGAGACATGTGCGGCCATGATAGGCTCCGAATCCATTGAAGGGGTCGGAGAAATGGAGCGTGGTGCAACGTCATCCGCTGATGGAGGTGAGTGTCCAAAGTCAATACTGCCAATGCCAATGTTATGAAAGTCACTGCTAAGTTCTGGCCAAGTAGTCACGGCAAGGTCACCCCCCCCCCCGTAAATCATGCCGAAACAAGTGAGACCCAAGCTAGTGCCAGGTGCAAGGCTGCAACCTATATGACACATACCACACAAAGTGGCCCATTCCATGAGGCACACAGGGCAGTTGATGCAAACAGTGTGCATGTTAGACAGCACAGTACCCGGCCAACATGAGTGACACCGACATATGCATGCATTTACCACCCAAGTATTGAATGATGTGCTGTTCCCTACCCAAATGCGGATAACCCACAAATATCTGAATGTGCTATTGTAGCCATGTATAAATGCTGGCTCTCAAATCATCACTCATGCCGTCCCTCTCTTCCACCCCCACAGGCAGTGAGCATGACAATGAGGAGCAGGAGAGCAACCGTCCCAGCACTTCCAGGGGACAAGACAGGGGCCGCCGTCTCCCAGCGAGGAAGACAACACCTGGATGCACACCACCGGCTCCAGCAAGGGCCGTGGAGGGTGCACCACCCCCACCCCAACCCTCCCTGCACTGGCTGCAGACACATGCCCAACGCCGCAGTCTAAGGAGTCGAGTGTGGCTGGGGAGGTGGCAGCCACGGCCCCCCTCGAAGTTGCCAACAGCCCCAATTCCATCTGTGGAGTGACTGAGGATGACACATTTGAAGTTGTGCACACCACTGAAGCCTTCTCTAACCCCCAGGTCTCCTTTAGTGACTCGGGTGAGACCGACACACCTGAGCAATCTGGCCAAGGACCAACACAGGGACATGCCAGTCCTGTGCCCAGTTCCCTTGAGGAAGCGCCGGCAGGACATGTCAGCCCGATCCCCAGCAGGGCCACTACATCATCCGCAGATGCACATCGGGCTGAGCAGCTCACAGTCCTGATCACAGATTTTATGCAGGACAACCGGCAGGCCAGGGAGGAATGGCGGGATGAATTGAGGGCACTGGGCCAGGTAATAACGGACAGCACCAACCGGCTCTGTAAAGTACTCGGCCGCATAGCCGATGCTCTGGAGGCTGCACATCCTGCCTAACAGCCCCAGCATGAGGACACCCCTTCAACGAGCAACTCGACCCAGACCAGCCCACTCCGTTGGTCGCTCCGTGGCCAGCGCCGCCGGGACATGCCTCCCCCTGGCTCCGGGAGCGCAGAGTGACTTTACTGCCAGCCACATGTGGGCTACGGGGACCCTATGGGACTAGTTTTGGGGAGTTGGGGGGGGGGGGCGGAGGAGGGTGAGGGTGTGTGGGGGAGTTGGTGGGGGAGGGGGAGAGGGGTGAGGGTATGTGGGGGAGTTGGAGGGGCAGTGGGAGGGGGAGGATGTGTGGGGGAGTTGGTGGGGGAGGGGGAGAGGGGTGGAGGGTTTGTTTTTCACTTAGACATTTTCACTTTTAACACACCGGTTGTGTTGCAAAGAAAAACCAGAGTGGACATTTATCATTGCGCATGTGTCATTTAATATAAAACAGTGCATAGTGTACATGTATCCCCACACCCAGTGCCCTATGTCCTCAAATTATGACACCCTCTGCTGACTTGTGTGTCAGAAATATTGTCCAATCAATGACTGGCGCATGGCACGTCCCTCCTATGCATCGGCACCCTGATGATGTCCTGCATCTTCCCCCTCCCCATCATCATTATCTGGTGGTAGCAGTTCCATGTCAGGGGGCAGGGGCACGTTCCGACGGGTGCACATATTGTGCAGCATTACACATGCCATTGTGATCTTGGCCACCTTCACATGGCTGTAGAGGAGTGCCCCACCCGACCGGCTGAGGCAGCGAAATCGTGCCTTCAACAGGCCAAAGGTCTGTTCAATCACCACATGTGTACAGGTATGGGAACGATTGTAGTCCTCCTCGTGCCTGTTCTGTGGGTTTCGGACAGGGGTCATGAGCCACGGCTTCAAGGGATAGCCAGCATCACCTGCATGAGAGGGGAATGAAGGTAAGTGTACGTACATTCATGGTGGACAACTGTACCAGTCTCACATGGCAGCAGGTAATTTCTGCACACACGCACATGTCCCAGGATGCATTGGCCAAGCTATGTGTCCTCTGCAATGGACTGATGGAGTGGGTTGCATCTTCGAGATGGGTCATGGTGTGCACTGGCATCTTGTTGCACGCGCATCGTATATACATGCAGCAGTGTTGGAGTAAAATCATTCGTGTGTTGTGTCCTGTGAGATTTTGTAGTAGGGAGTGTTGGCTGTACTCAGGACCATATTCGTCATTCTGAACTGATCAATTCCATGGTGACATGCAGCGCGCCTATGGGTGTGCGGAACCAGGGACACACTGTGGTATCCCTGGTTGGCTCAATTCAATGCACTCCCAGGGATGACTGTCATGTGTGGTGATATGCTGGATACAGCAACATAGTGCATATGCAGTGCATAGTGCAGGATGGCCTTATGGTGTGTGAGGGCCGCCTATGAGTGGTGCATGTGTTGTGGGATGTGGGCTGGTTAACTGTCATGTAGTGATAGGTGTCGAACTTACTTCATCACTATGGCATTTGGTTGTCATGTGTTGTTTCAGTTGCTTTGGGGCACAGTGTTTGGTGATGTGCACATCGTCATCGACATTACCACCCAGGTGGAGTATGCATCCCCCCCTTCCCACCCAGTTGGAGTATGCATCCCCCCCACTTCCCACCCAGGTGGAGTATGCATCCCCCCTTCCCACCCAGGTGGAGTATGCATCCCCCCACTCCCACCCAGGTGAAGTATGCAGCCACACCGCTTCACAACCCTGATGCACTGCCATGGGCCAGTCAGGCAACTCACCAAGCAGCCAGGCACGTCACCCAGCATGTTGCTCCATGAAGCGTGGTAGCGTGGAGTTCTGCAGGACCAAAGAGTCATGAGTTGATCCTGGATATCGGGCACAGCAATGTGTGATGATTTTGCTGGCGTTGCATACCATCTGCACATTGATGGAGTGGTATTGCTTGCGGTTGCAATATACCACCTCCATGGCATGCGGGACTACCAACTCACCGTGGGTGCAGTCAAGGGCACCTACACAATTTGGCATGCCTGCCAGTGCATGGAAGGCAACTTTTGTATCGAATATCTCCTGGGGAGTCTGTGGTAGGGATATGTAGTCCCTTGTGTGCTTGAGGAGGGCATCCAGCACTTCAGTATCCGGGAAAATTAGGGTTGTGATATGCCATGCATGTGCCCCACTGTGTGCTGGTAGGTGCCTGTGGCAAGGAAGTGCAGCACAGACACTACCTTCAGTAGAGGGGGATGGCGGTGCGTATTTCTATGAGGCTCACTATGTCGTCGTGTATCAGGTCCACTACGGTGGTGATGGTGTCACGGTCAAGCCAGTACAGGGTGTGGATCTGCTCAGGTGTTAGGATGAAGGGGGTGGCTCTGATGCGAGGGATTGGGGGCTGCCGGCGTGGTAACGGTGGCTGCAAAGTTGGGGCATGCTGGGCCTGTCTCACCCTCCTTCTCCTCCTGTATCTCCTCTGTAGTGGGGGCTGTTGTTGTTGTTGTTGTTGTTGAGGCCTTGCAAGCAGGGCCTTCAGCTCCAGTACTGCTACAACTATTGGTATCATCTTGGTGTAGGGGGGTGTGGTGTGTGGGTGTGCTCCTTTTGTACTGGCCCTGACTCCTGTCATGATGCCTACCTCCAAGGAGCCAGGCCCAGCCCAGCAACCACAGAGGCAGACATCATTTTCCCCAAGGACGTCTCAGCGGGCCCAAGTTGGGGCCTTTTGGACGCAGTCCTGGCGCCTTCGGCGCCAGGCTCATTCTGGACCCCAGTCCTGGCGCCTTAGGCGCCAGGCTCATAAAGCAAGACATGTGTGTAAGTGTTTTAATGTGCACTTACCTGAAGCAGACCGTGCTGCTACATCCAGGCCCTCTAGAGGACTGAATGGGACTACTTTATCTTTTGGACTACTTTATCACTCGGGTGTGGTCAGAGGAAGAATACATACCTGAGTGGAAGGATACATACCTGGAACTACTTTACAGGCTATTTAAACCACACCCGAAGAGCAGCACATGCTTCGCGTTGTTCTGCATCTAGCAGCTGGACGCTCACCGTGTTTGCTCCTGCATTCGGACTTCTGCCACGCCTGCCAGCATCCTGATCACCTACAAAGGAAGAGAAAGAGAGAATAGGAGAAGGAAAAGACTTTACCTGCAAGATCCGCATTCCGGAGTCAGCTCGCCAACGATTCTGCAAAGGAAGACACTTAATTTAAAAGCACATCGCATCGACCGCCGCAGCGCCGCATTCCACTCACCTTCACAGGGCGCCTCCATGTTCAGCAGCGATCACCTGGATTCGCAGCCATGCTTCCACGCCTAGGGAGAAAAAGACAAGAGCAAAGGTGAGAGAGAGAAGGGAATGAGGAAACCTAAACCTCCATGTTAAGACTTACCTGTTGGGTCATTCCCTCTTCATTTCGGGTCCGCGCCGCATCCAGGCGTTTCCGGACCCCGGCCCCTATGGGGAAAAAGACATTAGCATCAATGAGCGAATGAAAACACATTACCCAAAAACGCTCATCTAGACTTACCTGATTTCTACAGGGATTGCACCTCGCATCTCGGGTCGGTGCCTTTTCCCCGGCATTCCGTACCCCGGCCCCTATGGGGAAAAAGACATTGACATTAGCATATTGATGCAAGGACAAAAGGGGAACCTTTCAAGGAACTTACCTGGAAGCCAAGCAAGTTTGGTTCTCATAAAACCAAGAATCCAGTGAAGTAACTGGATACCAACGCGCCCCTGCATCAGAAGCAGGAAGGAGAGCTCGCCCTTCAAGACCCTAAGAAGGATACTTTTGCAAGCCGGACAAGCAGGAGTTGGGAGTCCGCTCCAGTCCATCTTCTGAGCCCCGCGCAACACCTTAGAAGAGGTCACAGCAGCACGATCCTGGCCAGCGCCTCCGTGGGAGTCAGGTGAGCGTAACAGAACGCGAAGCCTACCCACAATTTCCCACCCGGGCGCTATGGAGACTTCTGAGACAGACCAGCTGGCCCAGCTGTTGGGGGAATTAAGGGCAGAGGTACACTCAGCTCGCCAAGAGACTAATGCCCTCAAAAGAGAACTCATTCTCTCCAAGGAACAAACTGATGACCTGGCCAAACGATTGCTACAGAGTCAGGCTGGACAAATTCCTTTACCTAGTCCCGGGGGAATTTCCACTTCGTTGGGTTCCAGTAACCCTGTTCAGATCAATCTGCCGGGATCCATGCCTTTAGCACCGCCTGAACGTTTTGCGGGGGACCCAAAGAAATATGCCATTTTTATGAACCAATGTCGCTTACATTTTATATGCAGACCAAGAGCCTTCCCTGATGATAGGACCAAAGTGGCCTTCGTGTTATCGTACCTAAGTGGCTGTGCTGCCGATTGGTCTGTTCCCTTGGTGAACCAGAACGATCCAATTCTCCAGGATTTTCAGGGCTTTCAGGCCAGCATGGAAAGGTTGTTCGCTCGACACTCGCAGGGACAGGCCCTTGACAACGAACTGCTATCTCTACGACAAGGTAGTCAAGATCTTTTGTCTTATATAGCCTCCTTTAACAGACTGGTGGTGGAAACCGGATGGCCTGAAAATAAAAGGATCACTTTATTTCACCGGGGTCTGCGCGGAGAGCTAAAAGACATTCTGGCCCAAGTAGTGAATCCACCCCAAGGCTGCGCAGAATATATTGACTTTGTGGTACAACTGGATCACAGACTTCAGAATAGGAAAGCAGATCGGTCCAAGTTTGAAACCCGAGTACCGATCAGAACCCTCGTAAACCCCAGGAATACCGAAGCTTCGGAACCTATGCAAATAGGGGGAGTTAAGGGGCCGTTAACTCAGAAGGAACGTGAGAGAAGGCGACAAAAGCAACTATGCCTCTATTGCGGGGCTTCCGGTCACTTTCTTCGTGATTGTCCGGTAAAACCTCCTAGGAAGGTGGTTGGTGCCTCTGACAACAACTTAATGGAACCTGTTTCGGGAAACGACCTGGCTCGACAAGCGTAGAGGTCCGCTTGCCGAGCTTGAAAACAAACTCTCTGACCTCGCATTTTGTCTTGCCAATGGTGCTCGTGGATCCAAAAAAGCCCCAACGGTTGCATGCCATCAAAGCATACGTTTACAGCGGAGCTATCGGAAACTATGTGGACCGCGAATTGGCCTCCAGGATGAACCTTCCTCTGCATCCAAAAATAAACCAGGATGTCATTACTACGGTTGATGGTACCGAAATAGCCTCTGGGCCGGTAACGCATTCCACCACAGAAGTGACACTTGTGAGTCAGGATGGACATCGGGAAGCAATAGTGTTTGATATAATCAAGGCTCCACAATTTCAAGTAATTCTCGGAATTCCTTGGTTAGAAATACACAATCCTCGAATAGACTGGCGAGCAAAGAGAATAACTTTTCCAGATTGTGGTCCCACTTGTTACCCTAGAAATCCAGCTATTGGTTTAGCCACAGTAACCCCCACCACTGTTCAACTACCGGCAGAATACCTTGAATACCAGGACGTTTTTCAGAAAGAACAGGCTAACACGCTACCCCCACATCGTTCTTACGATTGCCAGATCGATCTAGTTCCCAATGCTCAACCGCCGTGTAGTAGGATTTACGCTCTCACTGAACCTGAAAACCAGCATTTGCGTCAGTATTTGGATCAGTACCTTGCCAATGGCTTTATTCGCCCATCAAAGTCCCCGGTCTCTTCCGCTTTGTTCTTCGTGCCTAAAAAAGAAGGAGACCTTAGAACTTGTATTGACTACCGCGCTTTAAATCAGATAACGATAAAGAATCGTTATCCCCTGCCTCTGATCCCTGAACTTCTTGATCAAGTAAAAGATGCTCGTATTTACACCAAGTTAGATCTCCGGGGAGCTTATCACCTAGTGCGAATAAAAGAAGGTGACGAGTGGAAGACAGCTTTCCGCACCAAATACGGGCTCTTCGAATATCAGGTTATGCCCTTCGGTTTGTGCAACGCCCCTGCAGCTTTTCAATTCTTCATGAACGATGTTCTGCGAGAACTTATCGATGTTTGTGTCATCGTATACATCGACGACCTCCTGGTGTACTCATCTTCTGAGTCAGATCATCGAAAACATGTTCGAGCAGTTCTAGAGAAGTTGCGCCAGCACAAACTATTTGCCAAGCTGGAAAAGTGTGTGTTTCATACCACTGAGGTTGAATTCCTCGGATTTGTTCTGACTCCTAAAGGAATTCGAATGGATTCACGAAAGGTGGACGCCATCCTCAAATGGCCATCTCCCGGTTCAGTGAAAGGGGTTCAGAGTATGCTTGGCTTTGCCAACTTCTATCGAAGATTCATCCCGGAGTTTTCACGAATAGTCCAACCCATTACTGCTCTTTTACGTAAGAATAAACATTTTGAATGGACTGCAGAGGCCGAACAAGCCTTTCAAGACCTAAAGACCAAATTCACTTCCGCACCTGTGTTGAAGCACCCGCGTCCTGATCTCCCGTATATTGTTGAAACTGACGCATCCAGTTTAGCCATGGGAGCTGTCCTGTCGCAAAGGGATTCGAAAACTAACCAGCTACACCCTGTAGCCTTTTGGTCCAGGAAATTCTCAGCTCCTGAAATTAATTACGCAATTACCGACAAAGAGTTACTGGCCATTAAATCTGCTTTTAAGGCTTGGCGTCATTACCTCCTCGGTGCAAGACACACCATCACTGTAATTACGGATCACAGAAATTTGCAGTATTTAAAGACGGCCAAAGCCCAATCTTCACGACAACTCCGATGGGCTTTATTCTTTGCAGAATTTGATTTTGTAATTACCTATCGCCCTGGCTGCAAGAATGGCAAAGCTGACGCCTTATCCCGGATTGGCATGGAAGAACCCAATTCGTGTTTAGAACCTGTGCCGATAATACCTGAACAAAGAATCTTAGGTTTGACTTCATTGCAAACCATCGAGGACGTTGGAACTCGAGTCAAACTACTTTTTGACCCTTCAGCCTTACTGGAATGGACTCAAAAGGGTCCCCACTTCACCGTTAAGGATAACTTACCGTACTTCCAAGAGCGGTTATTTCTGCCAAGTAAGGAATTGCAAAACTAGTTATTGCTCATTATCATGAATCGTTAATGGAAGGACACCCTGGTATCGCTAAAACGGAAGAAAAGATCAAACGCCAATTCTGGTGGCCTTCTTGGAGAAAAGACATAAAGGGCCTCATTACGACCCTGGCGGAAAGTGACTGACCGGACCGCAACAGCGTAAATAGCGTTTCCGCCATTGCACGAAGGAGCAAAGTGCGGCCAATCACGACCCATCGGGCACGAGCATTACGCCATGGCGGAATCCGAAAGGCTGCGATGGCGGAAATGACCCCAAAACGGCCCTTACCGCCGCCGTACGTTGCACCAGGTGCAATACCGCCACCCATCTTAGCGGTCACCGTAATGAGCGGTCACCGTAACGAGCGGGCACCGCAAATTACGGCCACCGTAAATATACGGAAACGGAAGTAAAAGCATGTGGCCGGAACGGGAAACAGCACGCCGCACAACTATAAAATCCGAATCCCAACACAACCATTAAAAATCCGACCCTGACACACATCCCAACCCGTTAGCAACCCCAATTAAAAAAATAAATATGGGAAAGGTAGCCAAGAAAGCGTGTGACCGCAAGCGGCAGGTACACTTCTCCCGAGAGGAACTGACCGTGCTCACCGAGACCCTCCAGGAAAATTCCGCCGTCGTCTTCTCCAGTCAAATGACCAGGACGGCCCTTGCCAACAAGAAGGCCATATGGGCCCTGGTGGCACAGCGCGTAAGTGCGGTGGGGACAACACCCCGCACGCCACAGCAATGTCGCAAGCGGTGGGACGACCTGCGGATCCGCGTACGCAGCATACTTTCTGCGAACAGGAACATCGCCACAGCTACCGGGGGGGGTTCAGAGTCGCCCATCAAGTTGACCCCCTGGGAGGAAATCTGCGCCTCCACCATAGGAATGGAGAGCATAGAGGGAGTCGGAGGGATGGAGAAAGGAGTGCCGACATCCGGAGAATCAGGTAGGTTGGCCAAGAGAAACAATGCGAAATCCACAAACCACGAACATGTGCAGTACCATGTGACCCCATAGTGCAATACATACTTTGCCCTGACAGCGCCCTCTAAAAGTCAGAATGAACAAACAAATCAATCAAGAAGCCATAAACAACCCCTACATGTGCAGCATGCACCCCCTAACTGCAGGCAGCCAAATGAATGCATCCTCAATCCACACGAAAATGAGACCACCTCCAAGGCCCAGTCCCAAATCAGCCTCATGTACCACCCCAATGCATTTGATACGTTGCCATTCCAAATCCGACAGACCCATAACTAACGCTCGCCCCTCTTTACTCCACCACAGGGTCCGATACCAACGACGAGCTGCAGGACACCCCTACCAGCACGCCTGCAAAGAGGGCCAGGACCAACGTCCCAAGAGCCTCCACCTCAGGTGCAAGGATCAAGACACGGCAGCAGCAGGAATCAAGTGGCAGCACACTGGAGGGGACTGCAACAGGCACCCCAGCAGCCAGCAAGTCCACAACCCCAGCACCACAGGTCCCCCCAAAGAACGTATCTGATGGCACTGCCTCTGGTGGTAGCAGTACCATAGGTGACACAGCTGTCATGCCAGCATGCTCCGACACGGAAAACAGTGCTGGCGACGTAGGTACCATCCATGACCTTTCCCAATCCCCCTGCATGTTCCATCCCCTACACCATGACGAAACCACGCAGGGGCACCCTGAAGACGACGACTGGCCAACCCCCACAAGTCCTGTGCCAAGGCAACATGTGTTGAGCAGCCCCCCTGTCACACCACCGCAAATGTCCATGGCCCAGCAGAGGCAACAGTCCCTCGACCTGCTGATCGAGCAACAGCAGGAAGCGTCCACGCTACTCAAGGACCATGCAAATGAATGCGGGGGTTCCAGGGCAGCCATGGAAACATCCACCGAGACACTCAGGGCACAAATAGAGAAAAGTAGTGAGAGCCTCAGGGGAGAAATGGAGAGAAGCACCGAGAGCCTGAGAGCACAAATGGAGAAAAGCACCGAGAGCCTGAGAGCACAAATGGAGAAAAGCACCGAGAGCCTGAGGGGGGAACTGCATGCGACGTCCAAAGACGTTTGTGCTGAACTTGCTGCTGTGCGCCGTGTGCTCTCGGAGCTCTCACAAACCCTCAGAGACATGCATGGACGCGAGCAGGCAGAGACATCATCCGTGGCAAGTTCCGTCCAGGGCAGCCCCCAACGCAGATCTGGCAGGAACCTGCGCTCCACGGGCAGGGGTGCCCCTGATACCCGTAGAGGGGGCTTGCAATAGCGTCTACCCACGGACAGCATGCATATTTGGACACTGGTGTTGGGGGGGGAGGTAGTAGGGTGGAGGGGGTGTGTTGGGCTTCACTGGGTGGCGGGTCCATAGGGTGTATAAATCAAATCACATTAACAATACAGCACCTCATTATCATCCAATGACATGTGTGGACATTGATATTTGCGTACGAGGCCTTCATAGGCGTACAGTCCACAATGTGCCTGTACTACACACACACAGTGCCACAGGTCCCCTTTCCGTGTAATAGGCACCATGCGTGGTTGCTAGAAGCATGCATCTATGATGCTCTGTCGGATTGCACGTGCATCCTGTGCCTCATGGACTCCTTGAGGTGCCTCCACATCCCCACCCTCATCATCATCATCATCTTCAGGTGCATGCAGTACAGCGTCAGGGGGCATGGGCACATTCCTACGTATGCACATGTTGTGCAGCATGACACATGCCATGACCATCTTAGAAACCTTCTCATGGCTGTACATGAGTGCCCCGCCAGACCTGCTGAGGCTGCGGAAACGAGCCTTCAGTAGGCCGAATGCCTGTTCAATGACCACACGGGTACGTGAGTGGGCATGGTTGTAGTCCTCCTCATGCTCGTTCTGTGGGTTCCGGATTGGTGTAAGGAGCCATCTCTTCAGTGGATACCCGGCATCACCTGTATGAGACGAATAAAGGGTGTCAGTGGAATGATAGTGCTAAGTAGCCCCCCCCCCCCTGCAAGGTCATTGACGCATCAAATGGGCCACGATGTCATGCATGGAATGAGACTCACCGAGTAGCCAGGATCTGTGCCCTGCGTGTCGCTCCATGTAGCGTGGTATTCTTGTGTTCCTCAGGACCATAGAATCATGGGTAGATCCTGGAAATCTGGCACAACAATGCGTAAATATCTTGTTGGAGTCACACACCATTTGCACATTGATTGAATGAAATTGTTTCCGGTTGCGGTACTGGACCTCCATGGCATGTGGGACAACCAATTCAACATGGGTGCAGTCGATGGCACCAATGCAACCCGGGATGCCGCCAAGTGCATGGAATCCCACTTTAGCGTTGGTAATCTCCTGGTACGTGCGTGGTAGTGTGATGTGGTCGTCGGCGTGCTTCAGGAGGGCATCGTGCACTTGGAAGAGTGTCCGTGAGAACAGTGGCTGTGAAATGCCATGCAACTGTCCCACTGTGTGCTGGTAGGTGCCTGTGGCCAGGAAGTGGAGTGCAGACACCACCTTCAGTAGGGGTGGGATGGCGGTTGGGCTATCTATCATGCTCACGAGGTCAGCATGTGTCATGTCCACAATGGCGATTATGGTGTCCCGGTCCAAACGGTAGAGGGTGTGGATCTGCTCAGCAGTGAGGTTGAACGGATCGGCTCGGAGGCGTGGGATTGCGGGCCGCCTGCGTGGTGGTAGTGGCAGTGCTTGTGGGCCTTGCTGACCCTGCCTTGCCCTCCTCCTCCTCCGTCTCCTCCGTCTCCCCTGTGCGGCCGGTTGTTGTACCTGTTGTTGTTCGTCGTCTTCTTGTAGTTGTAGCACTTGCAGTGCTATCTGGTCCCCCAGGCCCAACATCGCTAGTCCTGCCGGTAGCATTTTGGAGTGGGAGTGGTTGTGGGAGGGGTTTGGGTCTGCAATATATGTGCTGTCGGCCTGTATGGCCTCCACCTGTGCTGATTGAATGAATCTGTGGCAGATGCAATCCCTTCTGGCCGAGCACGTCCCGCACGTAAGGCTGCATTTGGCCGCATGGCATCTTGGGATTGGAATCATGTATCTAATCCCGATGGCAGTGTGATGTACTTTGACTGATCTTCATGGTATGCTCCCATTGTTACACATGCTATGATTGCAGCCGCTTACATACCTGTGAAGAGTCAGTGGTATGTAGGGCTCGATCGATGGCCGACCCTCATGCAGCACAGTAACGTACTTCACCGACGGGCGTGGCGTCCCATTTGTGATTGCAGCCAGTTAGCATCATGACACACAGCCGCACTACATTGATGTAATTGTGAATGCAAGCGTTCACAGAAGCCTTTTCGACGTAATGTTGCAAGTGAGGAATTCGAAGGCCAGCATTTTGGGTTTTGAAGTAGCGGCGAGGATACGCCCACAGGTCTGGCTGGAAATGTAACGTTCTATTGTAGAATGTCCTTGGGACATGGCCCATAACGAGCAGGCAATGAATGATATGAATTGAATGGGATGCGCAATAGCGTAGTGGACGATAAGGCAGGACGTTCCCAAATCCATCTTGCTTCACAACACTACAGATCCGGCCAGGGGCACAGTGGTTTTTGCGGACTGCATTACGCACAGACGCGATGGAAGTTTCACATATTATGTGAGTGAATATTCATGCGTTTTCATTGCGGGATGAGGGAATGATGAATGGATGCATGGACTGATGATTCCGTTTAGGGTCTGCCATGTACGTGGGTTTTTTGATTCACTCCCCTTCCCCTGCGTTATGTGATGCAAGGCTGCCATAGTGGGACATACGTCTATCTGCCCTTGTCGGATCCTCCCTGTCTCGACGCGCCTTCATACACTTGTGTCTAGGCACGTTACTAATCCCATGTCATGGGTTCTATCTTGACGGACGCATGCACAGTAACCGACGTTGCCAATGGTGTATTTAGCTCGATTGGTTTCGTTATGATTCGATACTGATTTAGGGGTGTGTATATTCCTTTGGAGTGGGCTAGCATGCATATGGGTGTGGATTTGGTGTGTTGAATGAAGATTGTAATGCATCATGAGTCCCGTAATGCAATCGGTTAATTTGTGTTTCTTTTGGGTGACAGGTATCTCCTGCCCTATTGCAGATGCCATCTCTACGCCACTCCTCCAGATGGTTTTTACTCTCGACTCCTGCAGCTTCGGGTGAATCAGTGGAGCACCATTTCGATCTTATGGGACGATCGCCAATGTGCCACATGCCCTTACGCTGTACTGGTGGCTAGGTGCAACATTTCGGCCTTTCAGCTCGACTAGTGCCTGCCTCATGGGACGGACCTGCGGTTCTTGCCGCTTCCATGTTGCCTTTTGGAACGTTGATGTAGGCCCTGTGTGCCATGATGGTACAGGGCGTCACACAAGTGGAAGCCGGTCAATTATTGCAGATGCAGCCCTCGGTGATGATGGTTGTTTTGGTGGTATTTTGCAAATTGCTGTGGGGCCTTTGTCATTTGGATGTGCATTTAAATTGTATTCCGATATTTGTCGTGTTGCGTTGTTCTTTGCAGGTGATGTGGCGATTTTCGCTTTGTGGCGGTATGTATTGCGAGATGATCTGCATTGTGTTCCGCCTTCTGAGTTGAGTTGTGTGGTACAGTACTGGCCGCGTTTGCCTACGTAGCACAGTATGGTCACGGATAGGGGCTGCCATTGTGTCTGTTTACATGATGTGCTGTTCAGGGGCGGGGGATTGGCTTTTGGCCGACTGGTGCCTGTCAGCCAGGTCGATTGGTGGAATGATGGGTTGTTCAGAATGTGGCTGGTCACAGGTGACTGTGTTTGCGTGCGTTTGTTGGAGGGGGACTGGGGTCATGTCCATTGGAATAGCTTCTGTATTGATGCCATCTGTGCCCTGCAGCTCCCATCGGCCCCTCTTGGGATGAGCCTGGCTGCTCAGTCACTCTGCCGACTTGTGTGGTACATGCTTCTGCTGATGGTTGGTTTGTTTACTGGCATGAGTACAGGGCTGGTGCAATCCCCCTCAGGATGCTGTTTTGGATGTTGCCTTGCGCTGGTGGCAAGCGATGGGGGACTACTGTTGTTTTGTGTCATGTGTTCTTGATTTTCATTTTGATGTATTGTACCTTCACATGCCTGTGCTGCGTCAGTACGGCTATGGTGACATGCCGTACATGGATGCCCACTCACGGGGCGCTTTGAGCCCCTGCATGCTTTTCTACGTTGGCATGCATGGGTGAATTGTGGATTTCACTGGTTGCATGGTGTGAGTACATTGCGCCTGCCAGGAGTTGTGCAATGAGGCCAGGGAGTGGAGTACAGGCACTCAGTGGGACATTTACGGTTGGTTCACGTTGCCGTATTTCTCGCCATGGCGGAATGGTACTTTACGACGTGCTTGATGGCGTTCAGTACATGTCCGCTAGGGTCAGAATTCGCGTACCGTTGCGCCATGGCGGTGATTCCGGTTTTGCAAGGCGCGCGTGCGCGTACTTGGTGCAGTTAGCGTTGCCGTTCACTGCGGTGTCGCTAATGGCATCGTACTTTACGGTGACGGGTCATGATCGCAACGAGCGGTGTTCGATGGCGGTATTGCATTTCCGCCATCATTTTTCCATTTCCGCAAGGGTCGTAATGAGGCCCAAAGTCTTTTGTGATGTCTTGCGGAGTTTGCGCCCAAAATAAAGGTCAAAGGAACAGGTCAGCCGGCCTACTTCAACCCTTGGAGATTCCACCGGCATCTTGGCACACCTTGTCTATGGACTTCATTACGGACCTGCCTCCGTGTGGTGGTTACAACACTATCCTAGTAATCGTGGATCTGTTCTCCAAAATGGCCCACTTTATCCCTCTAAAAGGATTGCCTTCAGCTTCCATCCTGGCCAAGGAATTCCTGGAGAATATAGTTCAATACATGGTTTCCCTTCCGTACTAGTCTCAGATCGTGGAAGTCAATTCATTTCCCATTTTTGGAGGAAGTGTTGCCAATTAGCACAAATAGATGTGCGATTATCCACCAGCCACCACCCCCAGACCGACGGACAAACCGAGAGGACAAATCAGACTCTCGAGCAATATCTTCGGTGCATGTTGCACCAATCCGAGTACAATTGAAAAGACATTCTTTGGATCGCAGAATATGCATACAACAATTCTATGCATTCCGGAACCGGTCAAACTCCTTTTTATACTTTGTATGGTCACCATCCTCGAACCTCTGACCTAGATCCACCTGTGACCCTGGAAATGCCCGCAGTAAATCATCTGCATTCCACAATAACCCGAGCCTTCAAAGAAGCTACAACTCATTTACAGCAAGCCAAGAAAAAGTACAAAGAAAACGCTGATTTGCACCGAAGTAAAACACCTCCTTACCAAGTAGGAGACCAGGTTTGGCTAGCAACTAGACATTTATCTCTCAAGGGCCCACGAACTTTCAATCCCAGATTCATTGGGCCTTACCCCATCAAAGCCATAATCAACCCAGTGGCCTTTAAACTGGATTTGCCTTCCAACATGCGTATTCATCCCGTTTTTCACGCATCACTTTTGAAACCGGTACAACCAGGAACCCGATTGTCCAAGCCTCCAGATCCTATTCAAATTGATGGGGAATTAGAATTCGAAGTGAAAGACATTTTAGACTCCAAAATGTTAAAGTCAAAACTCTTCTATCTTGTTGACTGGAAGGGTTATGGACCTCATGAGAGATCGTGGGAGCCTAGTAACCATATTCACGCACCTCGATTAATACGAAGGTTCCACCGTAGATTCCCGAACAAGCCAAAAACCCCGGAGGAAACAACCTTGGGAGGGGCCTTGTGGGGGGGTACTGTCATGATGCCTACCTCCAAGGAGCCAGGCCCAGCCCAGCAACCACAGAGGCAGACATCATTTTCCCCAAGGACGTCTCAGCGGGCCCAAGTTGGGGCCTTTTGGACGCAGTCCTGGCGCCTTTGGCGCCAGGCTCATTCTGGACCCCAGTCCTGGCGCCTTAGGCGCCAGGCTCATAAAGCAAGACATGTGTGTAAGTGTTTTAATGTGCACTTACCTGAAGCAGACCGTGCTGCTACATCCAGGCCCTCTTGAGGACTGAATGGGACTACTTTATCTTTTGGACTACTTTATCACTCGGGTGTGGTCAGAGGAAGAATACATACCTGAGTGGAAGGATACATACCTGGAACTACTTTACAGGCTATTTAAACCACACCCGAAGAGCAGCACATGCTTCGCGTTGTTCTGCATCTAGCAGCTGGACGCTCACCGTGTTTGCTCCTGCATTCGGACTTCTGCCACGCCTGCCAGCATCCTGATCACCTACAAAGGAAGAGAAAGAGAGAATAGGAGAAGGAAAAGACTTTACCTGCAAGACCCGCATTCCGGAGTCAGCTCGCCGACGATCCTGCAAAGGAAGACACTTAATTTAAAAGCACATCGCATCGACCGCCGCAGCGCCGCATTCCACTCTCCTTCACAGGGCGCCTCCATGTTCAGCAGCGATCACCCGGATTCGCAGCCATGCTTCCACGCCTAGGGAGAAAAAGACAAGAGCAAAGGTGAGAGAGAGAAGGGAATGAGGAAACCTAAACCTCCATGTTAAGACTTACCTGTTGGGTCATTCCCTCTTCATTTCGGGTCCGCGCCGCATCCAGGCGTTTCCGGCCCCCGGCCCCTATGGGGAAAAAGACATTAGCATCAATGAGCGAATGAAAACACATTACCCAAAAACGCTCATCTAGACTTACCTGATTTCTACAGGGATTGCACCTCGCATCTCGGGTCGGTGCCTTTTCCCCGGCATTCCGTACCCCGGCCCCTATGGGGAAAAAGACATTGACATTAGCATATTGATGCAAGGACAAAAGGGGAACCTTTCAAGGAACTTACCTGGAAGCCAAGCAAGTTTGGTTCTCATAAAACCAAGAATCCAGTGAAGTAACTGGATACCATCGCGCCCCTGCATCAGAAGCAGGAAGGAGAGCTCGCCCTTCAAGACCCTAAGAAGGATACTTTTGCAAGCCGGACAAGCAGGAGTTGGGAGTCCGCTCCAGTCCATCTTCTGAGCCCCGCGCAACACCTTAGAAGAGGTCACAGCAGCACGATCCTGGCCAGCGCCTCCGTGGGAGTCAGGTGAGCGTAACAACTCCATTGCCTCCACCTGTGTTGATTGTGTGCACATGTGGCACTTCTAAATACTGCTCAGGGTTCTTTACACCTTCTCGGAGATGCAGGTATTTACTCCATGCGGTAAGCTCTTTTTTGGCCTTCGGGAGGCCGTTATTTGCATGTCCGCATTACTTGGGATCAGCTCCGGTTTACGGCATGCCGCTAATGCCAGCATGGTGTGTCGCGCGTGCACCCATAGACCGCGATTTACGGCATCGTGAAGTACGATGCCGTAAATAGCGGTCTGGTTTGTCAGAATCCTTTACCGGCATCGTTTTTACCTTACCTCCAACCTCGGAATGACCCCCCTTGTCTATGAGTTCAAGATCCCTATTTTTGAGTTCCACTTGTTGTACCAACTCCTCTTTCTTAAGCTCAGCATCTATTTCCAACTTGCGAAATTCAAAGGCCAATTTCATCCTTAATAACTCAGGTTCCAAGGAATTTCTGGGGTTCGGAATAGAGGCAGCAGGAATGGTGGCATTCCCAGAATCAGATTCGGGGACAACCCTCGGGTTAGAGTCCTCATTGGTTGCATCCCCTCCTTGAAGAGCTTCACAATCAATCTGGTAGTCCACCAGGGCATCTATCAGCTCAGCCCTAGACTTATCCACAAAGTCTAACTCCCTGGCTTCACAAGCACTCTGGAGAGCCTCTAAGCTCATCCGAGTCAATTTACCATTCGCAATAGATTCCATTGCTTGTAATGCAGTTATCTTGTACACAACTAAACCTCAATTTAATAAAGTGCAGATATCCTTGTAAGTGGCACGGTTATACACTGATTCTTAAAACCATAAGCATCCCACCCCTGCCACCAGTGTAAAGACTGGAGGGGGGTGTCTGTACTTCTGCTCTCTATATGGTAGAGTAGAGGCACAGAGGACCCCAGCCAAGATTCCCTATTCAGTAGCTATGGTCGAGCAATCAAGGCCTAGCTTCTCAGGGGGTGATGCAGGCTGGTTCTTAAGTACAGTGTAGACTCCAAGCCCCCACAAAGGAATGTCCACACACTGTATTAGTTAATACACAGTATTTATATAATTAATATTCAAGGTTATGTACACTATCACAATAACTCACTTTGTGCTCAGAAAATCAATAATGGTAAATATATACAGTTCTAAAATGGTACCACAATTATTATCAGATCTCATTAAAGTGCATCCACTATACTGTCAAAATGCCACACAGATCAATAAAGAGGAAACCAGCAGTAGAGAGGGGAAGGAAAGCAAGATGGTTGAACAATTGGCAGAATACTGGCCTTTACCAACTAGGCACAAATCTATGTGGAGATCCCCCCACCTGGGCAACCTGCAAAGCAAAGATGTATCACAAGCCCAGTCCATGTATTGTTCTATGAGTCTTCTTTCCCTCTACAATAGTTCTACAGCCCCAATATACCTGGAATTGTAGCGTTCGTCATCAGGGAATCGACGGCCCTTCTTGAGTGCCCTCCCTTTAAGGCAGGAGTCACGGGCCGTCAAACGTCCGACGGAGAACAGGGTGAACTACAGCGGTGAAGTGGCAGCTTCGTTCCTAGCAGTGCTCGTCGACGACGGAGCGTTGGCATCCTGCAAGGAAGAGGCGTGCGGGGCACCTCGGTGACGATAGTTCTGGACCGCAAAGAGATGATGAAGAACTGTGGCCCAGCAAGGGCATCGAGTAGTCGGCGTCTCTGTGGCCTTTAGGTGGCGGGAAATCCACCGGCGGATGATCCTCAGCGCGTCGACGGTCAGGCCTTCTCCAGTGGGATAAAGTGGGCAGCTATGCAGGCGAGAGCATCCTTGGATCAAATGAAGTTCTTAGGCAAACGGGAGCACGGCGGCTCCAGTCTGCGACGGCGGTGTCGACAGTGGTGGACAACAGTCCGGGTGCTTCTCTTTGGGATTCCGCAGCAGTCCCCGTTTCCGGTCGGCAGCCTGTCATAGGTCTGTCTACCAGGGAGCTTTGGCAAAGATCAGCTGGTGCATGATGGTCCCTCGTAGCTCGGGAAGAGGGCGCCTTACCAGGTCCTCTCTGGGTCAGTTCTTGGAGACACAGCAGCTTTCAGATTATGAAGGAGAGCAACAGCAATTCTTCTCTTCCAGCAGGGCTTCAAGGTTAAGCTTCAGTTTCACTCCAGTTACTCTTCAGCTTCTGAACACGAATTCTAGCAGTGAGAGGCCCCCAGATATACTAGTTGATCTCCCATTCATTCTGCTGGGTGACACTCAGGCAACCAATCGGTCAGAAGGGCATTCATGCAGGCAGGCATCCAATCAGGTGCATAGTGCATTCAGGCCATTCACTCCTCTCCAGACACTCACAACAAGTTATGTGTATTGGGACAAGTACCCAGCCATTCAACACTCCACACTGCATTCATACCAGTTTCGGGCAGTGCTGTCTCAGTCATTGGCCCTCATTACAAGTCAGGCGGTGGACCATGGTGCTATTAGCATCATGGTCCATGCCGGATTCCGCCATGGTGGATGGCGGAATTACCGCCCCATTCCAAGGTGAGTGGGGCGGTAATTCCCCATTCACCATTTGCCCTTCCCCATTTCCATTTTTGCCCCATAGGGCATAATGGGGATCGGGAAGGTGCTAATTACGGCACCGTAAATTACGGTGCCGTAATTAGCACCAAGGTCGCTTAGCGCCTTGGACTTTAACGCCTGCAAAAAGCAGGCGTTAAAGTGTGAATCAGGCGTTAAGGGTTAACGGCGCCGACAGCGCCGTGAAACCCTTAATGCCTGACTTGTAATGAGGGCCATTGTGTCAAACACCAGATACTAGACACCCACAACACAGAATGCGTATTTGTCACACACTCCATTCACCCAGGTCCCACCCACAGGGTGTACCCACAATATGCAGTCTCTGGGAATGCTCCAGCCAGTCTGGCCTGTACTTCACAACAGCACCATATATGGAACTTCCATCCAACAGCCGGTCAGGGGAAAGGGAAAGAGTCAGGGCTTCCCAGGACTTTGGGAAAACAAGGTAAACGCAATAGAAAGCAAGAGGCCATGGGGGCCATCTTGTTTCTTATCAGGAATCAACTGATCCCAATGGCAGGGCCTGGGTATCTCAAAATGGAGAATACTCAGAGCACCTGTCAAATTCAGCATGGAGCTGCCACCAGCCCATACCCTCCTGTGTGGGCCACCCACAGGTGCCCAAAAACATACACTAGGGGCACAGGGTTATACCCCCACCGATGGATGCCATAAGGGTATCCCATGGGTCTGCTCACCCAACCAAAAGAGAGAGCTGCACTGTCAGGAGTCCCACATGAACTCCTGCATGGAAAACATGACAGAACACATGATAAAAAACAGTAAAGGACAAGGATATGGAGGCCCTGTCCCTCCGATGCATTTCCAGCATCACACCTTGCATGCATGGCTGCAGCCCTAGCACAGAAAATGATGTTCACTAGTTGAAAAGGTATGTCCTCTGGTTCAAATTAGCTGCCACATTCTTGCTTATTGTGTGTGATTTGGCTGCAGTGCACCCAATGTTAGTTGCATGTGTGTGATGACTGGTAGAACAACCAACAGTTGTCGGTGTGTGGGTGGAGATGGTGCAGTGACCAGTTGTGCAGTGTGTCTACTGGGTGTATTAACGGAATAGTATACATATGGAAGAGGTCCCGGTGCAAATGTTTCTTGTATGTGCTTGCGTAGTGTCCAATGCGCAGATTACTAAGTGTTGCTGTGCAATATGCACCATTGGTTCTATGCACGTACTAGAGTGGTGGGAGCAGACTGAATGTTGCAAAGATTGTCTTGTTTGGTTGGCATGCTTATAATGCTTTCTGATTAGAAGTGGGTAGTGGTGCCAAACACAGTTGTATGTTTCTGCATTACGGTTAGTGTAATATGTGTCCTTGCGTCCCTGATTTACGGTGTGGCGGTTGGGAGGAAGTGCTGGTGCGTATGTTGCCTTTGTGATTTCTGCCACATGCGTACCTGGTCGCCTGCATGGCTCTGTTATGTTGTGGTGCCTAGGCCTTCATCACAGCTTCCACAATATAACGCAGCAATGCAGTTGTTACTGTGCATGCATTTGGAGTTGGTGAGTAGCACACAATGGTTGCAGAGGACATTGTGCACTTGGTGGAACAGCAGAAGTGAGCTGATATGCGTACAATACCATATGGTGTACATCATTGCCCCAGTTGCACAAAAGGGAGTCACATTTCGCCATCTGCGTTTGCTATGGGTAGGCCCTTATAAGACCCTTGCTTGAGGAAGTGTTTTACGACATTGCACCATGAAAGGAAGTCATCAGCATCAGAAAGTTGCAATATGCACGATGTACACAGCCACTCACATACTTGTGTGCACAGGCAACGCAATGTAATTGAGCAATGTATGTACAGATGTGGCCTGGGTGAAAGTTGGCAGGCGCATTTGCCGATGGGGCCTGCATTACACATGACATGAGAAGTAAAACATAGGTTGAACTAGGGTGTGCAGTGTGTGGTGAGGCCCAGCGGTCAGTGATGGTAGAGCAATGGCAGAAGGGGAGAACAATGGAGAACACATGAAATCTGCAACCTACACTACAGTACAGTGTGCTGCGTGTGCTAAGCCTGTAGGCCCTTCCATGAACGGGTGGCCACCTTGCACTGGCAAAAAACTGCTGTGGGGTGAAGTAGGTTTTACAATGTTGCCTTCGATGTGTGGTTTGTGATTATTGCATAAATTGTTGCTTGTATGGTTGTGGGGATTCGTTGCAATTCTTTCACTGCGTAGTGTACGCCTAGACCTGATGGAGTGATGACTCCTCCTGTGTGTCCTGTGAGAGAAGAGCTGAAAGTAGTGGATGCTTAGAAGTGGCTAGGGGTGACCTGCATGTATCCGGCCACTTGTTCACCTGCATAAGTCTGTTATGTTCAGCTGGGTGTGACCAAGGGCTACACTGTTGCATGTATGGCAAAATGCCTGTAGCCCGTAGGCCAGTCCCCGAAGAGGCTAGGCCTGTCATGACACAACGTGATACAACATTTTAGTCCCTTGTGGACTACATCGTCCATAAGACACTGCTACATTCCTTCCAAAGTGAGTCCAACATGGCCGACGCTAGTGCACCGCTAACCCTCTAGTGTTTCCAGGAGTTCGCCAGTTCCTTGAAAAGAGAAAAGCCCCTGCGGCGCTGCACATCTCAACGCTAACTTTCTGAACTTCGGCAAGTGTGGTCGTACCTTTCCCCTTGTGCTTAACAGCGCCTTCTCCCTTCCAGGTTCTCCCTTCGCTTATTTACTAGCGCTCATCCTCCCCGGACCTTGCCGCCCGTGGCACTTACTCTTTTACCGCCTTTAGTACGTGTCCTGGTTCCTTCCTGGCTTCCCTCCTCCCGAGAATCTGTGAATTCTTCCTCATCCTTCCTGGAGTTGAACGCATACTCACCACGGTCGTAATTCACCTGCACACTGGCGACGGAGGACACGCGACCGTGTCTTTACAAAACCCGAGCTGTCCGGAAGCAGGAAAACCCCCAGACCAAGACTTCGAAAGATAAACAGGTGACAGTTTGAGACACCAAGGATTGAATATTGACTCTACTATGGATACTATGGAAGCCGCAGTTCGGGACCTCATGAGAGGTATGCAAGAACTGACAACTGAAGTACAGAATCTAAAAGCTGAAAATGCAGCATTAAAACAACGTGTGCTCTCCAGGGATTCGGCGTTCCAGGAAAGTGCCATGGAAGGGGGTTTTGTGGACAAATATGATGGAACCACCAAGGCACTGTGTTCCTTCCTTGGTTCAGGTTTAGTGCACTTTACCTTCAAACCATACTATTTCTCAACACCCCGGGCCAAGGTAGGATTCATAATCTCCCACCTTTCGGGGAACGCATTGGCCTGGGCAACGCCCTTAGTAAATTCAGGGGACCCACTCCTGGACAACTATGAAGGATTTGTGGATGCCTTTAAAACTATGTTTGACCGACCAGACCAGGTATGCAGTGCCCAAGAGAAATTAATGGAATTCCAACAAGGCACTCATGATATGTTGTCATACGTCACCCGTTTCAAACAATTGGCAAAGGAGGCTGATTGGGCTCCAGAAGCCTGCTTCACTCTGTTTCGTCGTGGATTGAATGACAAAGTGAAGGATGAACACGCCCGGGTAGCCCGCCAGAGTTCCTTCCAGGCTTTACTGGATTTGTCTTTGCAAATTGATTTCTGCATCCAGGAAAGAAAGGCTGAAAAGAAAAAAACACGTTCCTTCCCAGCAAGAGTTCCCTTGGATTATCCCAGTCCTAAAGAGACAGCTTCTAATCCTCCACCAGATCCTGAACCAATGCAACTCGGCTCCTTACGGGGACTTATTTCTTCACAAGAAAGGACCCAAAGGATCAATACTGCTCGCTTTGACATCTGTACAGAGCTTGCTAACGCAGGTTTGAATCCCGGCAGGGCCAAACTCAGCCTTTCATCCTTCCGAGGTCGATAAATGAGCACCACACACTGTGGGTAATAATAAGCAGCGCTCAGATATCTGAGGGTTTGAAGTGCTATATATATGCTAAATTATTATTATTATTATTATTATTACTGGACTTTGCATGTATTGTGCATCTGACAAACACATTGTAAGAAACTGCTCGATAGCTCCACCTTGGCGTTCGGGAAACGGCAGCTCCCGATCTTGAACGGAGCCCAGCTTTGGGAGAAAGATACGTGCTCCAAGTCTTCTCCAAGCAAAACCAGTCAACCCACAAATAGCCTGGTGATTCTTCAGGTGTCCCTGTCAATCACCAATAAAGAAATGTATCCCGTCCTGGCCCTGTTAGACTGTGGAACAATGGGCATATTCCTTGACCACGATTGGGCGCTGAAACACCATATCCCCTGAAAAGCCAAAGATATCATACAGGCAGTCGAAGGAATCGATGGAAAACCTTTATCCTCAGGGCCCATAACTCAACAAACCACAGAATTGCTACTAACTATAAACAATCATCGAGAGACTTTGCACTTCGACATTATAAAAGCTGCCCAATACCCGATGGTGCTAGGTATGTCTTGGCTTCAAAGACACAATCCATATATCATCTGGGCAGCAGGTTTCTTGTTCCTAGGATCAGAATATTGTCTTTCACATTGCCTGCGCCAGGGGACACAACCCCCTTCTTCGGAAGACCTGGAGTCTAAGAAATCGTCCATTAGTGTGTCTAATGTTACCCAGGTGCCTGAGTGTTACCAGCAATTCTTGGATGTGTTCTCTTCAGATATTTTTCAAGCCTTACCTCCCCACTGACCTCAAGACTGTGCCATTGCAACCGACGACTCTGCAGTCGTACCATTCGGAAGGATGTTCATACTTTCGGAACCTCCAAAGAGAGCCCTACGTGAATACTTGGACACAAACCTCTACAACGGCACCATTCGTCCATCTAAGTCCCCTGCAGGGGCGTCCTTATTCTTTGTTCCCAAGAAAGATACCAAGGAACTTTGACCCTGCCTGGATTACCGGGGTCTCAACCAATGTACTCGAAAGGATCGTTATCCATTGCCACTCATCTCAGACATCCTGAAAGCAGTCCGCAGAGCTGTTATTTTTACCAAACTTGATCTTCGGGGCGCATACCATTTGATTCGAATAAGAGAAGGCGACGAGTGGAAAACTGCCTTCAGGACACCTTTCGGCCATTTCGAGTACTTAGTGATGCCATTCGGATTATCCAACGCTCCAGCAGTGTTTTAACGTTTCATGGATAGAGTATTCTCAGACATGCTGTTCCTCTTTGTTATCATCTATCTTTACAACATCCTGGTCTATTCCAAGATTCTCGCACTACATCAAGAACATGTGTCTCTGGTCTTGCAACGTTTACGAGAGAATAATCTACTAGCCAAACCAGAGAAATGCATTTTTCATGTTCCTACTCTTCGTTATCTGGGATTTGTCCTAGGTCCTCAAGGAATCGAAATGGATCCTGCCAAGGTGGACTCAATCCTCTCGTGGCCTACTCCCACATTAGTGAAACAAATACAATCCTTCCTGGGACTTGCAAACTTTTATCGGAAATTAATTCCTGCCTTTTCTGCTATTGTACAGCCCATAGTTGCATTACTGAAGAAAAACGTTCCTTTCAACTGGGGTAAAGACCAAGAATCCGCCTTTCACAAGTTAAAACAAAGGTTTACTCAAGGACCCATCCTGGCTCAACCTGACATTGACCAACCCTTCCTGGTGGAAACTGATGCCTCGGATTACGCAATAGGGGCTGTATTAAAACAGGAATCGGAAGATAAAAAAGAACATCCCATAGCTTATCTGTCTCGTACTCTAAATTCCAGTGAAACGCATTACTCTGTGTTGGAGAAGGAATTACTTGCCATTCGTCAGGCTTTTACCGAACGGCGTCATCTGCTCTTGGGTGCCAAATATCCGATTCAAGTCTGGACTTTTCATCAGAATTTACAGGTCGTTTAGTCATTGGAGTGCAGGAACAGTCATCAGGCTCGCTGGGCCTTCTTTTTTGCTCAATACCAGTTTCAGATACACCATGTTCCAGGAGTAACCAACATTATTGCTGACGCTCTGTCCAGACAGCCTAACTATGAACCTGAAGAAACCTGTGCCCTTCCAAAGATGTTTCCTGATTCCGTCTTTATTGCCCAGGGCAATTCCTTATTGGATAATATCCGTTCAGAAACTCCACTGTCGGATCTATGGAAGGAATACCTTAAGACAAACAGATGGGCACTCTCGGCTAAAGACGGTTACCTTTTCAAGGACAAGTGCCTAGTGGTACCTACACAAGAACTGAGATCGATGATAATAAACCTCTGTCATGATACCTTCTATTCAGGACATCAGGGCATTTCAGCAACTCTTAGACTCATTCAGAGGAACTTTTGGTGGCCTAGAATGGCCGAAGATATAAAAATATACATCCAAGCCTGCCCTGCCTGTAGTCAGAATAAGTGTGACAATAAAAAAACAACAGGCCTTCTGTATCAACCTACCTTACCGGACCGACCTTGGGGTATTATTGCCACCGACTTTATCGTAGAGCTACCTCCATCCAAGGGCTTCACAACTATAATGGTTACCATCAACCTGTTCTCCTATATGGCCCATTTCACTCCCTTGGAAAAGCTACCATCAGCACAAGAAATGGCAGGAATTTTGGTAAACCATATCTTAAGACTTCATGGCCTTCCTTCTAAAATCATTTCTGACCGGGGCCCTCAGTACATCTCACAATTCTGGAAGTACTTATGCAAAATGTTGGGCATTCAACGTGCCTTGTCTTCAGGGTATCATCCTCAAACCAATGGAATTACTGAACGAGTGAACCAAACACTCGAACAATACCTGCGATGTTTGGCCTCCAAGGTACAGGATGATTGGTCTGTCTTGATCCCGGTGGCTGAATTTGCTTACAATAACTCCGACCATGCTGCCATTAAGACCAGTCCATTCTTTTGTTCCCAAGGATTTCATCATCTGTCTTACCTACAGTTCTGCCTCACTTCACCCTGGTTCCATCAGTCGATTCCTGGATAGAGCGTTTGGTCACAGTACACAGGGATGTGAAGGGACATTTGGAAAAGGCCAGGATGGATGTCAAACAATATGCTGATACCAAGAGAAGACCTGCTTCAAAATATGCCATCGGTGATAAGGTCTGGTTCTCTTCCAGACTCTTACCTCGACATTTAAGACCCAACAAGTTGGCTCCATGTTTCTATGGGCCTTTTTCAATAAATAAATCATCAAACCTGTAGCCCTCAGACTACAATTACCAGACTCGTGGAAAAGGATCCATCCTGTTTTTCATACATCCTTGCTGAAACCTTATTCACACACCACTAGGACCACTCCTCGACCTACCCCCATACTCAACAATGAACAAGTTGAATTTGAAGTTTCCAGAATTTGTGATTCCAGATATAGAAGGGGTCGTCTGCAATATTTGGTGGAATGGAAGGGATATCCACCCATCGAGCGCACGTGGGAACCAATGTCCAATATGAATGCCCCTTTCTTGCTACGATGTTTCCACTTAACCCATCCGGGCAAACCAGGAGGAACGCAGTTTAAGAGGGGGCATGCTGTCATGATACGACATTTTAGTCCCTTTTGGACTATGTGGTCCATAAGACACGGCTACATTCCTTCCAAAGTGAGTCCAACATGGCCGACGCTAGTGCACCACTACCGCTCTAGTGTTTCCAGGAGTTCGCCAGTTCCTTGAAAAGAGACACGCCCCGCAGTGCTGAACGTCTCAACGCTAACTTTCTGAACTTCGGCAAGTGTTGTTGTACTTTTCCCCTTGTGCTTAACAGTGCCTTCTCCCTTCCATGTTCTCCCTTCGCTTATTTACTAGCGCTCATCCTCCCCGGGCCTTGCCACCCGTGGCACTTACTCTTTTACTGTGTTTAGTACGTGTCCTGGTTCCTTCCTGGCTTCCCTCCTCCCTAAGACTCTGCAAATTCTTCCTCATCCTTCCTGGAGTTGAACGCATACTCACCACGGTCGGAATTCACCTGCACGCTGGCGACGGAGGACACACGACCGTGTCTTTACAAAACCCAAGCTGTCCGGAAGAAGGAAAAACCCCAGACCAAGACTTCGAAAGATAAACAGGTGAGATTCCAGGCAAAGTGTGACAAGGCCTGCTCAATAGCACGCCACCATAACACAGACATGCACTTTTAAGCATGCATCTGTCCGATGGGGTGACGTTGAAAAAATGGTTCTGCAAGACCTTCTCGACGTGATTGAACAGCACAAGTGAACTGAGATGCATCCGGTACCATATGGTACCCATTATGTCACCACCTTGGACATTAGGAAGCCACATGGCGCTACTTATGGTTGACATGAGTTGCCCTTTGCACCACCCATCATATGTTATGTTTCTGGATTGTGGTATGTGGGAAATGTTCTCTTTCATGAGGACATTATGTTGTGCTGGGTGTAGGTAAGGCCTACAGTATTGGGTACATGGCCAAAGGCTGTAGGCCGTTGCTTATGCACCCAAGGGCTATCCCTTAATGACAGCCAGCATATCATGCTACAGCCATGTAGATCTGCCTTTGTTTATGTCCGAGGATGGTGATCTTTGTGTAATGGGTTCGGAGAGCATTTTGCACTTGGTGGAACAACCAAAGTGAGGTGCTATGCGTTCGTGAGCACATGGTGCAGGTAATTGCACGTATTGCACATTAGGCTGTAATTTGCCCACATCTAGAGGTTGGGAGGTGTTTTATAAACAGAAGCATATGTGCTTTTATGTGCCGTGTTGGGATGTTCAGAACCGACTATGAGATGCATTAAGGAGCAAGATTTGCAGTGGGTCCAAGGAAATGGCATTTGTTTGGCCCTCCATTGACAATGCTGTTTTGTTTGCCACTCTGCACGCATCATCGCATACAAAGCTGTAGAAATGTAAGAGAAACATTGATGTTTAGTATGTACAAGTGTGAGGAGGAGAAAGGAAAAGAAACACATCGAAAGACATAAAAAAACAAAAAAATGTCTAAGCAAGCATGTACATAACAAAAAGAGGACAAAAAACCCCCCAAAAGGACCTTTTCTTTTCTGAGACAGTACTACAGACCCAACTCCTTATCCTGTTTTACATTTTACCCACCAACCAACCCCGAACCCCACTCCCTCCCTACCACGAAAAGTCAGCGGTTTACACTGTACTTTACGCTTCCACGTGCCACATCCAGCCATTTTCTGGATGGGAGCCATGGAAAGACATCGTTTATAAGGTTGGTGGGTCAGGTGTGTACTCAAACAGTGTACCAGAAGGTTTCTTTGCACAAAGAAGTGCAGAGGGCTATGGTGGAAGTGAGCAATGTAAGGAGCAGGCAGCATGGGTGTATGCATCAACTCTATGTATTTCTTTGGAGTAACATGCAAGGTGTGCTGCCTGTGCCCAATATTTTGTGAAACGTGTGCAGTAAGTGGGGTAGTGCGGAAAACAAAAACAACTGTGCAGTGTACATGGTAAGTTTCAGGCATCCCACTGTTGTACATGCATTGGGTGTATGATATCATATGTTGTGCGATTGTATGCTACGGCTTTCGTAATGCGCATACACACACGTCTGGCAAAGCACAAGGCAACAGAAGGCAAACAGAGGGGAGAAAGAGACAGCGAACGTACTAGGCCAGGTGTGACTTAGATCGTCCAAGTGCATGGGTAGAGGGACGAGAAGGTACACTACAAGGGAAGAAGAACAAATGAAAATAAGTAAAAATACAGGCCAATTGTGCCAAGTATACCGATAAGTGCACACACCAGGTGGTGGATGCACTGTTAGGCAAGAGACAAATAAGGGCAAAAAGCCTTCTTTTTTGTTTAAGGGAGGCCTGGTACTGAAAGGCAAAGTACACTAAGAAGCAACAAGGAAGCAACCAGGCTACCCCTCCCTTAGGCGCGGTCAAGGTGGGGAAACCAATTCTGGAAAACTAGTGGTCAAATCAGACTAGTTATACAGAATCACACTCTGAGTTAAACAGCTAAAACAACATTTAATAGAAACAACATGTTAAAAACATGAAAAACAATTAGATATCAGTCTTAACAGTAACAGAAAAAAATATTGCATCAAAAGAATTGGTTGATGTGCAGTATTCAATATGCAGCACATTTACACTGTCGACACAGTTTTGGTGTTTCTGGCTTGAAGGACTGGTTGTGATGTTTATCAGTTAATTAAATTTAGTTTGAACACTAAGGTCATATTGTTCAAAAACATGATTTTCGAAGGCTTCAAGCTTTCTTCAGGACAACAGAAATGTGTATTTAGGAATGCGAATATTAATCTAAAAATAATGAAAAGAATGAAATTAAAAGAGTGTGATTTTGTTCATATTTTAATTAGTGGACAAAGAACAGGTCTAAACCTCACCTTTAAAGAATAGCTTCTAGGGAGACAGAGGTGGAAACCGGAACTGACTTGTATTCAGGTTGTTAGGTGCAATTAAACATACCTAGAGTGATGGAAAATGTTATTAGTCATATAGCTAAAGGGGACCTCTATTGAAAGGTATTAAACAGATAGAGCACGGTATAATTACCTGGTTAAGTTGTTTTTCAGAAGCACACCAAGGGTGTGTGTAGAAATGCAGATCTGTCATGGAATGCCGGGAAAGCCGTACATCAATAGGCAATGTCCTGCCAGCCTGTATCACCTGATAATTGCAAACCTATTACAGACATTATCACTGCTTGGCTGGACCTTAAGCATGCACACTGTTGTATCGCGCACTATTCTATTTTACTACTTTGCTGCATACCATGTTGGCCCAACCCCTGATCGTGTCTATACCGTCATCCCACAACTACTTTGTGGTGAGACCCACTCAACGTCATAAGTTTGATACTGCCAAACACTACGCTTCCCCGCCGCGCACAACAGACACTGCCCTTAAAGCTCACCACCTCTCTATACTAACTATTCACACCACTGTGTGGCCCAAATCCAGTCGCACCTCTACCGCATCAGACTATGTGCCCTAGTTTACCTGCAAATTTTAATATGCATGCTGCACCAGCCTTGTGCAAACATGGATCTACATGCTGCCACTCCATATTTGCACTAGCCTATCTGCCAATTACTGTTTTGTATGTTGCCATTCCATAATTGCACCAGCCTATTTGCCAATTACTGTATTGTATGCTGCCATCCCATAATTGCACTAGCCTATTTGTCAATTACTCTATTGTATGCTCCCATTCCACAATTGCACTAGCCTATTTGCCATTTACTGTATTATATGCTGCCATTTCATAATTGCATCAGCCTAACACATGATCACTGCCATCCCAACCTAATGGTTAGCTAAATTGCTTGAATTCAAGGCTCTCATTGATACATGACTATTAGGCATATAGGGCCACACAGCCCAGCCTCCCTTAGTAACTCTTGCCTTGCCATTGTGTCGCATATCACAATTATTTAGCAACCAAGCCCCTCAAAAATAATGCTGGACATCCTGACCACCATCATGTTCCCGTTCTGTATAATGCCACACTCAGTACCATGCACAGGAGTATACTTCATCAAGTCTGATGAAGGTCTAGCAAGATTGGGATGTCAGTGCCACTAACCGATCCCCTGCCCGACCCCGTTCCTCCCTTCCCTACCCCCATTTACCACCCCTATGGCACCCAGAAACAATACTCCCACCAACACCACGAACAAAGCAGCCTTAATCAGCCCCAGTCACAATACTGCCAAACACCCCCCAACTATTGAGACAAACAATAAGTCAACACCTACAGTAGGTCTCAATAGACTCAATGGACTCAGGGCTAGAACCAAAACCCTCATATAGCTACCAAGTCCACCAGCACCCCATATACTCTTCCTAAATCTGATACCATCACAAATAATAGCCAACACAGAGACTATTCTAAAAAACCAACAAAATCTCTAACAAAATCCAGAACCATCACTTACTCTCCCAACCTAGGCAACACACCATCCCTAAACCCTACCCCCACACTCAAAGGCACACTTATCAATGCGCGCTCCCTAGGAGCACATGCCATAGAAATCCACAACCTTATTGTGGATCAAAAACTTGACATCCTGGTAGTCATCGAAACATGGCTACACCCTGCCGCAGGCCCATTCCTAGCCCTTGCTATCCCCCCAGGACACAGTACCCTTAGGACAGACAGAACCAACACCGAAGGAGGCGGAGTCGCCCTAATAGCAGAACCACTCTGCAAATCAGAGCCTGCCCAATGGAACAAATACAGGGGTACAAACTCCTATTAGTCAAATTCAACTTCAATCCCAAAACTACCACCAATTTTCCTGTAGTGTATACATCACCAAACAAAAATACTCACCCCAATTTAGACATCCCTCTACTACTAACACCTATCATCAAGCCCAACACCAAATGTATCATTCTCGGTGACATAAACCTAGGCTACAGGATCCCCTTGATCTTGACGCATCAGCATTCCACATAGCCATGTCAGACATGAACTTAATGCAGTTAATCAACGAACCCACCCATTCCAAAGGCAGAACTCTGGACTGGATCCTCACCCTTAACTCTCAAATCACTATTGATTCCATCCTCCCCGTAGATTGGTCAGACCACTTTGTTATCAGCTTCACATTGGAAAACAAACCTACAGACCTCACTACCCCCAAAATACCTGACACCTTCTTAGCCAGAAATATCAAAAAGCTCTCAGAAGATAACCTATCGCCCCGCCCCCCCCCGAGTACAGCCCTAGCAAATATAACTCCAGATACAAATAATCCTGATTACCTAGCAGAATGCTACCAACAAAGCCTCACCCATACAATTGATTCACTTGCCCCAATCACCACCAAATCTGGGAGACCAGATAACCGCTCCTGCTTCTGGTTCAACGAAGAACTAGTCACCCTGAGATGTGTAAAAAGATCACTCGAGCACCTTCACAGAAAAACAAACACCCCAGAATCATCCAAGGCCTTTGAAGAAGCTAACAAAAACTACAAATCAGCCATAATCTCCCATAAAACGAATGCCTTCAACCTTCGCATCACCAATGCTACCTCCGACAGTAAAGAACTGTTTACCATCCTTAGAGAGCTAGGGAATCCCTTTCAAGTCATAGCACCCACCAATGCCAGTAAAGCCTGGTGCACCACAATACAAAAAGCCCTAGCCTCCAAAATCTCACTACTACAAAAGAAAATTGACAGCAAAAAAACACTCCTAGCAGAAAAAACACCTCCTACCATTTTAGCCAACCCATCCAACACCCTTCTGGACACTCCATTTCATTTCTCATCGGTCTCACACAAAGAAGTGCAAGACACTATAGCCAAACTGAAAGCGTCCAACTGTAAAGAAGACCAATTCCCATCCCACCTAGTAAAACTCTGTGCCCCTACTCTATAACCCATCATTACCAAATTTGTCAATGCGTCCTTCAACACAAACATAGTCCCTACCAGCATCAAAAAAGCATGGGTAACCCCCTCCTAAAAAAAACAACGCTAGATCCCTCAATCCCCACCAACTACCGACCTATTACAATGGTCCCATTCCTCCTGAAAATAATTGACAAAATGGCATATTCCCAACTACAAAACCACCTAGAACACCACCAATTATTGGGGGACCGACAGTCAGGATTCCGGCCTAACCACAGCACAGAGACAGCCGTGCTCGACCTAAAGATCCAAATGGACGCCTCCAGAGAAGCAGGCAAACTCTGCCGACTAATGGGACTTGATCTCTCTGCATCTTTCGATTTGGTCGACCATGACAAACTCTGTGCGACACTAGCCAATAACTTCAACCTGTCCAAGGATGCCACTGACTGGATGAAATCCTTCTTAGCAGACAGGACCTCAAGAGTGTCCATCGGCAAAGAATCAGCCGACCCCATACCAGTTCCCGTAGGCGTCCCGCAAGGCTCATGCCTATCGCCCACCCTCTACAACGCATATACCAAGCTGCTCTTCGCTCCTTTGGATGCCATGGGTGTCATCTACACCAACTTTGCAGATGACACCCAGATCCTCATACCACTACCAGGAAACCACGAGCAAGATTCACTGCTCATCAACCAAATTTACTCACTAATCCAAAATTGGATGGCTAATAATAGCTTATGCCTCAATGATGATAAAACAGAGCTACTCATACTAGGATCATCCTCTAAAATTGACTTTCTACAACCTGTTTACACATCCTTCATCATTGATGGCACCACGTTCCCAGTGTTCAAACAAGTCAAGACACTTGGTGTTTACTTAGACGCCACCCTAACTATGTCAAAACAAGTCAACACCCTAGCCTCATCCACTTCATACACATCCAAACTCTTCTCCCTTAGTCGCAAATTCCTCACCCCAGACAACTGCGTAACACTAGCAAGAGCGCTAATACTATCCAAGCTCGACTACTGCAACATCCTCTTCCTTGGTACGTCCAACACCAATATAGCCAAACTCCAATTTATGTAGAATAAAGCTCTCCAAGCTGCATTAGGCATAAAAAAGTCTCAACACATCTCCAACATCAGGAGAGACAACCACTGGCTCCCCATCAAAGCTAGGATTCTATTCAAAACCCTTAGCATCACATACAAATGTATTGCCAACAAAGCACCCAAATAACTTCTCAATACAGTTATGAAGAAATCCCATCTCAGACGCCTCAGATCTAACAACAACGCACACCTCGAAATCCCACGATACAAAAGAGAGAAAGCGGGGAGCAGTAGTTTCAAAGTCCTTGCCCAAGACACTGGAATGCCTTACCCACCAATATCAAGAACAAGACATCCTACCCATAATTCAAAAAATCGCTGAAAACTTGGTTAATCAACCAATACTAATCTGTACCAAGCCCCCTCCCACTTTGACCTCTACCATCATATGTATATATAAAGTTTGTAATCTCATTTTTGCTTTTAATGTGTTTCATTATAATATAAAGATTGTATTACCTAATGCTTGTAACTACGCCGTGATACCTCTGGGTCTGGGCGTAAAGTAAATGTAATAAATAATTAAATAAATAAAAACCTAGTTTTTTGCAGAAGAGTGTGACCCTGAGGGAGTTGGAGACGGGTGAGGAAAGAGCTCGCACACGCAGATATATAGGGAGTTACATTTGAAGGCATTGTGGTCCCTGGGGCCGAAAGGCCTTCTGCATAATGCAGAGTCTTCTCACTTTACTCCTCGCTGCCACTGGGAGCAATTGCCGACATTTCATTGCAGGACGGATACCATTCCAAGTCGCGTACTCCTCTTCTGGATGCGTTGCAGAGGGCGGAGAGTAGAAGGGGCATATTTAAATAGAGCCAGCTGTAATAGTGCAGCCTACTCAGAAGTGCAGCTGTGCAGACAATGATCTTTTGGAAAGCTGCTTTCCCTGGGTACAATACATTTAATGCTACTATTGATGCCATTTTTGTACAATTTATGTAGGTGGGTTAGTGGGGAAAATATTTTGTAGCATTGTCGGAAGCAAAGCAGGGAGTTCCTGTGTCGATATTACATTGTAAGATATGGCTCAATGAGAACGTTGCAAGCATATATCACTAACGTGCCACTTCATGGTAGTGGGTGGGAAAAAAACAGTATGCTTCTAAAGGCCATTTGCAGACACTGTGCGCAGAGGCACTTATATCACAGTAATATGCATACTGCAGAAACATTTCTCGTACCTTAAATGTGTAGTAGTGGGTGCGCAAGTGGATGAATGTGAATGCACAAAATCTGCAAACGATTAGAGAAATTTGTACTGGACATGCTAGCAAGTGACAGTACAGTAGCAGGCTGATATTATAACGGTACCCATGAAGTATTGTGTAGCACAGACAGTGTTAGATGGTAACGTCTTGGATGGCGTTGGTGGAACCGTGTGTGCCCATTTACCTGTACCCAATGAGGTGGTGCTGGACAAAAGGTAGTGGAAAGGGAAGGACTGCAACTGCTTTCCTGGGGTGCGGCCCTCGCAGTATTTTGAGTGGGTGTGGTTCACAGGAAGGGGCGTTCAAACTGCTGTACATTATTCTCTGCGTAGTGAGGCTGGCTGACATGGCGATACCCATTGTGTTGCCTATAGGTGATGCCATCCTACTAGATCTGCACAAGTATGCCCTGGAAAGAAACTTTAATGGCAATTTCGGGTTGGAAGGAGTGGTTGCATTGTGGAACTGTGTCTACGAGTGCAGTTTCGCTGACATGGATGCACTTGCAAAGACCTGGCAAGTTTCGGTAGAGGCAAGGTTATCGTCATCTACTACGGCGGCATGCACATGGGTTACATGTCTTATTTAGGCTTGTTCCATCGACTAAAGAGGTTGCTAAAGCTAGTGAAGAGGATTTTTCCCACTGCCAAGGTGCTGTTCTCATCGATAAAACCACAAAGAGTGTGGCCCACTACTCATGGATGCTGTTCCGAGCCAGACACAGGAAGGTGTCTCATCAACAGAAGAATGTTTAATTTTTTGTCCGCTGCTGGGATGTTCTTCGGCAACAATGACCTAATTAGTTGTGGAAATGCAGAATTTTTCCAAGCAGAAACATTGAAAAGGGTCCACATCTTTATCTTTGCACCAGTTACTGAACTTATTCCAACGACACCGGTACAAGGATTTTGTTGCTGGCCTTCTGGCCGAAAGCAAAATCTCCATAACGTCATCCGGAAGATCCCAATCCTTATATCTCAACCTCTCAGAAACCATGCATGAAGGTTGAGCGTGTTGACTTCTGGATGGAGAACCCGACCTTCCTCTGGAAGACGTACTGGAGGGCAGATGGACATGTCCAGAAGGTCCGGGTACCACGTTCTCCTGGCCCAATCCGGGGCAATTAAGATCATGGTTTTCCTGAACTTTCTCAACCTCCTGATTACTTGAGGAATCACGGGGACTGGAGGAAACGCGTTCAGCAGGGGAAAATCCAAATCCACTACGAACGCATCTCCCAGTGCTCCTCTCGGAGGAAATTCCCTTGAGCAGTACTGATCGCACTTTCGGTTCACCGAGGTTGCGAACAGATCCACCTGAGGGTTCCCCAGAGGGCGAAGATCTCCAGAAGGACTTCCTGAGCTAACTCCCACTCGTGGGAGACTGTGCTCTGCCTGCTCAGAGTGTCCGCCGCCGCGTTCTGCTCTCCGGCTAGGTGAACTGCCGATAGAGCGATTCCTTCTCGTATTGCCCAGAACCAGAGCTGTATTGCCTCTCTGCACAGAGGTAGTGATCCTATGCCTCCTCTTTTGTTGAGGTAGTACATGGCCACTGTATTGTCCGTCATTATCAGGACATTCTTTCCCTGTACGGAGGGCAGGAAGGCCTTCAGAGCTAGCCTGATTGCCCTCAGCTCCAAAAGGTTGATGTGTAGTTTGGACTCCGATGAAGACCAACGTCCGCTGATTGTCAGATCGTTGGTGTGTGCTCCCCACCCCATGAGTGAGGCGTCCGTCACTACTGTTATCTCCGGCCATGGTTGCCAAAAGGATTCTCCCTTGAGAATGTTGTCTTTGCAAGCCCACCATGATAGATCCTGAGCAACTGCGCTCAGGACTTGCAGAAGATCTGACATATTCCCCGAGAACTGGGACCACTGAGATCTGAGGGCCCATTGGAGAGATCTCATTCTCAATCTGGCTTCTGGCACCAGAAAAATGCAGGATGCCATGAGGCCAAGCAACCTCAGGAAATCGAAGGCCGGCAGGTGCTGGGCTTTCTGGAATTTTGTTACCATCTGCTGGATGTGGAGAGCTCTCACTTCGGGCGGCGAGGCTTTGCCCGAGGAAGTGTCCAAGACTGCTCCGATAAACTGGAGTTTTTGGGACGTATCATGTGGGACTTCTTGAAATTGAGGGAGAAGCCCAGGTTGTGGAGGAAGTGGCAGGTGATCGACAGGTGTTCCTGAGCTTGTTCTGGGGAACGTGCCCTTATTAGCCAGTCGTCCAGATAGGGGTAGACGTGAATCCCCCCTCTCCTGAGACTCGCTGCCACCACTGCCATCAACTTGGTGAAAACCCTTGGAGCGGAGGTCAGCCCGAATGGCAGAACTCGAAACTGAAAGTGAGAAACGCCAACTGCGAACCTCAGGTATTTTCTGTGCTTGGGATGGATCGGCACATGAAAATAAGCATCCTGAAGATCCAATGATACCAACCAGTCTTGAAGCTGGAGAGCCTGAAGGATCTGAGAAAGGGTTACCATCTTGAATTTGTCCTTCCTGAGGAATTTGTTTAATTTTCTCAAGTCCAAGATGGGTCTCAATCCTCCATCCGTTTTAGGGATGAGAAAGTAGGGGGAGTACCAGCCTTTGTTCCTCTCCGCTACAGGTACATGTTCTATTGCACCTTTCTCTAGCAGGGTTATAACTTCCTGCCAAAGGAGCGGGTCTGGAATCTTGGTCGAACTGGCTCCCAGTGGATGATCGTGAGGTCTTTTTAGTAAAGGAAGGCAGTAACCCTGAGCTACTGTTTCCAGTGCCCAAGCATCTGAAGTAATGCCCCGCCATTCTTTCAGATGCTGAAAGATCCTGCCTCCCACTGGTGTTTTGTAAGATAAGACCTCAGAGAGATTTGGAGGCAGCTGCAGGAGCGGCTGAGGGCATAGATGCCGTTCCTGAAGATAGCTTTGTCGTCTTTCCTCATCCACCACAAGTGATATTTCTTCTGCCCCTTTGAAAGGCCTGTCCTCTTCCTCTACTAACAGAGGAGTAGTATCGAAAAGGACGACCCCTCCAGGAAGATGTGCCCGAATAGAGTCTCTGGGGCTGTCGCATAGAGGCACTAAGGGACTTTGCTGCCGCTTTCGAGGTCTGTAGTTTTTCTAGGTTCTCATCAGCCTTACTACCGAACAGCCTCGAGCCATCAAAGGGCATGTTGAGGAGCCTGTTCTGCAAGCCCGGTGCGAACCGCGACTTCCTCAACCACGCAAACCTGCGTAGTACCGTGCTTGAAGCCATGGATCTACTGACACTATCAGAAGTATCCAGTCCAGACTGGAGACATTCCCCTATTGCCTCCTTACCGTCATTGACTATATTCAGGAAGCCTTCCCTTTCCTCGCCTTCCGGAATATTTTCAGCCGCCGCCGAAATACATTCCCATAGAGTATGTGTGAACATGGCCAGGGTACAGGTTACATTGGTAGATTTTAAGGCCATGCTACCCGAAATAAAAACCTTACGAGCCCAGGCATCAACCTTTTTATCCTCCCTGTCTGGAGGTATGGTTGGGTATGCTGTCTGCCTGGATGTATTAGCTGCCTGAACTACCAAGCTTTCTGGAGTAGGGTGTCTACTCAGGTATTCTGGATCAGAAGATGAAGTTCTGTACTTTTTTGGGAGATTGTTATCTATTGCAGCAATGCTATCTGGTTTCTCCCAGTTTCTCTCTACTGTTCTCTGTAATGCCCTATGAAAAGGAAGAATTGGATCTTTCCGAGGGCCTCTGACTATAATATCCGTCATGTCATCCTGTTCAAATGTAGGTGAAGCACTTCCCCAACCCATATACTCAATCACCCTACTCATCAGATTCCTGTACCCTGAGTTCGCATGGTCTGCAGAATCAGGTGCAGTAAACTCCAATTCAGGTGATGTGTCCACACCACTGACAGAATGCAGAGTTTCAGACAGGTCCCTCATTTTAGACTGAGGATCTAGCAGTTCTTCTGGAACTTGTCTAGTTCCATATTTTACTCCATGGGGAGTGATTTCCTCTTCCTCTGAACACGATTCCTCAAAAATGGAGGACATGGATTTAAAAAAATCAGATCTTGGTAAAGGTGTAAACCTTCTCTCTTCCGCCTCATAAGTTGTCGTTGGAATCAGAGTTTTCTTTGAGGTGGTCATCGAAGGAGTCGAAGGAATCTTCGACACACTGGAGGAAGTCTTCGACAAAGGCGTCAAAGATGAAGTAGGCTTCGACGTCGAAGTCGTCTGCGCCGATGGCATCGATAAAGTTGTAACGGACTTCGATAATTTTAATTTTTTATGAGGGATCGGCGAGATACTCGATCCTCGATGGTCTCTCGATGATTTGTCGACTCGAGACTTATGGGTACTACTTGGTTTGGGCGTTGTAGTTCCCGACTTCCCTGCGTCGTCTAAAAGAGCAACCGGGGTCTGACTTTTCTGCGGTTTCTTCAAGGGGGTCGAGGCCGCATTCTCGAAGACCTGCAATATTTTCTTCCTAAAGCTCTCCCATTTAGATGGGGAATCTGATCTAGTCGGGCATCGAACCAATTCAGATGATGAATCGGATGATGACGACAGAGATCTATGTCTCCTCTTGTGCTTTTTTGAGGAAGACGAAGAAGATCCTGTCAACCTGCTACGAGATCGGGATCTCTTCGAGTGCCTTTTACGGCGTTCCGATTCTTTTTTATGGGATGATTTTTTATATTTTTTTGACAAGGCTTTCGAAGAGCCCTTTGACGCCTCCTGCCCCTCCGCCGACTTACTTTTCCTCTCACGGAGGGCCTTTTCAGTCATCGATTGACAAGAACCACAGTCGCCCGTTCGGTGGTCTGAGCCCAAACACCATGAACAAATACGATGGGGATCGGTGATGGACATCTTCGATCCACAATCCCTACACTTCTTAAAACCCGTCTTGGGAGTCGAACCGGTCGAAGAAGAAGACATTTTTTCGATAGAAAATACTGAAGCGCGCCGTTCACGAGTTGCGAAGCAATCGGAAAAACGGAACTGAAGCCAACGGGCGCGGCTCGAGCCATTTATACTAGCGGTGACGTCGACATGGTACAGAGCCCGTCGAGGGACATTCGACGCCACGACCTCGAGCACAGCGCCCTCTGCCGAAAAAAAAATTCCGATGCAGCGAAGCTGGCGAAACGAATTATCACAAGATGAGGAATACGTGAGAGGACACAATCCATTCAAAATGCGGATTTGCAGAATTTGTTTGTTATGGAAGGAAGAGATTACTGTGTCACTGTCACGTCTCCCATGACACGATTTTTGAGGGGATGGTGGCCTGCGACATGGGGGAGGAGTATACGTGCAGGTGTGCCACAGCCATTTTATTTTGTCCAAAACATTTGTACGCAGTTTGTAAGGGGGTACCATTGTTCCCCATTTTTTCCACTTTGCCTTCCACCCTCTCCTTTTTGCTATTTGCACAGTGTATTTGTGTTGTGCAAGGATTGCAGCTTCTACTGCCTTGCTTTCCTTTCCAATATGTTTTCTTACGGATGTCATGAATGAGATTTGTGATTGCTCATGGGTGTTAGTCCTTGCAGTGCACACTGGTGGCGTGAGTTATGGTTGCATAGCATACCATAACTTGCGAATTTCTGTTGTTTTTCGGTTTTACCTGTAACCATAGCGTCCCTGTAACAACGTTTGTCCATTGAATTGCATAGGTTTTTGCAAGTACAACTTAACCATAACGTTCCTTTAACAACGTTTTTTGCCATATATAATATACACACACATATATAGTTGGCTTGTATTGTGTTAGCCAAGGGTTAAATAGAATGTTGATCCTAAAGAAAACAATGAGTTGATACCTTAATTAGGCTAACAAAGCCATTTATTTTGTCTATTTCCGAGCTCTCATGGAATTCCTCCACTTCCTCAGGCAGAGATGGAATGACCAGGTATCAACTTGACTAACATGCTTGGTGCTTGTGTTCTGGTCCTCGACAGCGCAGGAATCCTGTCACCGGAATGCTGATCCATAACGTTCCTGGACACTTGCAGGCAACAACCTGGAAACAGGGGGATCAATTAAAAACCTATCTCTGCATCCTGGCTCCTGATGTTGGTGGCACAGTGCCAGTAATGTGATGCTCTAGGGCCGCCTAATGCATTGGGATGTGAAGAGCACCCCCTACACACTTTGGGCGTGCAGTACCCCTGTGTGCAAGCCCAAAGGGCCATGCAAGGCAGTGAAGGAAGCTATCCCTATTACAGGGGAAACCAAGTTTCCACCACGGCCAGGCTGGTAGTGCTTCCTCAGACAGCTGCACGCTGCAACTGAGCTAGTGCTCAGAGTTTTCACATGGCTGGCTTGGCTCCTCCACGACTGGTGGCAGGTCAGCGTCCTGTCAGCAATTATGGATAAGTCTCCACTGGCACATGCTGACTACCTATATGGAAAAACAGACCCAATGGCATTGCTAATATCTGGGATTTGGAAAATAAAAAGTAGGAAACATCTGAAAATAAATTCAAAGAATTAGCATGTAAAGAGCCAAAAGTGGGAGACTAGCTAAATGCTTACATATTTTAAATAATTCCGTAGTGTAATTATCAGCTGACTGTATTAGAGCTGCGTAACATGTCTTTGTGGCAGTTATAATAGCAGCCTTGTAGAATGTATTTTGGATTTTCCCTTACTTATCAGTAAAAGAACGAGATGATCGCGAATAGCGTTCCAAGCTCTTGCCATTTTGTTTCTAGCCAGTGAGAACAAATGTACACACGCGGTTCTTATGTTTTGATGCTGGTTAAAGTTATGAGATGTTACAGGCCAAATCAAATCTTGTGTTTGAGTAATAGCGAGAAACAACGCTGATGGATGAATATCTTCCTAAACTTCAAGGTGATTGTTCAATGAGTGATTGAGGGTTTCATGGCGAGCGTACAGTAAGAACTACATTTCTCTTTGGGACTGATCATCTTACAATGTTTAGGAACTTTGAAATTATAATGTTTGTTTAATGAATGACCAATGACCAAACTCTTTAAATAGTTGGTGAAACTGGGATTTCAGCCCAGTCTGCAATTTCGTCACCTGACCACATTGATTTACCATTCTTCTACCGCAAAATTGGATTTTTTTGTAAGTGTTTAACTTTGCTGAAAAAGATAAATAGCACCCTGGTGGTTATACCTGACGTGGAAAGTCCACAAATCATGTGATAAACCAACATGACAATACTTTCAAAAACATTCTGTAGAAACGCAATGCGAAAGGAACATTACTGTAGATTCATATTTCTCCATCATAAATGGTCTACAATTATCAGAACCCTCATTTAGGTCGGCCTAAACATTCTCATATGGGTTTTTGCTGCAGTATTTTAAGACCATGGTGTGAAGGAGAACATTTTAAATTCTAGAAATAAGCACGCTATTTTTTTATTCCAAGTAAGCAGACCCGAAAATAAACTCACCAGAGGCATGTGGCATTTCATCGGCTCTCTCCTATCTACGGTCGCTTTCTCAAATGGCCTTCAAGAAAAGCAAGAGCCGGCAATCAGCTAAAGAGAGATTTCGAACCGTTTGTGTTTTCGAAGAGCCGTCAAGACGTTTTTGTTTTAAGGTTGGGCACTTTTGAAGTGTTCTTACTTTTTGGCCTTGGTTTACAATTAATATATATAAATATATATATATATATATATATATATATATTTTTTTTTATTGTGAAATTGTGAATTGCTAAATGAGTGTAATGGAAAGGTGGCTTTCACGGCTCCCAACAATGGTAGCACAACAATGGAAACGCACGTGATGCACCCTGTCGGATCTACCTTATGTATGCATAGTCATTGGAATAATGGTTTAGGATGAATTTTTTTTGCTTCTTTTTTATAAGGTTTGTAATATACCAGAAACAAAATTTCTTTACATTACATTACAAAGCATACTTTTTAACAGATTGCACTCTCTTTCCTGATGTCTGGTCTGGAAGCCCGATCTCTTAGTCACACAGGCACACATCTTTTAAATGGGTCTTGGCTGCTTGCGATTCTTGGTCCATGCCATGCACTTCTTATGCCCGGACTCAAATATTGTTTAGTCACTCGTTAGGGAGTCCCCCTCCTCGATTTCTAATCCCAAATATAGCACGCTAGGTGTGTTGTTTTGTAGCAGAGTAGAGATTGCTATCACCCAAGTTTATATGCACGAGTTTATCAAGCTCAGCGAAGGGGAAAGGCTGCGGGAGTCTTGCTGGGATCTGGTGCAAAGATCTGGCATGTGAACACAGATATCTACAACACGTGCTTAACACGCAGTTATCTTCTTAACCACTGTGGCACCAATGATATCAGTATGCATTTCAACTTCGGGTACTGCACGTGATCAATATATTGCCCAAAGAAAGATGGCTGCACTGCACAAGTTGCACCACAGAGCGTATTACATGATTCATTGATCAGCATTGTGTTGTCAAGGCCAATCAGGAAGCAGGCTCAGTCTCTTTGTAGTTCATTTTACAATATCAAGGCATGTTTTAATGTTTCTTAAAAAGTGCGCAGTGACTTCTAGGTTGAGGGCGATTGCCCACTCATTCAGATGTTTTTTTCCCTGTGTGTGTCTGTCATTCTGGCTTATCTGTCCCTCTCTCGTATGTGTAATTTTGTCTGATCTGCTTGTATTCCTAGTTCCAGTATGTCTTGATCTCCGAGGACTGGTATCTCTCTCCTGTTGGGCCTTCTGGAGTCTGGTCTGACAGTCTCTCTTATCTGCTTGTTCTTTGAAGACCGGTCATCCGTTCTTCCATTATGTGTGTCTCTCCGGAACTAAGTCCGTCCATCTTTCCCATCCGCCTGTCTCTCAACTCTCCCTGTCTCTTTTGGATACTCATCTGTCTGTCGTACTCTGACTTTCTCTTTGGAATCGCCAATGTCTGGCTCTCCAAGTTGCCTGTCTCTCTGGTCTGCATGTCACCTCAAAGCCGGAAGTAGTTTTGCCACGTGCCTTTTCTGATTGTTGATGCTATTGGGATTGTTCCCAGGATCCTCACATCCTGGGCCTGCTGATCCCACCCAGACCAGAGTTACCTCTAATTGGTTTTAATGTCAGCAGATGGGGACGCTGGACAGAGAGCAGACTTTGCTGGCAACATCTGCAGGAAGTAGCTACCACACACACTGAAAAACAACAACACAATGAGACAGCAGCACCTGCTCCACAGCGGTTCACAAACAGGAGACAGCAAAACACCATCTTACACAACACGAGACACAAACACAAAGGAGGTCATGTTTGTTGCAGTGTAATTTACGCCACAGTTGGATTGCACACTGATTCCAGCGTAAACCTGAGGCGCATATTCCTAATTTTCATCTTTGTATGCCATATGCGTGTTTCCTAAGTGGAACGCTAGTACCGCCTTGGAAACATGAAATCGGGGTGTATACGCCCTGTGTTTACGCTGTGTGCTTATGCTGTGCCACGTCACATCAGTTTTTCAGGGTCTGCGCAAACAGACGCATATCTGGATGTGGTGAGCGGAACTGTGTTGTGCCCAGGAGAAATGCCCCCACCCACCCAATACCAAAGTTCCCCCTCCCCACCAGGTCCCAGAGCATTAAGCCCGGACAAGGGCTAACAACTTTGGGACCAAAAAGAAATGTTCCCTGCTCCCAGAATCCCCCAACACCTCCTACCCCATTGACCCCCTTACAATCCTTGACCCAGGACCCCCTGACAACACTTGGCCCCAGGACGCCCTGAAATCCCTTGACTCCAGGACCCACTGATACTCCCTGCCCCTAGGGTCTATTGACACCTTATGCCCCAGGACTCCCTTACATGCCTTGCTCCCAGGACCCCAAGTCACCCCTTGGCATCAGGAACCCTTGACCCAAGGACCCTCTACCCCAGGACCTCCTGACATCCATTGACCCCCAAATCCCTGCACACACCCCACCTTCTGATCCTGTCACCACCACCCACGCACTGCCACCTAGACCCTCTCCTTGCATTCCCCAGAGTCATCACAACCTCAGTCATCCCCCATACTCCAGTCCATCTGACAGTTTCCTGAGTCGACCACTACTTGGCATTTCCCCACCTGACCAGCGTGCCACCCTGTCGGCCCAACAACACCAGGAACACACCAGGACCATGGAGCAGCAATACTGCACCAAGTTGATAGATGAGGAGCTGATGGTCCTGGTGGGGGGTGTCATAAATGAGGAGGACCAGCTTGTGTGTCCTGCACATCTAAATATCCCACTACGACAGCGCACCAAGATTGGGAAGGCCACATTGGTAAAGGTTAATGCCATTGCAACAACATACTGCAGGGTGGACCAGATCCAGAAAAGCTGGCAGGAGGTAAATAGGTGCGTCCAAAACACTGTAGGGAGTCCCTGACCACAGGAGGAGGATCACCACCACAAATCCTGTACCTGCAGCCATTGGAGGAGCAGCCCCTGGTTGTCATTGACGCCAGTGTCCATGAGGGAATTGGAGGAGCAGAGACTGGGACTGAGGGTTATGCCACTGAATGCATGGGATATATACATGTAACGCCTCTTGGTTGAATTGTGTGAGAGCTCATTACCCCTCCATGACCCTTAACAAACACACATGTCCCAGAGATTCTCCCCTTTTCGACCATCAAAAGGGTGACCTGACACAACCACAAATGCACTCCAAGAAAACTCCCTCATGGTGCCTGGGTGCACATACACCAATTTCCATCCACAATTGCGAAGATGGTGGCCCCACGAGATGCAATACCTGCATTTACACACCCAGGCACACTGTAAAACACAAGCACACCTCATCCAGCTGTGGTTCACAGGCACTGGCAAAGTAGCCGCCCAATCACTAACCTCCCAGGTGAGCCAACAAGCACACATAGGTGACCCCACAATCACACTCACCATAATGCATCATGGAAAGCACATGCAAATGCGCTGTGAAGACATGCATCCATTCCTATCAGATGGAGTAGGTCCAATGTGCATCCTGTCACATGACATTCATGTACTGACACCACAGGTAAGAAGGATGCCCTTGAGGTGCACAGCACATACCCCAGTCCACACATTTTGCATGTGAGTTCACATGCCACTGGACTGAGAAGATATGAGGGCCCATGTGCTGTACCTAGTAATGTAAGACAGTAACCCTGCCCCACGTGCCACACCCAAGCCAATAGCCCAGTATGCACTTCAGGATGTGAATGGAAATGTGAAATGACCATGCAACAATACCATGCTAACACTTACTGGAATAATGCTCACCTATTCACAAGCCTGCAGGCCTGGGGTGACTGAGAAACACAGCTACACATCCCACTCCCCCACACAAGGCCAGTGGAAATACCTGCAGCACTCACGCACCCTCGCAACACCATGCCCACAAACAAATTAAGAGACTGCTTGATGACAGAGCCAGATGGTATGGGGGGGCTGAGGAGGAGGAGGCCTAACATTTGGTAGCATGTGTACACACATGGGAGAGAGGTCAAAGGATATATCCACGAGTGACCACATCCCTCCAATGCACTCCAGAGTTAACAACTGTAAAATAGGGTATTACCACTTTGTGATGGGAGTAGCAGTAACATCCCCCACCCTAAACCCGCCATTTCTCAACCATGGATATGCCTGAAATATCAAGGCCATGGACAAATGGCAGAGACATCGGGCTGCTACAGGAGCCCAATCCCAATCCATATCCCCACTCATGCAGAATATGGTATAGACCCACTTGCTGCAACAATAGCCAAGGTCAGGGTCTTAGGGACATAAATGTGCACTGAGCAGAGCAATGGGCCACATCACTGAAGGGACATGTGTGCATGGTAATGCTTTTAAATGCCACCTTGTGGAATGTCTTCAAAATCACACCAACTGCCTTTTACATGGCAAATGTGTGGATGTATGCATCATAACAGCATTGTTGTGTAGACCTTCATACCATGGACGATAGCCATATGACACCTATGCATGGCAAATCTGTGGATGCATGTGCTGGAGTAATGTCACCAATAGGAATGTGGCACAAATGTACAGGGTGCTGGGAATATGACCGAATGACATCCAATAGTCAAGTTCCACAAATTAAAGTCATACCTCCATAATCCATCTGCAACCACACAGTGCCCAGCTACCCCTGTCAATGACACGCCATACTGTATTGCTGCACATGGCCAAGTCACACCAATGCATATGCCCATTAGTGTGGCTACACATTAGTCCAGCAAATAACAAGCAAGTAGACTGTGTACTGCACTCCCCACTGTCTAGGTAGCACATTTGCTGGATTTGTTAATCGTGCTCATATTGAACATGTTCAGACATCCCTGACATTACCTTCTCATTCACAGGGGATTTAGATGATACTGAAGAGGAGGATGGTGATGATGAGTGGTGGTCAAGGCAACCTGGCCAACATAACACCTTGCCACCACCAGTTGACACCATTGTGTCAGGGCCCTCTTCCACCCATACATTGCAAATGCATGGCCCTGTATGACTGCCTGCTACTGAGGCTTGGGGACACCCAGATGGAACACATAATGGCACTCCTGTGGAGCCATCACTCCTGGGTCTTCTGGTCATCTGCCAACTGAAGACCATACATACAGCACTTTCAGCTCACAGCCTCTACCCATTGTACCTGCCCCTGGGGCTGCGGGTCTCTTTGCAGACATCATTAAGAGACTGATAGCCATGGAGGTAGCCCAGATACTGGTAGATGCCAGTGGGAAGGAAATGCTGGAGACCTGCCTGGCACTTGGTCAAATATTGGGGGATGTCCAACAGTCCCTGGAGGATGTACACCACAAATTGGTGGCAGCCAACTGACTGAGGGAAGACCTGGTGGCGGAGGCCCTGTCAGCAAGGAGCGAGGCCAGGGAGGATGTTTGGCTTGCTCGAGAGTAGGCTGCTGCTGCTTCAGCTGCTGCAGTGGTCTGTGCTCAGGCAAGTGAGGATTCTCAGCTTGCCGGGGAGCTGGCATCAAAGGTCTACTCTGGGGCCAGGGAGAATTCCAGTTTCCACCTCTTCCTCAACCATTCCCACCTCTGCCCCACCTCAGCAGAGCGGTCACCTGTGAGGCCTACCCCTGCCCATTGCTGTCGGTGGGTTACCCAGCCACCTACACCAACTAGACAGGGCCCACAGGCAAAGCAGCCACGCTGGGGTAGGTGACCCTCATACATGTCTCCTGCCTTCCTCTACCTTCCCCTTCCTAAATGGACACGCATTTTTGTTGTTCCTAATGGCAGTCTTTAATTTTCCCTTCTTGCTTTCTGATATCTGGACCTGAACCTGCACACCTCTTCCCTGGACTTTGCCTCTGACTTTAATTTCAAAGACTGTTTTGGAAAATGCCTGGGAAGTTCAGTTCAACCCTTGGCTCCTCCATCACATATGATGCCTCCCATTCACACCCCTCATTTACAGTTCAATAAATACTGTTGTGTAGAAATGTTGTCTTGCATGTCCTTGAAACCTACTTCGTATAGAGGGATGGGGATGTCGTGTCCGGGAAGGACACAGTTAATCAAGGGTGATGAGAAGACCTTGTCACACGCGAGTTGGACCAATAGGGAAAAGCGCAGACTTGTGCATTTGCGGTATGTTTTACCGCGCTCGGCAGCTCGCTGGCACAGAGATTAAAGAAAGCAGCACCTTCACATGTCTCTGTGTGTCTTTCTTTCTGCGTGCCTTTTTCTCTGAGAGAGCACACCCACGCCTGAGTGAGAGATGCATGGCCATAGCGTGTACTATATACAACGGGGGCACCATATTGATGATGAAGCTGGGATAAACAACCCCTGCTCCTCACAGCGGTCACACGCCTCGTCCATTTGGTGGCATTTCACTCAATAGTAGCCTTTCTCTGCCAACGAGATGTCTGGAGATGAGGAACCAGGGGAGGAAGCGCCCAGTGCAGCTGCGTTCTGCCGACCAGCCCCTTTCAAAATGGGAGATCAGCATGCTCTCGGACATCGATGGGAATGGTGGCTCTGCAAGTATGAGAATTACATGGCAGCCCATGATGAACATTCTCCAGATAGGTTTGCCAGGAGGCTGCTAATAACTCTAGTAGGATACGAAGTCGAAGACCTCATCCCTACCTTCCCGCCAGATGAGGTAAAGAAGTATGATGGCCTCAAAGAAGCACTGAGTACCTATTTTGACCCCCGGCGCAATGTGGATCACAAGAGACATACTTTCAATATGGCGTGTCATTTGACGGGCAAGTTCGATGACGCCTTTGTGACTCGACTGCGCAAATTAATAGCCCACTGCAAGTTCCACAAGTTCACGAACGAAGAGGCCATCAGACTAAGAATGATTGGCGGTTGTTTGCCATCTGCATTCAGAAATAAATTGCTCTGTGAGCCTCTCCCTCTCGCTACCATCCTGCAGATGGCCAGGACAGAAGCCAGAACAGACTCGCAAGCATCACAGGAGGAAACAAACAAGGGACCTGTGAGAGACAAAGCCTACCGAATTACTGAAGGTGGAAGAGAAACAAAACCTGTTAGCACCCCTCAAGAGGTTACTGATCGACAGGAAGATGCTATCAGTGTGGCCCACCATTTTGGCATGAGGAAGGAGTAAGATGTCCTGCATTTGGACACAAGTGCACCAATTGTGGGAGAGAAAACCACATGGCGAGGGTATGCAATGCGCCGCCGACTTGAATGCAAAGAAACAGCGGGACAGGCACCAGGCTGGAATATAACGTGCGCCCCTCGGTTCCAAGGAGAGATCCCACTGCTAGACGAGACCTTGTGAGCCATGTCAGGCAATTCATGGGTTGATCCCCATCACCACTAAACTTAAATAATAGGGTGCCTGGCAAAACCCTGAAAAGCCCAGGTAGGTAAATTTGGATTAACAAAACACAATCTTTTAGGGTGAGAGGTCCTTCAACTCCCAAAAAACACAATGTATACATGTGACTACATATACATTATTTCACATTGATGTATTTTAATATTTTTGAGATAGAGTACCAAGGGGTATTCTGGAACAACAATACAAATGAGTATGATCCGTACCAAGAGAGGATCTTAATGTACAAACATACAACCGTAAAGAATTATTGTCAGAGCAGTTGTGCAATGGAGACAAAAATCAACAATTATTCACATAAACTGAAAAAATCACAATAACAACAGTGTTTGAACTGTCCACTGTTCATGTGAAGTATAGTCGTCGACACAACAGTGTTTCGGCCTAAGACAGCTGTTAAGTGCAGCTAGATGAGCAGGCCTTCATCAGGACGTGTGGTAAAATGTTAGTAGTCCCGGGATATCTATCAAGAGTTAAACCATTGCCAAGGTAAGATGGGTCCAAGCTGGGTACAGGAACCAAACGGCCATTTTGTTGCGCCGTAAAACAACCAACCGATGACTGTCAGTGGAGCCTCAAGTGGCAGCACGTGTCTTTGGTATAACACTGGCGGAATGGAATCAGTCAGCGTGGGTCGTCCTCCCGACGTGTATGAACACGACTTGAAAAGGAGTTGCTGCTTCTCGCGTCGGCTTGTGTTTCCCCAGCAACGGTGAAAGTGAAAGTGCTGGGGAAACACAAGCCAACGCGAGCAGCAGCAACTCCTTTTCAAGTCGTGTTCATACACGTCGGAGGACGACCCACGCTGACTGATTCCATTCCGCCAGTGTTATACCAAAGACACGTGCTGCCACTTGAGGCACCACTGACAGTCATCGGTTGGTTGTTTTACGGTGCAACAAAATGGCCGTTTGGTTCCTGTACCCAGCTTGGACCCATCTTACCTTGGCAATGGTTTAACCCTTGATAGATATCCTAGGACTACTAACATTTTACCACACGTCCTGATGAAGGCCTGCTCATCTAGCTGCACTTTACAGCTGTCTTAGGCCGAAACACTGTTGTGTAGACGACTATACTTCACATGAACAGTGGACAGTTCAAACACTGTTGTTATTGTGATTTTTTCAGTTTATGTGAATAATTGTTGATTTTTGTCTCCATTGCACAACTGCTCTGACAATAATTCTTTACAGTTGTATGTTTGTACATTAAAATCCTCTCTTGGTACGGATCATACTCATTTGTATTGTTGTTCCAGAATACCCCTTGGTACTCTATCTCAAAAATATTAAAATACATCAATGTGAAATAATGTATATGTAGTCACATGTATACATTGTGTTTTTTGGGAGTTGAAGGACCTCTCACCCTGAAAGATTGTGTTTTGTTAATCCAAATGTATCCCCGTCACCACTGCCATTTATGAAAAAAGCCAACACTACTATGTATACCTGATGAACGATGTCGTCACAGCCCCTGAAGGAGAGGTTGACATTCAATTAGGCGAACATCCAGCCAAGTTTGTCATTGATACAGGAGCCGCTCTAAACATCATGTGCATATCAGAGTTCACCAAAATGACACACCCCCCTCAATGGACACCCTCCAAGCTGAAAGTGTTCCAGTAGGCTGCAAAGGGGCCTGTTCAGAGCCATAGGAAATTCTCGACAATGCTTAGCTACAAGGGAAGTCGCACCATGGCAGAGCTGCATGTCCTTAAAGGAGAAGTCCTGCGGAGCAATCTGCTGGGTCAGCCTAATGGCCCTTGAGATGAAGATTGCAGCCCTGACATATGCCATGCAGCATGGCACGCCAACCACTAAATGTTTTCCAGAGTTGTTCAAGGGCATTGGATGCCTCAAGGGAGACCTGTTCACTCTTCATATTGACGAGCCAGTCACACCAGTTGCACAACATCCAAGAAGAATACCTATACACCTGCAACCACAAGTGGAAAAAGAGATTCAGTGTCTTCTTAACAAGGACATCATTGAGCCAGCTTGCGGTCCCACTTCCTGGGTCTCGCATGTGGTAGCAGTACCGAAGAAAGGATCGTTCAACAAGATCCGCCTCTGTATGAACATGCGACAAGCAAACAAAGCAATTGGGCGTGGGCGGCATCCCAGCATGCATTTAGATGGCATGATCAGCCTGTTAAACGGAGCAAAGGTATTCACCAAGCTTGACTTAGACAAAGGGTACCACCATATTAAACTGGATGAACTGTCAAGATATATAACTAAGTTTGCCACTCACAAGGGTTTATTCAGATACAAAACTCAGCATCAGTATATCGCCCACCTCTGAGATATTTCAGGAGAGTATTCGAAGAGTAATTTGTCACGTAAAAAAACAGTTTTCACTACAGTGACGATATTTTGGTATTCAGAGCTAACATGGAACATGATCTAGCACTTCATCTGGTATGCGCTGCACTATCTCAAGCAGGGCTAACACTAAACTTGGAGAAGTGTGCATTCGACAAGACCTGCCTTAAACTCTTTAGGCATATATTCTCGCATGCAGGGATGAGCCCAGATCCAGGAAAACTAATCACCATAACAGCCATCTCCTCTCTACAAGATGTGAGCGAAGTACGGTCATTGCTCGGGATGGCTAGCTATTGCAGTCGGTATCTGAAGGATTTCTCTACCATCAGTGCTCCACTAAGGGAGCTTACCAAACAAGGAAGATAATTTCAGTGGAACTCTGAATGTGAGGAAGCGTTCACACAAATCAAGAGGGGTGTCGCATCAGCGGTCTACATGGCCTACTTTAATCCTACTAAATTTACAGAGCTCACAGTGAATGCCAGTCTGGTGGGTTTGGGTGCCATTGTGGCTCAACATCGACCAGGGAGAGAGACTCCAAGAACAATCGTTGCAAATGCATCCAAGAGCCTCCCAGATCTTGAAAGGATATACACCCAGCTGGAAAAAGAAGGGTTTGCGGTATTATGGGCCTACAAGCACTTTCAAATGTTTCTGCTGAGAAACCCATTCACCATTGTGACTGATCATCAGGCGTTAGTCACCAAATAGGGAAACCCTCAGAGCAAAATGCCGCTCAGAGTTGAGAGATGGGGGTTGAGGCTGCAGGACTTTAATTACACAAAAAGACACACGCCAGGAAAGGAGAACAACCCAGCAGATTTCATGTCTCGATACCCGCTACCGGACCACACAGCGAAACCATCCTTGGCAGAAGAATACATCAACTTTCTCACACAGCAAGGACCCCCGAAACCACTCACTACTGACATAGTGCGAGAGCATAGCCTGAAGGACAATATGCTAAGAAAAGTAAGAGAACTCATAACATCCGGAAGGTGAGAGAAGCAGGGCTGGATGAGACGCGAGACACGCAAGGAGTGTTCAAGCAAGAATTGAAAGCATTCAAGAAGGTAAAAGATTAACTGTCCATAATGGCGGATGGTCTCGTCATGCGTGGCAGCCGGATAGTCATACCCACTGATCTACGACAGCAAGTTGTGAATTTAGTCCATGAAGGTCATTGAAGCATGGTTGCCATCAAGCGGCAAATAAGGGACACCATGTGGTTCTCCAGAATGATGTGATGGTGGAGAACATAGTAAAAACGTGTCACTTGTGTCAATGCACATCCAAACCCAACAATCCAGAACCACTAAGGATGTCAGACATGCCGGATGCACCCTGGACGAATGTAGCCATTGTTTTCTTCTGACCATTTGGGGGGGGGGGGTATTGGATGGTTGTCATGGATACATTTTCCCAGTTCCCTTTTCGTGCAGATGATTTCCTCCATGGCAGTCAGCACCGTCATCCCGGAATCGGATAACATCATCTCAGCGTAGGGCATTCCAGAGGTACTTAAATCAGACATTGGACGGTTTATGAGTTACATGGGAATACACCACAGGAAAATCATGCCATCATAGCTTCAAGAGAAGGGCATGGTAGAGATTTTTATGGAAGCCTCAAGAAGGTGCTCCAAAAAAGCGAACTGAGCCCAATGTTGTTGAATCAAGCAGTATGCAACATGCTCAGGGACTATAGAAACTCACCACATCGAATGACAGGGAGATGCCCGTCTGAACTGTTGTTCGGCAGGAAGGTGGTGTAAGGAAGGCATGGTATCGAGCAGTAGACACAGGCACAATGGATACAAGTTTTGAAAACCTCTATTTACGAATCTGGTTGGTATGTGTAAGGACGGCATGGTTTCAAAGTAAGACAGACACAAGCGATCACAGTTTAAGGATGTTTATTAAACTGTAAAGTGGGTGAGATAAATGTCTAATCTAAACCTAAATCTAAGATGGGAGCAAGCTCCGACCATCAAATCATAATAATGCAGTCCTAGTGGAGTCTAGTCAAATAAAAGTGCATTTACTAAGAAAACCTATTGCCAATCCTTATCGCTATGCTACAAAAGAGTGTGGGATAATATTCACAAGAAAAGAAAGAAGTGTTCACAAAATGATAAGTCAGAATGTCATGGTCTCCCTTCCCCACGTTTTTTAGCGTGGGACAAGGCGGGACTCCTGAGCACAGCACACACTGGACTTCTCTGGCACGGGTTTACAGTTCCTTTTCTCGATATCAGGATCTTCTGTGTCCAAGTCTCTTTCATGCAAAGTCTCTTGCTTCAGAGGGCCTGACATGCCTAAATAACAAAACAAAAGTTCCTTCAGTCGATCTTCACGTTGGGTGATTCCCCTTCACCATTCGATCTCCCTCAGCTAGGCTTCGATAATTTTCTCAGTTGTCATCCTCCCTCAGTTGGGCTCAGACTGACCGCTCACTGTGGGCATCCCTCAGTCAGGTTTATACTTGTCGCCACAAAGTAGTTTACTTAACTTCTTCACTGAGGGGGGATTCATTTCCCTTCACTTTTGCTGTGGCATCCCTCAGCCGGGTTCACTATCGCCTTTCAATCTTAATCAACGTATTCATAGTATTCAGAAGTCTCAATGTCTTTTTAAACAATCTCACCATGTACAGTTTTGGTCCCCCTCGTCCGAGGCTCAGACATTCCAAAGCAGCTGCCAATTTTGAACAGATACTTCCGAAGGGTGATCACGTTTCGCCGGGTCACTCTATTTGTCTATGGCAAGTGCAGGCTTTACAAACACACAGTTTGCACAGCGTTCCCCTTAGGTGGGCGCAAACGCCTATTTCACAATTCTCTCAGTCGGATTACTATTTCACAATCATCAAATCTTCAGCAATGTGTCAAGGACTTTTGATTGTGCAAGGGTTTTGGCTTGACTCTTGAATGACCACCTTGCAACCTCACGCCGGCCTTACCTATGGCCTCTTGTTACTTATTGTTTTTCAATAACTTTGTATATTATCACATTGTCTTTATTCAGGAGATGGGTACCAGCTAGAGGCCTTCCGATGAGCGCCCACATGGCGCCGGACCACTCTATCTCTGGTAACAAGTTTGTCCACAACAAAGACCTCTGTCTATTTATCTTCTTAATGTTGCCACTGCAACCTTAAGCTTTACACAGTCCGGTCCCCTATTACGTTCTCCCGACTCACGGGCTGTGCTGAACTCGTTGCCGTTTCTTTTGCCGCTGGAATCAAGGGCGGTACCATGGTGGCAACTGCGCCTCCCCGCCCTGGCTATCACTGCGGGAGGGTTCCATGTACCACTGACATCCGTCACACCATTTGCCAGCTGCGATTCCTGGTCTTATGTTTCTTTCATCAGAGGCTTTGTGTGTCTGAGTTGAAGAATGCACCTCCCTCCTTGATGTCCTTTAAGGTCTCGCTGCCTTTCTCCTCCATTTGAACTGCCATCCTGGTATAGCTGTTTCCTCGTACGTTCAGCCTTGCTCAGAGTGTGCTCTTTGCTCACCCTTTTATCTCTATGGGGAAGGGAAAGGGCAGTCAGGTGTGTGTAGTTGTCGGCAATTGCCTGACTCTACCTGACTCTTGTGTTGGGACATGTCAGGTAAATAGCACCATACAGGCCCACCCAGGTAGCCACCCATACATTTAAGTGCACCTTTTCATGATAAACGCACACAGGCACACCCAGGCAGCCACCTATATATCACATACTCACTCATTCATGCACATTTTATTATACACACACACACTTGCATGCACACGCACACGTTTAAAGAAAATGCATTTTCTTACCTTAAAACAGTTGGTCCAAGGAACAAGGCCTTCAGCTCCCTGCAGCAGCCAGGAACGCTTGTTCCCGTCATATGCAGAGGATTGGGAGGCCTCCATGTCATGGGATGGAGAGGAGCCCTATTACTTCAAAAAGAAATGGTTTCTTTTAGAAGTCACTTCGACGTCATAAAGACATGATTTCCGTTAAGGTACCAATCCGTAATGGAAATAATTTCTTTATGAAAGCAGAGTGACTTCAAAAAGAAACGATTTATTTTTGAAGTCATAGGGCTCGTCCCACCCCATGACTTGAAGGCCTCCAGGAGGGGGAATGGAGGTGACTGTGTCCCTGTCTGGCTCCATGCTGTGCTCGATTTCAGCCCAGAAGCAAAAGATCGGAGGTATGTCCAGGCGGTAGACAGTGAGGACCTCCTGCTCTGTGAGGTAATGGTGTGAACCACTGGGCCTGAACACCCTCTGTGGGCCGGGCCTTCTAGCTCTCCTACCCTTCCTCCTGTCCTGGTGCTGCTGCTGTGCTGGGGGCTGTGGTGCAGGCTGATGGGCTGTGGTACAGGTAGATGGGCTGTCTGAGCTGGTGTGCATACTAATGGGCGGGGGTGCAGGCTGCTGCCGGCCCACCTGTGCGAGGGTGATTTGTCTTTTCTGCCTGATTTGCAGCGACAATAGTACTTCTCAGTCGATGGTACTTTCCAAAGTGAGCCTGCTGTTATCTGTGCTTTTTATGCCGTCCCCACTCTCTGATTGGTGACTCCTTGCATGTGTGTCTTGTTGGGAGGGTTGTATGGCTTGTTGGGGTAATTGTTGCCTGCTGTATGCATGGTCAATTTTACTCTGGCAATTTTCACCTGCTCTGAGTCGGTGCATTTTTTGGAGTAAAAAGCAGCGCAATGTTTCAGTAGCATTCCCATCCGCATAATTTCAAGGTGTACATTTTATGCGTAAAACCATGTCATAAGTTACATTGCGTTAATTCCGCATTTGTTTTACACTTTACGCGTACACACTGCCTGCGTAAACACTGCCTGTGTTTGGTGGTGTAATGACCCCCAGAGAGAGTGAAAAATAGCAGCACTCTGCACACCACCAGAAAGCAACTAAAATACGTTCACCCAACAAGAAAATAGCTCCTTTAACAGCACGAGAAAATAATACAGGCTAGACATCAGCACCAGGACTCACCACAATAATTCACAATGAGACCGCAAGACAAAAGCACTGGAAACACCATGAGATACCAGTCCTTTATTGTGCTATTGGTCTACACAGAGAAGACATAATTCCATAATTGTGAGGCAATAGAGAACACGTAATTCCACAATTATTAAATATCCTTAATTAAAATTATTAATCTCATTTTTGATGATAATTAAAATCTTATTTCTTTTTCATATTCCAATCTTATCAAAAATCTCTAGTAAAACCATCACAATTGATTTAATCTTAATAAAAACTGATTCAAAACTTCCCCAATCTTCCAATCGGACAAAGATTGCAGGTCTAACCATAACATTTCATCCAAGGTAATTCTAGTCTCTCACGTAGCTCCCTAAACATTCATCAAGAAGGCTGGATAATTTTGGACCCTCAAGAAGAATGTGGGTTGCCGTTTCCTCAGGCTTATGGCAATGCCAACATAACCCATTTTCCACATTGGGTCTCTTCCATAAAAAACGATTTGTTTGAGTAGGCAACAGATTTAATCAAAATCTTAGCATGGCATAGGCAAATTTCCTAGATGCATAACGTTCTAAACAAGGTGCACAATTACCAAATGCTTTATGAATGCATAGAATATCTGGTAATCTTTTGTATTTGACACAATCATTCCGTGTATTACACCAGTCCATCCTCCACAGACGGGTTTTATAAGCCCACGGATTCTCCAAAACCCATTGGCGATCAAAACCCACAGATTCGAGTTTTTGCATGCAATTTATTACCTGGCAATTTGTTGCCTCTGGGGCACTGATCCTGAGTATTAAAAGTGATCCTCTCGGGCGGATGCAGGAATTTCGTTCACAGTAAGACAGGCTCTCACAAGATTCTTATATTGAGTGACACTAACCTAATTCCAATCGTATTGCTACCATTGGTATTGACATGGGTACTTACAAAAACACTTTTTCAAAAAATTCCCCTATCAATGTAAAAGCGTAATTAAATATTAAATGGTGGATTTCTAAACCATATGTGAATGCCGGCACCACCGTGGTTTCATAGAACTTTATTGCTGTAGCATCGAAAATCTCCGATGTCTGTTAGTAAAATGATTTAACTGATCTGAAAGTGCTTTTGCTTTCTCTGTTAAGTGAGATACATATGCTACTTTACTTGGATGGGCATACATTCTAAACCCCAGATATTTTAAATCCTCCACTACTTCAATTTTAGTGTTGTCAATCCACCACACATAGGTCTTCTTTTTGCGGCCCGCTGAAAAAGTCAATAACTTAGGGCCTCATTACACGTTGTCCGGTAAAAATCGGAATTTAACGGCATGGCGCTATCAGAGTGTCCGCCCTCGCAAGAGGCCGCTAATAGCGTCCCATCACGAGTACGCGGACACGAGCATAGCGCCATGCCGTAAATGACCGTACCGCCCTGCTGCTAAATTCCCCAAAACGCCCCTTACCGGCGTCGTCCAAACCGTCGATAGCGCCTCCGCCCTCCCGCCACCTGTAAATAGCGGTCACCGCTAATACCGGTCACCGTTAAAAAGCGGAACCGGATATTACGCCATCGCACAGGAACGGGAAAGAGCACGGCGGCCATCTTTAAAAACACAATCCATTGCCATCCTCTGCATCCAGGACATATATCCAGGGAACTCCGACCAGGAACCATACCGGATAGCCCGAAGATGCCGAAGGCCCTAAAAAAAACAGCTGATCGCCAGCACAAAGAAAAATTCTCCAATGAGGAGCTTGTGATGCTGACCACCACACTTGCTGCCAGTGCAGAAGTAGTGTTTGTGAATGACATGCGGAGGGAGGCCATCCTTAAGAAAAAGGCCATCTGGGCCGAAGTCGCACAAAAAGTCAGTGCGGTGGGCACTACCACCCGGAGTGTCAAGGACTGCCGCAAGAAGTGGGACGACCTCCGGGTCTGTGTGTGGAATATATTATCAGTGAACCGCAACATGGCAATGGGCACAGGAGGTGGCGCAGAGTCCCCATTGAAGTTGAAGGAGTGGGAGGAGATATGTGCCTCCACGAATGGAGTCGAATCGATCGAAGGGGTCGGAGATATGGAGCTTGCCGTGGCCATTTCATCCGATGGAGGTGAGTGTATACACCAAACAATGCGCAGTGAAGGGTGAGGGGTCCCCCAATCATGTGTCCATATGAATGCCGTGGATCCAGCCACAAACAGACATGCATGCATCACCACATACCTGTCCAAAACAGGGCCAATCATGCATGAGCCAGCCAACATCCCCATTACCTGCCTCCACACTGAAGAGCCCCAAATGCATTGGACGGCATGACGTATGCATCCTGCATAAGGCAGGTCGACCCATAGATGATGATTTACCCCTTTTCTCACCACTGCAGTATCACACACGGAAACTGAGGAGCCACACACTTCAACACCTGCTCCCGCACCCAGGAAAAAAGCCAGGAGGGATGCCACGGGGGACACCGCCACATCCTCTAGGGGACCCAGGAGGAGTGACCATGATCACAGGGACAAAGGCAGCAGGAGCAGCGGATCCACGCAGCCAGAGGCCATGCCTGCTGCCGTCGTGGCACCCACGGAAGTGTGTCTCCCAGCAAGTGAAGGCAGCATTGAGGGAGTGCACTCTGCTGCCACCAGCTCAACGGGTGAGGCAGCAGCCACTGCCCCACTTTCAGATGCGGAGGTAGCACCTGGCATTGAGGATCTGAGTCAGAGCCCCATACCGACACGCCCCTTACTGTCAAGCCCGATGTTCTCACCAGGTCCGTTTAGCCAAGGCGGATCACCCACCCACAACCAAGATGTGTCATGGAGCCCCCGAGTATCCTCACCTGATGCCAGTGCAATGGGTCCAGGCGCATCAGCCATCCCACCGCCAGCCACCATGCAACATGACCTCCCAGCCATCTTTCAGAGGCAGACCGAAATCACTGGTCTAGTAGGGCAAAATGTGGCTGAGACAGGGCGCCTGAGGGAGGACATTGGTGCATTTGCACAGCAGACAAGGGAGTGCATGGAGGCATGCACCAACCGGATCTGCGATGAAATGGCCCAACTAAGGCAGGCCATGAACCGCATTGCAGATGCAATTGAGCGCAGATGCCCACTCCCAACCCAGGATGAACAGGGCCCCGCCTCCTCAGGGAGTTCACGGCAAACTAGCCCCCTCCTCCGGTCTATGCGCAACCTGAGGCGCACCACATCGCAACCACCCGAAGACGGAGCAGGCACTGACAAATAGGACCATCAAGGACTATCTGCCACTTGTGGAGAGGGACACGTTCACGCCTTGAGGCTCACATGGGAGTGTTGTGGGGGGAGGGGGTAAGGGTGTATTCGGGGGTGTTGTGGGAGGAGGGGGGTAAGGGTGTATTCGGGGGTGTTGTAGGGGGAGGGGTGTAAGGGTGTATTCGGGGGTGTTGTGGGGGGAGGGGGTAAGGGTGTATTCGGGGGTGTTGTGGGGGGAGGGGGGTAAGGGTGTATTCGGGGGTGTTGTGGGGGGAGGGGGTAAGGGTGTTTGGACAGTTGGGGTCATGCACTTTCTGTTCACATTATGTTTGAAATACACTGTTCTGAGGTTGAAACACAGGCCTGGTCTCCATCATTGTGTATGTGTGATTTTCTTTGGGACAGGGGCCTTTGTGGGCCTCAAAATGGGCACAAGGGCAACAATGCACATCTCTCCATCCATGATATCCCACCTTTGTACATGATGCTATTCCTGATTCAGATGCTGACGCATATCCTGTCCCGCCGTGCCATCGCCTCTTGCATGTCCTGGCGGAGCATTTCACCCATACTCATCCACATCCACATCATGCTCATCTGGTGGTTGCATAGTGGCATGGGCACATTCTATCAGATGCACATTTAGTTGTGCCTTACACATGCCATGGTCATCTTCGCCTTAAATCCGGGGGTTTGTTGGCTGCCCTTGTGGTATTTCTGGGTGCCCTGGTGGTGCTTGCTGCGCCAGTCTTGCCCTCCTCCTCCTCCTCCTCCTTCGTCTCATCTGTGCTGCCTGTTGTTGTTGGTGCTGCACTGCAATCATGTACACAGGCCCATGTCATGCTGCTGGTATTGGGACCATCTTGCTGTGGGAAGGGGTGAGGTGTGTTCTTTAGTGCTGCCTGTCTCCATTGCCTCCACATGTGCTGATTGTGTCCACCTGTGGCAGATGGGAACACTGCTCAGGTCTGTTAACGTGTGGTTTTCGTTGCTGTTATTAGCGCCATGCCGGTAACTGCTTTTTGGGTCTTTGGGATGCCGGTATTGCCATGTACGCATAGGTTGTGATTGCGTGCTATTAGCGCCATGGTATTATTTACGGTGTGGGGGTCGCGCGCACGCGGCCCCGCCGCTATTAGTGGCACCGTACTTTACGGGTCCACTAATAGCAGTGGGTCCGGGTCGTGATCGGCTTGGGAGAATAACGTTGCCGGTATTTCGTTACCGGTAACGGTATTCCCTTACCGGACAACGTGTAATGAGGCAATGAGGCCCTTAGTCTTTTCAGTGTTGATTTTCAATTCATTAACCTGTGCGTAAACCTGGAAAACCTTCAACATTCTTTGAAGTCCGATATATGAACAATCCATCATCTGCGTAGGTTTTGTGCCCAAATGATTTTGGTGTGAGAAAGGCAGCATCCTCTATTGTAGGCCCCAGATCTGCCATATAGGCGTTAAATAGAAATGGGGCCAAGATGCACCCCTGGCACCAACCTCGGCCAATTGGAATTGCCTCTGTGTAATCTCCTTCTAGATCTAATCTCACTTTTAAAGACGAATCTGCGCGCAGCTGTATCAGAATGCTAAAACGACTATTAGGAATGCCCCAGTGGTGCAGCTTGGCCCATGGTTTACTCCTGTTAACACGATCAAAAGCCAAAGATAGATCTATGGTTGCCACATGAATAGATACAGTCGGATTAACCCGGGATTGCGCTGTGCTGCGTCCATCACGGCCCCCACCAGTGTGGTGCCAAGGCCAGCTCTAAGGCCCACCTAATTACACTTTAGCACCTCTTGTTCTGCAGCCCAGACTTTTAGTTTGTTCAACACCAAATAAGCAAAAATCTTGGAGTCCGCATCTAAAATGGCAATAGGAGTGATAATTCTACAGACTTGCCCTATTGCCCGTTTTATGGATTGGTTTAATAAGGGAGTGTCTCCAAGTAAACGGAAATTGCCCTAAACAGTTCATATAGTGGCGAAGACCACAGACTAGGGTTTTCCTTGAAGACTAAATTGCACTGCCCATTTGGGCCGGGGGCTCCTGATTTACTACTTTTACTAATCAAAGCCTCCACGGGTTCCTGGCTAAACCCAAGGGCCCAGTCCATGTCTTTCAACTTGGCAAAATTCCCAACATTATAAGCGGGCGCTGCAAATAGCTGTGAAAAATGGGCATACCACGTTTTCTTCAAGGATTGGGTTTGACTGTGCCAATACTTTATAGTTATTGTTATCATTAACTAACCTCCAATAATTAACGTCATTTTTGGCAGAGATCGTTGACAACAAGTATTCCGCCTCTAGGTGGTGCACGTACAATCACATAGATTTAATGTTATTTTCATACGTCTGTTTTACTTTCCTAATGGCTTTGCATTTCTGGGAATCCGGTAAAATACTTGACCCTATCCGTCTCACTGCCCGTTTCTGCGAGACTTTTAACATAACAAATATGTTTTTTATTCTACTAAGTCTCTGCTCTTGTATGGTTCCACTCCCTGGAGTAATGTTGATGAGTGGACATGGTTCGGGCACTTTCCAGACATCCCAGTGATCGCTTGTGAAAAAGAAGAGATGTCAATACAGTTAATCCTGAATGCAGAATGTGATTTTCACACTGTAAATACAGAACAAATTGACCACACACCTATGCCCATTATCCCTGGTTACCTTAAACGTAGAGCGAGCGCGACAGGGCGACAGAGAGAAAATTAAACTAAAGATTAGGAGCAATTCCTTCCATATATGATATATGCCTCCATAGAGCAGGGGTGCCCGCCCGATGACAAGTTGTCGACGGAAGCGCACAAAAATCATGAACAGTTTACATGGTCCTGACCCGGAGGACATAAGGATGCACAACTAAGAGAGAATTTGGTGAGGTGGAATAAGAAATCCATGTAGGAATCAGAAGGAGAAGTCCAAAGAGAACGTGAAAGCATCCCACAAGATTCCCAGTTGAGCGCTTGAAGTGCAGAGGGAGCAGTGCAGAATGAAAGACAGGAGGCATGCTCAACCTAATTCTTTCCTAGTTGTTCACATACACCAACGATGGGAGACCAAAGACAAGAGAGATGGCACAAGCCCAAGCCTTTACCCAGTGGTCCTCAAAAATCAGCAAAATAGATATGGAAATAACAAGATCAGTCCAGGGACATGACTGAGCCAATCATCAAATGCCAGACAGTGATAATAATACCCAGTGCTGGTCGAAGCAGGAAGTCAACGGTTCACAGACAATGTCAGAGCAGAGGAACAAACTAGAGTCCCAGTGCAGGGAATTTCCATAGAAGATAAATGGCACAGCAACCAGAATAAGCCTTGTTGAGAAGTGCAGGGAAGCTCCTCTGCTCATAATTTTAACTTCAGCAGTGGTCACAGGGTTCGCGCGTGTGTTGTCGCATGCTAGCTGCCAGCAAGAACACCCTGGTGCAGAAATTTGTTGGGCCTGTGGGTTGAGAACAAGAGCTCTAAGAAGATAATTGCCTTTGACCTCTCTAGACTTGGGGCTGCCAAGGCAAAGGCCAACGGTGCAGTTGCCAGACTCTGCCACACTCCGCACGCACTGGAGCGGCAGATGCCCTACCTGTTGAGTGCCTCTTGGTTGTGCCTCCTGGTTTTTATACTACCTCCATCTCATGTCCTTCCTAGCTCTCATCCGACTCCTCCAGAGTCCTTACCCCGTCTTATTCCTCGTCCTCCCCTCCCCTCTTGGCTTCCAGACCTTTCTCACCCCTTCCTCCTCTTTCTCTACCCTTCAACGTCTTTTACTTCTTTACCTCCTTCCTCTTCTCCAGAAGCTTCCACTCTTCTGGGCTCTCTTTCCTCTTGTCTGCCCCTTCCTCAGGATATTCTTAAAACGTATTCTCCTAGTACTCTTTCCCCTCATCTGCTTTATGTCATCAACCTTTAACCATCTTCCTCTACTTTTACTAGTGGTCTTTTCTCCTCCTTCCGCCTCCGTTAGGTCCACACTTTCCCAGTCGCCTTTATTTCTTCTGTCACTCTTCCCTCTTCTTCCTACTTCATTTCTTCATTGTCTTTCTTTCTACTAGTCTTCCAGCTCCCTTCTCCATTTCTTAATACCAGGATTCCCAGATCTTTCACACCTTCGCCATGCAAACTCTCTTCTCATTTTCTCTCTCCTTCTATTTTCCCTTATCCACTCCCCCTCCTCCTGAACAACCTGTTACACTCCCACCCGTTTGCTGCTCAGAATCACCACCTCCTTCTGCATATCTTCAGCCAGACTCATCGTAAGCTGCTGGCACTCTTTATACCTGAAAGGTCCTGCCCCGGGGCCTGGCTCCACCAAACTATGCTCAGTTGTGTCCCTATAGAGGCCAAGCACGGGGATTTATTTCTCAGGTTTGAAATTGTCTCTGCAGTTGGTTTTGATTGTTTCATGCGGCATGGGATAAAGGACCGTGCCCCTGGAAGGGCTATCTGTTATCTTACCCAACAGATCCTTAGTGATTTTGTGGTTGTCTAGTCCAGGGGCCTTATATCCCTTGTCAACATGATTTTGCTGTGGATCAGCAAGCACCCGGTCAACCAGTTTGGAGGTGCAGATGGCATGTCGAGCGGCCACCTGGTAACTCCTGTATTTTAAAGCAATGCTGAATGCCTTTGTGTTTACAACAACGGGGTCCCACACTTCCTTCTTCTTCTGCAGGACATTTTAGTTTTACTTTGCTTAAGTCTTTAGTGTTGTTTGTGCTTTCGTTGCAACAGAACTAACTGGCTACCTCTGGTGCTGCGTCCTCCCTGTTCTCCTCACTGTTGGGTTGTTGTCCAAAGGCCATAGTTACAAAAGCAGCCCAGAAAGAACCTTTTCATGCTCACGTTTCAGTGATTAAGTTTCAGCATGATAAGGCTAACTCATCGCTCTGTCATTATGTTAAATTAGCTAGTCTTTATATCTTTGTATTTGGCCACCCCCTATATCCCAGTTTGTGGTTGCTTTATAATTCCTTTATAAAGAAGGTTGTCACCCACTCTTTCTTTGATTCTTTCCTGGACACCAAGTAGAAAGCATCTCACGAACCCTGTTATGAGTGTAGTGCATGCCAAATTCCTTTGCCATAGAGGAAAAGATAGGTGCATCCAAGGCAGAAGAGAGCTCCTTCCCCTACTCTTGAGTTGCACAATTGGTTACACTGGAGGGCCAAATGTACCACACAAGTCTCATGCAGTGGGCTGGACTGTGCCTGGGGATGATCGGGTGGCGGGGGTGACTGTGCAAATCTGAGTAAAAACAAATAACTAAACCGTGGGTTTTGAAGTGTAATCGTATGTATTGCTAACATTTCTAACTGCAACCCGTGTGGTGCATTTCCTTGTAAATTCATTACCACTTTGATTTACTTGTATAATGGGACTGAAATCATGTTTTTAAATAGCAAAAATCTGCAGGTATCAGGATGCAAGACAAAAACGGAACCATGGAGGTTTCACACACCGGACATGAAAGAGAGAGAGACAGAAAGAGAGAGAGACAGAAAGAGAGAGACAAAGAGAGACAGCGAGAGAGACAGAGAGAGAGCGAGAGAGAGCGAGGCCGAGAGAGAGAGGGAGAGACAGAGAGAGAGAGAATGAAAGAGAGAGAGAGAGTGAGAGAGAGAGAGAGAGGGGCCAGGCAACACTTCATCATAAAAGTCATGCGACTTGAAGGCCATCAATAATGTCCGGAAGGGATCCATCTGGGCCACTGGCTGTATGATGTGCACCACTGCACTAACCATCCCCAGGGAACAATGGGGGTGAACTGGTTGGGACCAGGGCTTGCCACTCTGCCAGATGCACAGGAACTAGGCTCCTTACTGGAGGTGAGGGAACTCCTGTAGATGCCAGCCAAACTCCCTGAACTGGAAAGGCAGAGCAGTAAGGACTTGCCTTGTCCTATAGCTCCTGGAGTGGGACTCACAGCACCCTGAGAAGACCAAAACAGCCTAGACTCCTCCTGTTTCGGTTACTTCGAGCTGTCTCCAAACTAATTTGACCATGCTCAACACCTTTGAACTGACCCAGGAAGCGGAGAGCTGTTTTTGGCACCCTTCCAAATCTTCAAGCTGCTGTTTGCAACCTTCGAACCGGTTCCACGCTGCATCGCACCAGCAGCGCTCATTGCTGGCTCTGCTGAAACACCAGCTACCCACTGCAGGCACCTTCGATTCGAGCACTGCATCAAACTAACAGGATCTCACCACGACCTGGCTTGAACATTTACTCGAACTGCTGGAAGCCATCTTGTCAAGCGGCAACTCGACCCAGAGGTAACATCGTCTTGAACCAACTTGACCAGAGCCTGTTGGATCCTTCGAATCACACAACTCGATTGACACATTAAACTGCAGATAGCCCTGTCTCAAAGCCAACTTACTGCCTAGATCAACATGATTCGCTGCATCTTGAACCTGCTTGGACCACAAGGACAGCGCAGAGAAGCCTGGTTCAATGCTGTCAAACCACCCAAGATCAAGAACAAGGAACAATGTACTGTGGAGAGGCCCTTTCCTTCTGGTCCACATTCTGTGAATATAGTGACTTCTATGCCCCTTTTTGCACCTTTACTTGAACAGACATAACCTTGTATACATTGACCTTGCTGCTACCTTGCCTGATCAGCCTCGCTCAAGTACCCAGAGTTCTAGTCTATACCGGCTCTAACAGGAGTGAGTTTGTACTTGTGTTTCTAGTTAGGTATTTGCATTTTTGATTATTTAAAGTATATATTTTTTATAGAACCTTGGTTGGACATTCTTATATTTTGGAGTCTTTGTACTATTGCTGTTTGGGTTGCTTCTGTGATCACATTGCACCCCTCCTGAGGGGGGTGTGTGTGGGGGGGGGTGGTGTGTGTGTGTGTGCGCGCTCTGAGAACGAGCCCAAAACCAACACGCCTCTTTAACAGGTTCAATTGTGCTGAAACAATTAACTCACTCTGAAAGAAAGGAAACGATTTTTCCCACAACGGTGTGTGCTCACCTCCATTAAACAGTGTTATTTGTTCATAAGATCTAAATGCACAAACACATACATATGTTTTAGTGGCTTAATTGTTAATAATGGAGCTGGGAGGCTTGCATTTTAATATTGGATCAGTCAAATAAATTGAATGTGCCTGGTCAAATCACATTGACCTTCTGCCATTTCCTTTGACTCTTTTCCGATCCCCTAACCCTCGTGTCCTCCACTGTACCCGATTCATCCCTCCTCCCCGATCCTCCTCCCAAGCCCTTCATCTGTCTTTCCTTTCACTCAACCACTTCCCTGCTCCTTTATCTCCTCAGCATGTCTCACCCGCCTCCCTTGCCATTTTCCCTTTTCCCCTTAAGGGACTAGACATCTTCCTCAATCTGATCACACGGTCGTAATGTGGGGTGTTGATGCAACATAGGTGGACCCTACTTTCTAAAGTTTGGGTTCACTGAAATGAATAGGATGTTCAATCCTCTATTAGATCTGGCTGGCGGGGGGGGGGCTCACTTTTCTTCTGCCGGTGCCAATCTCAGTGGGGACATCGCCGAGGGAAATGTCACCCAGAAAGATGCTGTGAAAGGACTGGAGAGAAATATGGTAGTAGCAAGGATCTTCTGCTGCTGGAAACTCCTGCGAGTTGCATGAGACGTGGCAGGTCTTAAAGAAGAGTCAGGTGCTTGGTTACACAGATCTCCCACAGTGATCTAGTTTTTACCCAAGCGTAGTCTATCTCCCAGGACAGCCGAATAGTTATCCCTCAGTGGTACAAACCGGGCTACGCCTCGCTTTCCTCTAAGCTGTGGGAGAATAACCTCCCACAAATGGTTGTGCTCCCCTTCAACTACCTCCCAACTGTGTGCATCCTGGACTGCAATATGCCTCCTAGAGGAATCCCCAGCGGTTTTGGTGAGCATCAGTCCTACGTCAACATTGTGGAAGAACACCTCACTTAGCCCCGTGACACATGCCTTCCAAAAACAAGAGACAGCCTGACACAAAAGAATAGACCCTCAAACCAAACATGAATTGAAAGAAACTTGCAGTCTGTGATAAAAACACAGTCATAGCAAAAATAACTACGATAACAAAATCACACAGGCTCTCAGCATCCCAATGTAGCATCACGGACGGGTCAACCAGTAGTGGTGAAAGCTGCGCTCAACAATACTATATAACGTAATGATTCTGAGTAGTCCAAAGCTTCTTCACACACACCTACACCACATCACCTACCCACAGATACATGAGCTCTGCAACAAACTTTCAACAATCTTTATAGAGAAAGTTCCAAAGATCAGATCAGCCACTGCATTTCCCACTAGTGTGCACAACACCATACTTTCCATCACTGAGCCCACAATCACACTGTTCTATACAACAATAACACCCCACCAGTTCAACTTCTCATGAATAGAAGTGGCCACATCCCACTACCGCCTCCATCCTCCTGGGCCTCAGACCCTGAACTCAGATGCCCATCCAATTTGTTGCCAAAATAGGACATTGCAGCCTTCCATTATCAACCACTCCCTCAAGTAAGGCCATTTCTCCAGCTGCTTCAAGTTCTCTCAGGTAATCCTGCTCCCTAAACAAGAGTTACTAGACCCTGCATATCGCAACAACTACTGACCCATAGCAAGTATCCCACTGGTGATCAAAATACTTGAGAAGGTTGTCACTGGCCAACGAGAGGAACACACCAAAGCATGCTCCAATATGGACACATACCAATCTAGGAACAGAATCTTGACACAGTCTAGGACGATCTGCTCCACATGGTGGAAAATGGACAGCTATTAGCGCTGATCCTCCTGGACCCCTCTGCAGAATGCCATACTGTATACCCCACTCCATCCGTCTAAACTGCTTATAAAAAGTTGTCAATGTCCCTAAGTCAGGCACTAAACTGTTTAAATCCTTCTTTTTAGACAGATAAGTGTCAGGCATTCCCCATCTCCCATGCCCACAAAAAGGGTTGCAGCTTTACCCCTCTTATTCAACATATGTGTGAGACCCCTCATGGACTTTCGCAGGGATCAAAAAGAAGACCTTCACACATACACCTATGATACACATACCAATGACCAAGTCATGAATGGGACGTTCAAATTGTATATCCGTCAGCAAACCACCAAAGCATTGTTGGACAGTACTTTTCAAATCTGCATCCGAAACTGATTCACTTAAGCCTTTGATGCAGATGTTAGCTCTTCTTGATCGGTTCTCTAAATCTTCAGCTTGCAATTCCAAGTTGAGGGAAACTCTCGCCAGCTGTTCCAGCAGTTCACTGTTTTGTCCGACCTCCTCCGAAGTCTCTGTCAAGCATTGTTCTGTGATGTTGCCTCTTCCAACCAGCTCTTTCAATTCCCCCTTGACTTCCGCCAGGGAGGTTCTCAATTCTTCCCGCAATGATGTAAATTGCTGTGGAAAGTTATCTGTAAGTCTCCCTTCCATCCCCTGCAAACATTATTTAAGGCCTTCTTTGCTAAGCGCCATGTCCCCAGACAGCGTTCCGTCTCTTTTCTCTTCTTCCCCACTGCGATTTTTATTCGCCACCTTGCTTCCAACACTGCTCAAGTTGCCCTTCTTGTTCCATCAGTGGTTGCCTCCGTATAGCGTGGGTAGCCTTGTCTTTTGATTTTGACACTAGGGCCTTGTTAGCTTTGTACATGCACTCACCGTGGTACTAATATAAGCCAGTTTGCTTCTATCTCTAATCCTCTCTGCCTGGGCTGCCGATCACACCCATTAGGTTTCCCCTATAATCAGTGCAGTGTCCCTACTACTTCCCTTCAGCGCTGCTTTAGGGCTTTACTATCCCTATTCCCCTTCTGGCAGCAGACAGCTTGACTATCCCTATTCCCCTTCTGGCAGCAGACACTTAGTATCAGTGTTGGCGGATCACACCTTTTACTCAATTTCAGACCACATCACTTGTTTCTGTTGTATTTTAAGCCCACCTTTCCACCTCTCCACCATGTTCAGAATATAAAGGCCTCTCTGCACTGCTATGCGGCAAACCCCACCCCCTTTCTTTTTCTTCCTGGATACTGCACCTTCTTCCAGGAGAAAGCCAATGCCACTGCTGGTTTCACTTGTGTAGCCCCTATGTCACATCATGCCACTTAATGAGATCTATAAAATACCACACTCCAGACTTATTGCTGTCCATTTATTGTTTCTTGTTGACCACTGCTAATTGTTAAACTGAGCCTTACACCCAGCTATGTTTTTTTGCCTCCTTCCACAGTGCTATGTCTTTATCCTTAACTGAGGTCTCAAGAGCACCAGAGAATACTTACTGTTAGGGGGGCTGCTCCGGTCCTCCGGGCAGCCCCAGACTCGTGTGGGTAGCACCCGACACCACACGCTGGAGTGCGGCGATCACGCCTCTGGATGAAGGGTGGGGGTTCATCCCACCTGCTCCGGGACACCGGAGTGCCACACATGGCCGGCTTGCAACCGGCTTACCGCGGCCCCGGCTCTGGGGGCACCCAGGCCGGGGTCGCCCCCTGGCCCGACTCACAGGGCCAGGGAAACACACAGGGACGGTGTTGCCCGGCAGGGGCACCGTCCGGACGGCGTTGCCCGGCAGGGGCACCGTCCTGGAGCTGGGCCCCTTCCTTGGGCCCAGCACACGTGGTGGGGCGCCGCCATGGCGCCGACACACAGAACACACACACACACCACGGAGTCTTGCTGGTCTCGACTGCCGAGCCGGAAACGGCTCGGACCTTTTATTAGGTTGGTCACATGGTTGCCCATGTGACCACACAACAACACTGGAATCTACCATGGCCCCTTGCAGGGGTGCCATGCAACACTCCTCCTTTTCCATAACAACAAAACAAAAACCCCAAAATCCCCGTCTAGCCACAACTACTACTATTTGAGCCACTCTACTACTTTGCACACCCTTTATTAACCTGGGTGAGCGGCTCTCATATCACTAAACGGCACCAGTGAGGGCTACTGGCACCACATAAAGCACTCGGAGCCTACAGGTGCGCACCACACAACATTGCCCACTAACTGGACCATTTTAAGCAAGTCCATGTCTGCCGACTCACAGTCTTCCGGGGAATGTCACTCATGATGTCCATATTCCGTATGGAGTCGCCGGAAACCAGCTCGCACCCTCACCAGAGTTCATTTAGGACAGTTATAACACGGTCACACAAAACACCGGCAAAGCCGCACCTGGGGAGGCCCAGGGGCCACATCGGCCAAGTTCCACTTGTATGGGGGCAAACCTCATGGCCGGATGGCAGAGCCCGCTTCCTTCGCCTCCCCTTCCATCTCGGGCAGCTGACCAGATGACACCGGTGCGATGCCATGAGCCTGGCCATCTTCCTTACTGTGCCAGACCCTAGGGCTTTCCGCCCTCCTTCCTCGTGTTCCTCTTTGTTCGCTGTTGGGGGTAGGCAGCTCATCTCGTTGTTGCAGCCGCAGCCGCCACCACCCCTCTTGAGAGAGAGGCAACCCACTTGTTGGGCGGTCCCCGCCCCTCTCCTGGACCGGGGCCACCTCAGCTGTGCGGCGGCCCCCCACATCTCTTTTCCCTGCTCCTCGGAGCGGGCACACACACCCTCGCGGGCCGTCCCCCTTCAGATGGGAGTGGGGACAGCGGAGGGGCAGCTGACTTCCCCACTGCGGCGGATGCCGCTCCACTTCCCGTAGGGGCAGGGCAGGCAGCTCCTCTGCCCGCTCCTCGGGGCATGCACTCCATTGTCTTTGCGAGCCCAGCTGGTGCTGGGCCCGCCTCCTTTGTTTCCTTTTCATTTGCAGGCCCCGTTGGATTCGTTCGGGCCTGCAACGTCTCACCTTTTTTTTTTTTTTTTTTTTGCGCGGGTCCAGCTGTTTTATTTCTTTTTTTTGGGCCCGCCTCAGTGGTTCAACTTTCGGGGCCCGACAGGCAGCAGCACCAAAGCGGGCGGCCAGCAGTGCCGGCAGGCACACTGAGGGAGGGGCCGCACACCTCCTTTGTTGCGGGCCCAGTAGGAGTTGGGCCCGCCTCACCATTTTCCTTCCCGTTGGTGGTGGGGGAGGGGTAAAGCCACCCACGCGGCCTACGCCGCAAACATCTTCCGTCTCCCTCGGGGGACGGGCGGGCCGCTCGCCCACCATGTTTTCCTTGCGGGCCCAGCTGGTGTTGGGCCCGCCTCCTTCCCCGTGCGGCCGACACCGCAGGACACCGTCACTCCCCTCTCTGGGGGGGGGAGGGGAAAACGGCCTCCCTCGATATGCGGCCGATGCCGCTGGCATTCCAGTCCCCACGGGACAGGGGGGGACGTCTTCAGCCCTCCTGATGGTGGTGGGGGCCGATTGCCTTCGTCCCGCGGCCGATGCCGCGGACCTCCTCCATCTCCCTCAGGGGACGGGCAGGCAGCTCGCCCCCATGTGCACATCGCAGGCCCAGTTGGAGGTGGGTCCGCCACGGCACTTCTTCTCGGCGGGCCCAGGTATAGAAGGGCCCGCCACACCATGATGTCCTCCGGGCACACGGGGCCCGTTCCTTCGTCGCCATTGTTAGGGGGGCTGCTCCGGTCCTCCGGGCAGCCCCAGACTCGTGTCGGGTAGCACCCGACACCACACGCTGGAGTGCGGCGATCACGCCTCTGGATGAAGGGTGGGGGTTCATCCCACCCGCTCCGGGACACCGGAGTGCCACACATGGCCGGCTTGCAACCGGCTTACCGCGGCCCCGGCTCTGGGGGCACCTGGCCGGGGTCGCCCCCTGGCCCGACTCACAGGGCCAGGGAAACACACAGGGACGGTGTTGCCCGGCAGGGGCACCGTCCGGACGGCGTTGCCCGGCAGGGGCACCGTCCTGGAGCTGGGCCCCTTCCTTGGGCCCAGCACACGTGGTGGGGCGCCGCCATGGCGCCGACACACAGAACACACACACACACCACGGAGTCTTGCTGGTCTCGACTGCCGAGCCGGAAACGGCTCGGACCTTTTATTAGGTTGGTCACATGGTTGCCCATGTGACCACACAACAACACTGGAATCTACCATGGCCCCTTGCAGGGGTGCCATGCAACACTTACTGTCGCAATTTCAATTGCCGGAATGTCAGCAACTCCTCCTCCAGCCTACTAACCAATATGTGTCATGCAGTCCTTCTCTTTACGACCGGAGCTTGCTGCCGTTTCATACACGTTATTTAGCTAGCACTTTCTGGCCGTAATTATCTTCAGCGTTGATGCTGCGCAAGGATTGATATTACAGTTTCAGCACAGCTGCCTCTCCCAATGTTACAGCGGAGCTCCGATCCCTGTATGTTTTTTTCAAAATGTGGCACGTGCTGCTCATGCCTAGCTAACCTCTGGAATTTTTTAAGCATTTCTCCTGGTCACTGGAAAAGTCCCTTGAGTCTCAGGAATTTCGAGATTCTTTCCGGTCCGTCATATTCTCCACCTGATTGGCTGCCGCCGTAGCCAATCAGGTGGAGAATATGAGGGGACCCGGAAACAGTGCGAAATGTTCGTGCCCACTGCCTGCACCGCTATAATAATAGTGCTTTCAATCCATGTCATTCGATTGAAAGCACGGCGGCGGTGCCACGTTCATTTTGCTTACTGTAGCACTGAAAATCATTCATTCAATGCTATATTAAGCAAACTGAAGGCGCCGACGCCGCAATAATAGTGCTTTCAGTCCAATGATATGGATTGAAAGCACTGTTATTTCGGCGGCGGCGCCGCCTTCGTTTTGCTTACTATAGCATTGAATTAATTATTTTCAATTCTAAAGTAAGCAAACTGAAGGGTACAACAACCGAGTTTACCTTTTTGACAGGTGGGAGGGGCGTGTGGGCGGAGCCGTGTGCAAATGGGCGGAGTCTTGTGTGGCTGTGGGTGGGGCATAAATCTCAGGAATTTTGATTTTCAAATGTAGGCAGGTATGGCTGCCGCTCCTCCTCGGATTGGGCTGTCACTTATCACTTACATGTCCAGGGGTGCTCTCCGCTGCGCAAGTTCAACACACTCTGTCAATCCAGAGGGGGAAGTTACCTGCCCCCTGTTGCTTCAGCGCCTTACAATGCCCGCGTTGGACTCCCAATGTGCCCCGCCATCTGGAGGGTTATCTCACTTCAGTCACCACGTGAGTTTCCTCACCGGCGGTATCAGTCCCTTCTCTTACGATCACCACTGGTCTCCAGCGGCTGCTGCTATTCACACACCTTATCCACTGCACACTGGCCCTTATCGCCATCCCTTCTCCTCCGTTGATGAAATTCGGGGGGTTATTCTTTACAAATCTGTTTCCTTAATGCACTAGTGCATTCACCACTTGTTGCTTCCACACTAGTCACCGCCATCTCCATTACGGGGCGATGCCCTCGCTGATTCTGCCACACAGAAGTTCCCACTCTGCAACAAAATCACAGAGGCAGGGAGGGCCGATCTGTCACCAATATTTGCCCACTGTATGCGCCTCCTTCTGCCTTCTTCACTGGTGCCCAGCTCATCGACAAAACACCTAGATGGGCCTGCTTATTCTCGGCCAGGATCAGAGCATGGGAACATATGTCCCTACACACCAGTGGCCATCTTGGATCCTCGGAACGGTTCCTTTTTAACATAAAAGTACTGGAACAGTAAAATGTATTTATAAAAGTATCAGAGCACTGCTCCCCACCGCGTATGCCCACTTCGACCACTGATCACCTCCTACCTTTGCAAAACACATCTGTCTTCATCAAGGGAGTAAACACTTCACTCATTTGGGACATGGTAAAGAACAACGCGAACAATGATACATCTAATGCACTCATCCTCCTGCTCATCTCCCCAGCATTCAACACCATCAGTTATAACATTCTCCTAAAGGACATCGGGATCAAAGGAACTACCCTATGCTGGATTGCATCTTTCCTAGCTTGGAGAACGGAAACAGCAGTCATTGCCCTTTTCAGATCAGCCCTCTCAACCTATATGCAGAGTACCACAAGGCACCCACCTCTCGCCCCGCCTCTGCAACATAAATAGGAACCCCCTTCTTGGAACACATCAGGAATGAGAGCTTCACATGCTCCAAATATGCAGACAACATGGAAATTGTCTAAAAAACTCAGTGATGATCCAACAAAAAGCATAATGTCTTTCAACGTCTGCATTACACATATGGACACCTAGATGGCTGCTAATAGACTGAAGCTTAACCCATCCAAAAAATAACTACTGATCAGCGATGCTGCATCTTTTAACAACTCAGCAATCCAAAGTCTAAATGGGACCCTACACTCAAAAGGTTGCACAATTAATCAAAGGAAAGATGTAGATTATTGTAATTGTAATTGGTTATTTATAACACGCTTAATATCCAGAGGTTTCTAAGCGCGGACTAGGGGATCAAACCTGTGTTGCTCCGCGTTTGCCCCTGAGCTATCCTCTCAGGACAATGTCAAGGTGCTGCCCTCCACTAGAGTGCTTTGGCAGACAGTAAAGAAACAAAACAATATGTAAGACCGAACCTCGGAGCTTGATAGAAGGTAGTACACGCCAATGATAGAAGGTAGTACACGCCAATGCAAAAATTCCTTCTCATACATTACTGACATATCTCAAAAGTAATCAGTTTTTACTATGGCATTTAAACCAAGTTCAACAAAATTCCAATAAAACGTTGTGGAGAATTATAGTTAATATGTAGTACACCCGAAATAAAGGAGACCAATGCCTTTCAGTTTATGTAAACCTTCAACAGAGGCTTAAATTACCAGTACAAACAAAGAAAAAATAAATCAGTTTAAAACCTACCCAACCCTTACAGGTTTGTGCAAACACCCTGCATGTGCCCACTTACTCATACTTTTAGTAGAATCAGCAGTCATTGAAGCAACCGTCAGCAGCTACAAAAGATGTACAACAATGTGCTCAAAATGGCTCTTTTTATACCAAAGGAAGTTTTAATGGAAATAGAAAACATGCTAAACAATTGAAAGAATACTTCCAAAGGAAAGTTTAATGGAGATGAAAAATACCAACACATACTACCAAAGGAAGGTTAAAGAAAACAGAAAAATAATAAAAATAGAAAAAATACTTCCAAAAATAAGAAACAAATAGAACAACGACACATATAATGCACTCATGCCACTGCTAATCTCTGCTGCATTTGACACATCCAGCCAAAAGATCTTCTACTCACTACTAGAGGACACTGGATTGCATTTTTCCTAGCTGGGAGAACGGAAACAACAGGCATTACCTCTTTCGGATAACCCTCTCTCAACCCGATGCACAGAGTATCCAAGGCTCCTGCCTCTCTCCTCTCCTCAACATATACATGATCCTCTCCGGGAACTCATCTGAAACATGTACTTCACATGCTCCAAATATTCAGACAACACGCACATTGTCTACAAACTCACTGATGATCCAACAACAAGCATAACACACTTCAACGGTTGCATCACACATGTGGACACCTGGATGAATGCCAATGGACTTAGGGCCCAATTCACAGAGCGTTTTCCTATGGAATTTGCACCATTATAAAACGCCTCTGTGAATCAGGCCCTTAAGCTCAACCCATGCAAAACAGAACTCCTCATGAACGGTGCTGCAGCATTGAAAGACTCAGCAATGAACTGTCTGAAGGTAACAGGACTCAATCCCCCTTAAACCGAGATTGAGAATTTTGCGATACATACCATCAAGATGTATTGCCATCCAGCAACAAAGCACAAGAAATGGTGCCAGGCTTCAACAGGCAACGACACAGAAGCTCTACTTTCTCCTTCCTAGCCACCAAACTCTCGAACTACTTACTCAAACACTTCTGTACAGAGCAAGACCACCTACCCTTCAGAAAGCAACTAAAATCTGGCTATTCAACTAACTCCAATAGGTCACTGTTGGAATCCCAGAGCCATAGACCTACTCAACTCTCTCTGCTTCTAGCGAAGGCACCTGAAAATTACAGAAACTACCTGCCCACTTTACTCTCCCTCTTAATAGCATACCAAAAGAAACCTACTGGTGTTGAAGCCCAGGCAAACCAAAAGGGAACCAAACAATTACTACCGAAAACATCTAAAAAGCAGCCTCACTTGCCTCAAGCAGCAGGCTTATAATATCATGGCCCGGGGGCCTCTAGCATTTATCTACCTTCCCCTCGAGCTAACCAACCATACTCAAATGCCCCTCCCTAATGACCAGCACACTCCTAGCCACATCACATTAACACATCTGAGATATGTACAAAAAGTTTGGGAGTTTTTTTGTGCCAACTTTCTTAGATCCTGTGCCCCAATTTCAGCTTCGAATTTCTAGGTGTCACACAGGTGTGAGAAAAAGAAGAGGCAAAGACTCCCTACCTCTTTTTAGAAAAGGACATTAATTGTTTCCTCACGCAAGGAAAAAATGCACCACACAATTTCGTTTGATTGAAAAACCAAGTTGTAGTTTTTTAATCCTAACACACAAAGGTTTGAAAATCATTTAACGTTGTGGTGCCCTTTTGGATTAGACGTGTTTCAGCACAACATGTGCCTTTGTCAAATCAGGCCAAATTCAAAAGAAACACATAGAATCAAGTCAATCAGTTTATTGGTCTAATCTTCTTAAGTGTCGTGTTAAAAAAAAGGGGTCCAAAAGGACACCACAACGTTAAATGATGTTCAAACCTTTGTGTGTTGTGATTTAAAAACTGCAACTTGGTTTTCCAATCAAACGGAATTGTGTGGCACATTTTTTCCTTGTGTGAGGAAACAATTCATTTCCACATCTGAGACATGACCAATGCTCCTCTGCTAGTCCTTTCACCAGGGGGAAGATGTGGTATGGTCAGGAAGAGGTACAGCCTTTTAAGAAGGAAGTGTAGTCCAGAGAGGAAGGATGTCAAACCACATGAGTTAGGAATTGTTTTATGAGTGACAAAGTGTCGTTTTATGAGATAATAGGTGTGACCTGATAGGAATAGAGGTAAGGTCTATTAAAGGAGCGAGTGTGAGCTAGTGTGACGGTATCAGCATATTAGTTCGTTTTTATTTGGCCGAATGGTACATTTGACCGAATTTGGCCTGTACCATTCGAACGAATAAAAACAATTTGGCTAATACATACCAAACTTGTGGAGCTGCGGTTGTGGGGGTGTCCCCCGCTCCTCATGTTCAGTATGTATTAACCTTGTGGGTTGCAGGGGTGTCCCCCACTTCCTCAATATTCGAGGCGGGGGACCGAAAAAAATTATAATAAATAAAAAAGGGACCCTGCGGCGTCGATCGGACTCGCATTAGAGGGACGGATCTGATGCTGCAGGGCTTAAGTGGACCAGACGGCCAGCGAACAGGTAAGTAGGAAAGGGGGTGGGGGTGTGTGGTGTTTCATCATCTAAGAATTGATTGCAAGGGGAGCTGTTTATTTTTAACAGTTTGCCACAATCAATTCTCACATGATCAAACACCTCCAAACCAATGAGACAGAAGATGTGTGCAATTATATGCCCTTGCTGTAACAGCCTCCTACCATTTACAGCAACTACTCTGCAGTGGCAGCAGAGCAGGTTCAAAGGTTGCATGTGCATTCCTGACAGCTGCTAGAACACAAAGTTATAGCAAGCAGAGGTGGTTTTAAAATATTCTGTACCTCTAATACAAAACACACTATTTCTGTAATTTATCGTGATGGCATGTTAATCTTAAATGATAAACTAGGGTTGGATGTGGCATGGTGGCTACTAAGGTCACACAATGAACAACCATAGCAATTTGATATCATACAAGTTTCCTCTGTGTGCAGGGCTTCTGCTGTGACAGAGCTGATTTGTATCAAACATCTGGCCTGGATGTCTCAACAACTGCCATGCGGGACAATGTCCAGGAAACAGTCTCTTTGATCCTCCAGTATGAAGGGTAACACCTTCAATCAGAGCACAGGAACCCTTCCTAGGAGATCTTCTGGGCATCTGTTCTTCAAAAGCAACACTGATATAACGAAGACACATTCACACCAGCTTGCTGACCACTGCAGTCCATTTGAAGTGAGCAGAAATGGGAAGGGGCAGAGTTGGAGTAGCCAGAGGAAAGGGGTAGGCCATCCTGACTTCTCATAGGGCTCTCTATAACCTCATGTCACCCCCGCCCCCTTACCTGCAGGACATGGCACTCTCGGTACGATGCCAGAAGGCAAAGGTAATGTGTTACAAAAACCTGGATTGGATCCCTTCCAACAGGCTGTGACATTTTGCCTTCATACAGAGAGGAAACCACCTCGTTTTAGATTCATCTGAGGACTCTCAAGACAAGTAGACACATTCAGTGAAGCCCTGTTGGAAATACAGCCTGTTCCAAAATAATCTGCCATCGATGCAAAGACAGAAGGCAGGCAAGGCAGAGGTACGCTCTGCTCCTTAACCATCCTCATAAAGCAGTGAGGGTGAACTGCTGTGAACCAAAGCATCCCTGCTGGCTGTTTCACTAGAACCAGGGCCCTGCTCATGGGAGATGAAAGAATCCTGTAAGTGCCAGCCAACTTCCTGGAGTGGAAGCTCAGAAACAAAGGACTCACCTTGTCCTGGAGACTCTGGATTGGGCTTCCCAACAAGCCAGAAGTCCAGACGCAGCTTGGACCCTCTTTCATTGCTTTGAGATGTCTGTGTGCCCACTCGACCATACTCGATGCACCTGTGGTGCTGCTTTTGACACTTCTAACTACATGCTGCACTTCGAGCCATCAAGACGCTGGCTCGACCTATTGCTGCAGACTAGGGCTGGGTGATATGGACCAAAAGTCATATCTCAATATTTTTCGGCTGAATGGAAATATACAATATATATCTCTATATTGTTTATGTGGGTTAAATGCTCAGTTGTTAACCACCAACTATATGTGAAATGTCTCAAACATCTTTATTTATAAGACATTGATCAAAATATAGTGTAAATACAGGGTTCCTGTTTGAGAATACACACAGCTGTGTAAATATCAAAATGTAAATAAAGAATTGTAGTATATGTAATAATGTATATTACACGGCCACGACAGTGGCCGTGTAGTTATGGTTAAGTTGCTGTTTCCATAGGAAGAGCACTTTTTGGGCGGCTTATAACTCTGCTCTCCCTGGACGAATCCTCACCAAACTTTGCAAAAAATGTATATGGGCCACTCTGCATATTTCTGCAAAGTTTGGTAATGTTTGGTCCAGGGGGGGAAAAGTTATAGGGGGGTCCCAAAACATCTTTTTTTCCATAGACTGAATGGGGGAAAAACTTTGCGCACGGCTACAGGCCAAACCGCTGGATGGATTTTCACCAAATTTGCGGCAGGGGCAGGAGCTTGGTCCCGAAAGCATGCTTTTGTAAATTTGGTGACAATCCGTCCAGTAGTTTCCTTTAAAACGACCAAAAGGTATGTCTGAAAAAATGTGTGATATCTATGTCCGCTCCGTGGTCACACTTCCCTGTTCGCTCTGCGGACAAGAAATGGATTGGCTTATCTGTAGCATCATGTCCGCGGACATGTGACGCATTCACTGATTGGTTGTGGAACAGTGTGAAGTGTGTCAGATTCTTTCGCTGCGACTGCCATTTTTTGTTCGTATTTTGTTGTACGTGGACATCGGCGGTAACATTTATAAAACAACACACTATTGCACTTCTTTCACTTATAAAATACTGTTTCGGAAGGTGAGCGTTAATGAGGGTGGGATGGGATGCGGAAGAAGGAAGTCAAACAGTGGTGTTTTAGTGTCACCAAAGCCATACGGTAAATTGGAAGTTCATGCTCAATACATGGCCAAGAATTACTGCGTCTATGTTAAAATGTGTTTAGAATACTACGATAAATTGGAAGTTCATGCTCAATATTTGGCCAAGAATTACTGCGTCTGTGTTAAAATGTATTTAGAATACTAATGCAGTCATACTGGCGTCCTACAGTTTGAAATCTGAGCCAGCCACCTGCAATGTTTGATGGAAACAGGGGTTCTGCACGTGTATGGGGGTCGCAGTTCTCATGAATGGATTCTCTTATTTTGTTGCGAAGTGAGAATGTATTTGCATTCTGAGTGAAGGTCACTTGATGTGCTGTTTTCGTTGCGAGCTCGGTAGGCCCACACATTCCACTAAACCCATAAGGGTCAATTGTTTTTTGACCTTGAGCAAAAGGGAAAAATAAGAAACATTGAAGGGAGTGAAAGTTTGCAAAAAACGACCATTTGATAAGGTGATGTTTTAAAACCGATTGTAAGGCACATGAAATATCAGTTCACGCAGAATCTTTGGTGCAAATACCTTGCAGTCTGGCTTTATCTAAAACCAATGGAGGCGGTAAATATCATGTAAGTTTAATTTTGACAACTCTACACCGGACCAACTTTACATTTGTTATTAGCAGAACAATATTTTTGACAATATAACTGAAGTATTATCTCACTTTGCAGTTCTCATTTTTTTCACTTACGAAGAGTGCAGATTGTCCGCGTTTGCAGGCTATGACTAGAATTACACTTGTTCAACGCTACTATTTCTGCTTTAAAATGTCATGTTTGACCACATCGCTTTGTGTAGCACTTTGCACATTGTTTTGGTCTTTTTTTTAAATGACGAGATGTCATTTTTTGTTACTTGGACATTACTTTTGGCTTTGTAACTGAAGTAACATCTTTCTGTGTAGGTGTCATTTTTTTTAGACTTATGAAGAGTGCAGATTTTCGGCGTTTGTAGCCTGTCACTAGATTTAGCCATGTTCAATGCTAATATTTCCTTAAAATGTCCTGTATGACCACTTGGATTTGTGTATTAGTTTCCATGTTATTTTTTTCTATTTTGAAATTGTTTGCTGAAGGCTGGGTATTAATACGTACTTTCTCTTACGTTTTCCAACCAGCTATATCCTGCCTCACTGTGCGTGTCATGGATTCCAGATGCCGAGTGTTGGTTTCTTTGGATGCCAGATGCAACTGATCGTCACCGGCTACCTGTTGGTCACAATTTTGTGGGATGACAGCCCTGCACCCTTTTGTCCGTACGCTGAAGTGGCAATAAGGAGTAACATTACATGTTTTATCGTGGTTTAGGCCAAAGGTCATGGTGATGTCTTGGAAATCACTGTGCGAACAAAGCAGTTGCTTTATTGAAAACGCATACTTTGTGTATGGGAAAAGAACAACATGTGACTCACTATTAACATTTTTGCTGACGCACATATAAACAATGTTACAATTTCATTGAAAATGGGCATAGGTCAATGGTCTCGTACAGTTTCTTGTGAAATAAAACTACTTTACAAACTCTAAAATGTTAATGTTTTATTTTAAAAACCAGTGTATTATTTCAAAATGCAACGTGCTACGTTGTACATTGCTGTATGTTCATTTTCAGGTTATGCGTCACGGCACGTAGTTTTGCTTTTTACAGGCTGCCATGGAAAGCGAACAGGTCCCATGTATGGAACAACCGCCTTCCCTTTCTATGGTGGCTATCTTGAAAAAGGATTTTGTTTTGTAATTATAACCAGAAATCCTATTTTTTAGTAGCACACATTAGTGCTTTGCAAATCTACATTGTTAATGGCAAATGTTATTACGTCTATGTCCTTTACTGAGACATATAAAGTAGATGGTGTGTATGCAATTTTTAAAAAAATATATGTTTACACGGTGAAAGGTGGTTCTTAAAAGAACATTTACTTTGTTTATGGATGGCGTTTTCTTTTGGTAGGACAGCTAATAAGGACATTTGTGAACGGCAATAAAGAAAGAGGCATCAAACAGTAATATGCAGGGGTAGGTCGACTGCTAAAAATGTTGTGCGTTTGTTATTTGAAAGCTAGGGGCAGTGTTTCTCATGCTTCTTCATTACAGCAGTGGTGCTGTTTCGTTAGGAAGGAGGAATGGCTTTAGCTGATGTCGTTTTCAGATAAGTAGACCTTTTGATAAAAGTTTGTAATTTGTACTACAATGCTAATGGCTGACTACTAATACGTGTTGGAGCTATGCAAGGGAAATGTTGAAGGTGGACGTTCCTACATCAATATAAAATGTATTTCCACACTGTCCACAAGGCATACATCTTATTGTGAAGTGTGAACGGATTCTCGGACACGTCACCGTGCTGTACGCCAGCATATGGTCATGTGGAATTTTACGCAAGGTGTGTCATTAAGTCAGAAGTTACTTTACACTATGGTTACGTGCCACTACTAAAAATCGATGACCTTTAGAAAACAAAAATTCTTAAAGAGACGGTATGGTTAAGTTGCCATACTAAAAACCTGTGAAATTCAATTAAAAAATGTTGTTAAAGGGACATTATGGTTAAGTTACACTGATAAAAACCTATGACATTCAGTCGAAAAATGTTGTTAAAAGGACGTTATGGTTCCAAGTAAAATATAAAAACCCCTGGAATTCGCCAGTTATGGTAAGCTAAGCAACCACAACTCGTCCCACCACCGTACCCTGCTAAGACTAACACCCAGGACATCAATGATGACATGACAAATATCATTGATGATATCACCAATGACATCACATGTACATTTACTTTTCATACAAGGGGTTGTGAATGGAATGTTGCCAAAAAAATATCAGGCATTATCGGGTCTAGTGAACTACACTACATTCTTCATCACGCAATGTAGTGTCCTAAAGAACATTCCATTCCAGTGTTCCTTCTAGTATAGGAACCTACTCATTCAGAAATGTAGGGATTGGTTGCAGCATACACCACAGAGGTGCTATATTTGTAATTTTCTAAATTTATATAATAAAACGGCGAATGCTTCTGTATTAGAAGTAGCTAATAATGCATCACTTACTACATATTTGTACTAATGCACGCAAAACATAAATATAGTACAATGCATACAAATATGGGGCTTATATATGGAGAGCAAAGTAAGCAATGAAGAGGCAGTATCATTAGCAACTGTGTATAAACTACATAATTGTATGCATGCACACAAATGATTGCTGTGTTTCAAGCCTGCTTCTTCCCCTATATATGTACATCATAGGATGCGATGAAATTGTAAGGAAAGTAGTTTAAGAATAGCAATATCTATAAATGTAATACCTTTTGAAAGATAAGTTTCTGAATGTCTGTCATGATCCTGCTCGCCTGCCACCCAGCACCGCTACATGCGCCTCTTCCTTTATTTCCTTGTTTTACCGCTGCAGCTTTGGACTAATCTAATTGCATGTTCCATTCTGGATTTTGGATTAAACCAGCAGATGCATTCTGGGACATGTAGGCTGTCCAAAAGGTAGAGGGCTGGAGGAGGCATATTAAATACATATGTTTGCAGAAAGCTACTAAGAGCTGCAGAGTGCCTGATTGCATACACCTGTTCCAAGATACTGCAGGCTAGGTTGCAGAGACCTGGAGAGCACTTGATTAGAAACCACTGCTGCGGGCTACTGAAGCCAGGGCTGGGCTTAATTGAACACAGCTGCCAGAGTCTGCAATCAGCTCCACTCTGCTGCCTGCTGGCTGGGAGGGCATTTATAAGCTCACTTTGAACAGAAGCAGTTGTCAGTCAACTGCTTTCTCTGGGAGTTCGTGCTGGTGCTCCTGTTACCAGTTTTTGACCTTTCCTGGAAATCCTCTTTTGGCCTTTGATTCTTGTTGCTGTTGATGCTTGCAGCTCCCTCTCCATTCTGCTGCAGCCTTCTGCCCTTCTCCTCTGGGCTCCCACCTGACGGCTCTGCCGCACTCTGCTGTCTTCCGCCCTGTTCCTCTGGGCTCCTTGCCTTGCTTCCTGCCTGTTCCAACTTCTGATATACTATCCTGTCCTGTACCTGGTTATTTCTTTCAACACTGCTTTCTACTTGTATACATCTTGGTCCACTGTGGTGTCTCCACTTGAATCCATTTTACAGTGTGACCCTGGGTTGGTCTCGGTTCACATCAGATAAGGGAAGACTTCTGTTGCCTTCACGTAGTTCGTTGAAGTCGTACCTGCCTCAGTATATGGTCTTTCAGCTTTACCCTTGCACTGAGTACAACAGTTTCCTCAGCACGCCTAAGTCATGACGTTGCTGTATGACTGTTGTTAAGAGTAATCTGCTGGTACCTATCCCAAGGGCTTTCCTTAATCCCTGGAGACCCCTTATCATATTCCAGTACACCCTTATTTCTGATCAATCCGTGTTGCCCAGTGTACTTGCTTGTCTTTGCCTTTTCTCTGTCTCTTTGTTTACAGCCTGCTCCCACGGTTTCTATGAATTCCTGTTTCAACTAACAGTTTGGTATGTACCTTTAATCTGTTATTTGCTAGCATTGTCTCCGAAATGTCCCTTAAATCTATTTGCATACAGGGAGAGAGAGACTCTGTCCTGTGCTCTCCGCCTAGACTTCTGAGACTGTCAGTAAATAAATCCACCTGGCCTAGATATGGCAGTCAACAAAAAGAAGGGCCTAGACATGTGATGTCATCAATGATATTTGTCATGTCATCATTGATGTCCTGGGTGTTAGTCTTAGCAGGGCACGGTGGTGGCGCGAGTTATGGTTGCTTAGTTTACCATGACTGGCGAATTTCAGGGGTTTTTAGATTTTACTTGGAACCATAACGTCCTTTTAACAACGTTTTTCGACTTAATGTCATAGGTTTTTATTAGTGCAACTTAACCATAATGTCCCTTTAACAATGTTTTTTTAATTGAATATATATATATTCAGTGAAAAAACTTTGTTAAAGGAACATTATGGTTAAGTTGCACTGATAAAAAACTATCAAAATCAGTGAAAAAACTATGTTAAAGGGACGTTATAGTTACAAGTAAAAATGTAAAACCTCAGAAATACTCCAGTTATGGTACACAAAGCAACCATAACTCGCACCACTACGGTGCACTGCTAAGACTAACACCCATGACATCAAAGATGACATCACAAATGTCATTGATGACATCACTGATGACATCACATATCTATGCCACTTGTTTTTGTACACTGACATATCTAGGCGCGGTGGTTTTGTTCACTGTCAGTCAGAATATTACAATTCTAAAGGTGCTATAAATATAGATGTTAACCTTGTGGTGCATTTTTAAAGTACTTTTAAATTTCCCACCTGCAAGGTGTCCAGGGACATACGTGGGGGCCGCGGACGTAATCCGGGTATAGCATCGCGCATGTGCGGCGTGATGGCGCAGTCTGTGGACGGTGACTGTGACCACGGACAGTTTAAATGTGCTTTTGCAACCAATCTAGGGAGTTTCAAGCAGAAACTTTACCCTTGCACCGCTTGCAGGCCCATTCTATGTTGATCTTGCAGATTTTTACAAATTTCCAATGCCTATTTAAGACTTGGTAGTCCCCAAACAGCACGAGTGTCTGCTGGACGGGTCCTCTAAAGGGTCCCATGCATTACTTTTCCTCATTCTCAATCTGGCTCTCCAGAAGTGAGCAGCTGGAGAACACCTGCCTTGCAAATTTCTAGAAAACCTGCTGCAATCGCATCCAGGGACGTCATTTAGGGGTCGCCAGAGGTCCCCTTGTGACCTCTAAACAAATAATGAAAAAAAATATATATATATTTTTTTTTGTAATGCAAGTTCCTGGGCATGTGGCTCTTTACTTCTGGAGTGGCTGGCTTTTTTGTTCAGGCCACTTAAAAAAAGAATAAAAATAAGAACAGGAGTGCCACAAGTCTAACATTTTCAGCACTGACCCTAAATAAGAAAGAATAGGAATACCAAATAATGTGTCTTTCTGGAAGTCTATACAATAATTGCTAGAATCATTAAATGTTTATTTCAGGGACAATTTAGTCACTGATTTAGTCTGTTCTTAAACGCCTCAACTCAGCCTTTCATCCTGGTCGATAAATGAGTACCAACACAGGTTGGGTGATATTAGGTGTATATTTTGTCTATACAAAGCGCTTAAGCGTAAGTGCTATATAATAAAACATCATTATCATTTGGTCATGGAAGTCTGCTTGCATTCACAGTAATTTGGTAATATGGGCCTATACACACTAAACTTAGCTATACATATGGTGATACATTCTTGTATGAAATGTACATCACATTATAGTGATATTGTAACCATATTTTTCGTAGTGTACAATGCTATGTGATGCCACTTCCTGTTTTGTCAACGGGCGAAAGGTCATGTTCCATCGCTTCCCGCGATATCACTTTAGGGAGGGGTCAAATGACATCACTTTCTGTGATGTCATCAGGGGTCAAGGGTCATATGATGTAACTTCCGCTACCCCTGGCATTTTGGTGAAATGACGTCCCTGATCGCATCTCTTATGGCCATGTTTGCTTCCCAAGCACCCCCACCACCACCTCAACAACCTGGAGGTCCTCAAGAGGGGAACAGGCGCAGTGATACAGAGGAGGATCAAGAAGAAGAAGAGGATGAAGTGGAGGAAGTCACTGTCACCAGTACTCGGAATGAGTCCTGGGTGTGGCAATTTCTGTTGGAAATGTCCCAAAGGCACGTACAAGCAAGGTTCTAGGCCTGGTGATTTTGTTCACTGAAAGTCAGAATATTACAATTCAAAAGGTGCCATATATCTAGAATTTAACGTTAACCTTGTGGTTTTTAAAGTACTTTCCTTAGGGTTTGGTCTAAGCTGATGGTGCACATACATTCGACCATAAGCAGGCCTCAAACACAAAATTCATTTGTCTACATGAAGATGAACTTTAATGTTATTAAAATTTCTTGTTATGCTGTTTCTTTCTTCCTCACTTTAGTTTCCCTGTATGTTGCTCTGATTTTTGTGCATTGTGGGTCTTCATATGTATTTTTTGTACTAGCACAAGTGTGTAGTAAGTCTTGAATTGTTAGCTAGTTATCACATGTTTAACATTTCTCAAAACTCTGATAAGGTTACATTCATTATTTTACTATCCAAAATTACAAGATTATAAATATGCAGCCATTGCCTATGTTTATGCATGATTAGGTTCCTATATTAACAACAACACTCCAATATAATGTTTTGTTTAGATTAGTACAGATGAGTACATTTGTTAATAGATTAAGTAGTTCATGATAGGTCTCCGATCACCCCTGACATCTTGTTACCAACATTATAAACACAACCCCTTGTAGGGACTTTTCATCAAAAGGTATTTCAAACGTGATGTCTTCAGTGATGTCAGCAATGACATGTGTGATGTCATCTTTGATATCCTGGGTGTTAGTCTTAGCAGTGTACAGTGTTGGAGTGAGATATGGCTGCTTAGCTTACCACAACTGGAGCATTTCTGAGGTTTTACTTGTAACCATAACGTCCCTTTAACAAAGTTTTGTCACTGGGGGTGCTGTTGAGCAGCTTCAGGAATGGCTGCTTAGCTTTAGAGTTCCGTGCACCAACTGTACAAATCCGGCTCCAATGGCGCAAATATTGCTATATTCCAACCATCGCTACTCCTGCATGTGGCTGTCACCTTAGGGCACGTATGCCCGCAGTCCTTGTGAAAATGGGAGCTCCAGAGCCGAATCGCGGCAGATTGAACTTTTTGTGGATATGAGGCCTGGGCCACGCGGACCTGCTGGGCTGCGGCCGCGCCGGACTGGGAGGCCGTGTTACCTCATACATCCAATTGGCTGCAGCTGGCCCTGCATCCACTGTGTGTTCCGTCAGCTGATTCCCCTCAACTACGGTGACCGCAGGCTCGACTGCCCCAAAGATCAGGAGGCAAGTACAGGATGAGCTGGGACTAGCCCGTAATTGTCTCCATATCGGGCAGGATACCCAGGACCTACGCGTAGCTGCCACTTGCTGTAAAGACCATCATGGGCTGTACTATCACAGTATTCAATTAAAGCTCATTCCTGCACTGCTACCTGGACCTGTATGTGGGGCCCCCTCAGTCCTCTTAAGACCCCTGGATGACACTTTATGCCCCGCCTGGGTGCACTTGATGGGCTCTCACACATTGATTGATTGATTGATGTTTTATTTCTTTCGCGCTCGTACACAAGTGTTTCAGAGCGCGACAAGGCAAGGGAGGGGAACAGGGGAGAACAAAAAAGCGATCTTACTAGGCCCAGTGACATTGAGAACGCGCAAGTGCATGGGAGAGGGGGGAGGGGAAAAGTGCATGGAAAGGGGGAGAGGTGGAAAGTGCGAAGCAGAGGAGAAAAAGATAAATAACAATAAATAAATAATAAAGGCAACAAACAGTGGTAATGCAGCCAGCAATTTGCAAGTGCTAGGTTTAAGGCAGCAGACAGGGTAGGTCTGATAAGTGCAGGAAGAAAAAGAGGGGGGCTGCATGGGTACAGATACAGATCCCAGTGCAAGGGGTAGCCCGGAGGCAGTGCGGGAGGGTGGCAGGATGAGCAGGTACCTGGGCCCAAAAGACAGAGGGTGGCCAGGTGCACGGTGCCAGGAGAGAACAGATCAGCAGGGGACAGGGGGAGCGAAGGCAGAATAAAAGAGGAAGGTCTTGAGGTGCTTCCGGAACCGGAGATGGTTCTCCTCAAGTTTTAGAGTGGCAGGGAGGCTGTTCCAGAGGGAGGCCCCAGCCGAAGACAGAGATCTACCCCCAGCTTGTTTCTTAGAAAAACGACTGACCCTGAGTGAGTTGGAGGTAGAGGAGCAAAGAACTCGAGAGGGGAGGTATTTGCGGAGGGATAGCTGAAGGTATTTTGGACCCAGGGCCCAGAAAGCCTGCCCTTCATGATCCTGCTGTTTGATATTCCCCACTCTGCGGTTTGGCTAGTGCTTATCCACTGTGACTCTGCTAGTCATTAGCGAAATATAAAGGACTCTGTGATCACGGGCACTGTCTCTTCCTACTACCCGCATTTCACTTGTACTACTGTGAATCGCTTTGTCCACACTTCTGCTCATTGGGGTGGTAGATTACCACCTGACCCACGCTACTGTATCAGGACTTTCATCTTTATCCTACTCTCCAGCCCCGGATGCCACGAACCAAGCAGAGCACCTCCTGTCAGCTACTCCGGTTCTTCTGTCCCTCCATTTCGATTCTTGTTACCCCCTCCTATAACCACTGTGAGCTGTTGGGCCCCTGTCTGGTTTGCTCACATGAGCACAGTCCCTTGACATCAGACGTACCCACCCAGCAGTACGCTTGGCCTACTGAGATGTCCAACAGATCCTGAGGTGCCAATAAGTCAGGAACCATGGACAAGTTCACTGAGGTTGCGCCTAGATCGGAGTTGGGCCAAACACCATAATCCAACCAGGAGGAACCTGCTTCACCCTCGGCCCCCCCAGCTCCTGACCTGGCAGCAATGATGGAATCCATGGCTAAAAACTTTGCCTCTTTCCACGAAAAGCTGGATTATATAAATGCTAATGTTGCATCGCTTAAAACTCAACTAGATCATGCCGGGAACAGGCTCACTGAAGCCGAATCTAGGATCGGAGCCAATGAAGATGGACCCTTCAAGACACTGTAGCTTCTCTCACCCGCGACATGAGGTTTGTCAAAGCTAAATGTCATGATTTGGAGTCCAGATCTCGCAGGAATAATATACACATTATAGGTGTTCCTGAAAACGCTCTCAAGGGCCGCATGGAGCTGGCAGTCTAGAATCTACTCAAAGAACTGCTAAACAACCCAGATATGTCCCCCTTCTTCACTGTTGAACGTGTCACCATGCACTATCTCCGCGTCCAAAACCCGGAGACTTCCCCAGACCTATTATTGCAAAAATTCTTAGTTATAGGGACATCCTGCACCTGACACGTGATAAAGGGGAATTGTGCCTTGGCTCCCAGATAATTAGGATATTCCCTGACTTCTCTGTGGGGGTGCAGCAGGAGAGGCGCCAGTTCCTTGGTGTGAAAAAGATGCTGCGGGAGCGCAACATCCCCTATGCCATACTGTTCCCAGCACGGCTGAAGTTCACCTTTCGCGAGAAACTCTTTCACGGTACCCGATGAAGCAGTGAAGTTTATAGAGGCACAGATAACGCTTAACAATCCAGCTGCAGATCTCATGGACAATGACTAAACCGAAGCCCTACCGCTTTCGGCTTCCCTAGGACTTTTACAATTAGTATCCTTTAACTCTGATGTAGATAGTAGCACTTAATTCACTGTCTTCTCGCTCCATGTATGAATACTGTTTTGAGTTACGGCACATCAGACTTGCCAGGTTGTTATCGGGAGTCTCCAGACACATGCTGAGCCAGCTGTTATGTGCTGCTAGCCCACACTCCTAATCTAGATAACACCTTGCCTTGTCTATGCTACTCTGGTATAATGGGCCACGTTAGCAGCGGCCTCAGTACTACTACCCAGCGCTACATGGCTTGGTGTGATGAAACTGTGACCCATTAGTACATACCGCCTATCCCAGTACCAGTACAGGTACTCCATTACTCCTGTCTAGTTGTGTGCATGTCAACAGTGTACCCCTCTGCAGTTGCAATGGCTACTTTAGAGGACTTGTCAGGCTGCGGCCCCTGTTGGGCCAACAGTGCGCTGGCTCCCCTTTGGGACTGGCCCGCCGACACCCGTTTGGGGAGTTCTGTTGGTAATTGCGGGATGCAGGAGGGGGGAATACTGCCGTTGTTAAGGGGCGGTGAGGGAGGGGGGAGGTGATGTTTGGAGTAATTATGTTGAAAATGGCAGAGGCGGTTCAGCATTGCACGACATGTTAGAATATCACTATGTGAATACCCTAATCAGTAGACACGGTCGGGGTTACACTAACTGGGATGTACCTTAAGATGACGGAATGTCCATAACTGTAATGTCCTGGAATATCCGGGGATTGAGTAGCTACACTAAAACTCAAAGAATCATGGCATACGCTCAGAGACATGGGGTTAAGATAGTACTGCTGCAAGAAACGCATTCCCGAGGCCACTTGGTGACGAGTATTGCCCCAACCTGGGGCCCGAACAAATTTTATACAACCTATTCTACACAGGCCAGAGGTGTATTGACATTGATTCATAAATCTATAAAATTCAAACTCCATCAGAGCTACATTGACCCTGAGGGCAGATACATTATCTTATACTGCACAATAGCAAACAGGGAATACTTCCTTGTAAACACTTACAGTCCCAATGTTCATACCCCGGATTTCATAGATGCCATTGCCTCCATCTTACTGGGCTATGTGGGCATCCAGATCATCTGGGGGGGAGATATGCACCTGATACTGGACAGCGGCCTGGATAGAACGGGAACTGCACCCAGGACCCTGTCACACGCAGCACGCAGACTGCACATGCACAGCACAGCACTCGACATCCGAGATGCCTGGAGGACTCTCCATCCCCAGCTGCGGGAATACACTTATTACTCGTCAGTTCATGATAGCTCCTCCAGAATTGATCTTTTCCTGGTATCCAGTGACTTGATGGGGAGGGGTTGATAAAGCGCAAATACTAGCCTGTACACTGTCCGACCATTCCCCGATCACTCTATCAGTAGACTTTGGAATGCCCAAGCCTATATGCAGTACATGGTGTTTCAAATCCGCAGCCCTCCTTGACATAGTATTCAAGGCTGACATACTGATGGATATCGAGACCTTCTTCACATGTAATTCCCTACAGACTACCACTGCTGGAATCCGCTGGGACGCCTTTAAAGTGTATATTAGAGGGATGCCAATCTCAAGGGAGGCGGGAGTGCTAACAACCATAAGAAACGATCTCAGGCGGTCTGAATCTAAGCTACGGGAGCTAGTGCAGGACTGCTCGACAACAGCTGAACCTGCCACACTTGCACAGATCAGCGAGGAACTCAAAGTTTTCAAGACGCACGCCTTGAGGGAGGTTAGATACTTTAGTCGCCCCCAGGCTGCTTGAAAATATAGGGAGGGTGAGAGACCGGGTAAGACACTTGCAAAACTATCCAGAGCAAAATGGGGCCAGGCCCAGATCACGTCCATCAGAGACACACAAGGTGTCCCACAATGGTCAGATCAGCAAATACTACAGATCTTTACAGAGTTTTACACAGATCTTTACGCCTCACCAATGGAACATAGTGAGCAACATATGAGAGACCTCCTGGATCAGATCCCCACTACGTGTATCTCCACTTCGACCAGGGACCAATTAGATTCCCCGATCCTGCTAGAAGAGATTGTTAAAGCCATATCGGACCTTCCGAAGGGTAGGGCCCCGGGCCCAGACGGTCACACACCTGAGTTCTACCAGGAACATGTTGCCATTCTCGCTCCCAAATTATTAGAGGTCTGGGATGAATCACTCCGTAGTTCTGTCCTCCCCCCTTCCCTGCGTGAGGCGGTCATTACGGTATTACTTAAGCATGATAAACACAGTGACGAATGTGGCTTGTATAGACCCCTCTCCTTAATGAACATTGACACCAAGATCTTTGCCAAGGTGATAGCAAACCGCTTCCTCCCAATCATGCCATATCTGGTCCACGAGGACTAAGGGGGTTTCGTACACGGGAGATCCCCTTCTCACAATATCCGGCGACTTTTCAATGTAATGGCTAGACTAGACCAGAAATCGAGTGCTGTCGCGGTCACACTCGGCGCTCAAAAGGCATTTGATAGGGTCTTGTGGAGATACATGTGGCTGGTCCTTGAAACTATGGGGATCGGTCCTAACATGATTGGGTACATTAAATTACTATACACTGCCCCAGTGGGGAGGGTCCGGGTCAATTACCTAACATCCACATTATTCACGCTCTGCAAGGGAACCAGATAAGGCTGCCCGTTCTCCCCGATTCTTTTTGCACTTGTGATCGAGCCAATGGCTGACTATGTTAGAACGCGCCATTCTCATAGAGGGATACGATTGAAAGATACCCCGGAGATATGATATGATATGATATGGCATTTGTAACGCGCCTATACACAAGTGTACAAGATAATATCCTTATACGCCGATGATGTGTTGTTATACATCAGGGATCCCGCCACCCATCTTGACTCTATCTTGCGGGATTTCACATGCGTGGGCACCTTCTCGGGTTTCACAATCAGCTATTCTAAGTCTGAGATTTTTCCACTCACCAATGCCACCAAACAACCTGTCTCTGAGTAACCACTCCGCTGGTCTCCTTGTGGCATTAGGTATTTGGGGGTCCGTATGTCCCTGTCCGAGTCCACCCTGCTAGCAGATAACTACTTGGCTGTAGCATTCGCCGAGTCAAAAATGGCACGGTGGCGCTCTCTTCCACTGTCGATTGCCGGGAAGCTCTCCCTCATCAAGATGGTCCTGGTCCCCAAATTGCTTTATATGTTTAGTAATTTACCCATCTGGCCCGGGAAGCAGTACTTCACGAAATTACACAAATCATGTGCACAGTTCCTGTGGCATTCGGGTGCGGTCCGCAAGAAATGGTCGGCCATGACCCTTCCATATGATGGGGGGATTCACAGCTCCGGACCTTACACTGTACTGGATGGCGGCACAGGCTCAATATGCCACCTACTGGTGCCCAAGCTCCTTCAGTAGCCCTCATGTAAAGCTGGAAACCCTGGCGGGGACGCCAGTCAAAATTCCATCATGATTCTATGCCAGACTCCCCTCTTGACCCTGTAGCGACCACCCTACTCGCCTGGGGTCATCTCCTGAATACGTCCCCGGAATCCTGCCCCTATTATAAATGGCTCCCCATATGGGAGTTCCCTGGGCTGGAACCTACACAGGATAGGGCCTTCACTAAACGCTGGAGTGCCCTGGGCTATCAGGCATTGACCGATCTCTTTCCGGACGGGAAGTTCATTGAACCACATACATGGAGGCCGGGTCATTCTGGGTCTTCACTTGAGATGCTGCAGTATTATAGGCTTCGTGCTGCTTTCCGTGCTAGGTGGCCCACTTTCCCCAATGAACCTCCCGATACCTCAGAGGTTGTCTATATTGCTAACTCGAGGGGAACCCGCAGTGTTGTCTCCTCTTTATATAAAATGCTATTGGCTAGGGTCCCCTCCCTGCCCTCCGGGCCACGCTCTGAGTGGGCGGAGGAGCTGGGGCTCGAGGTCTCTGATCACCTATGGGAAAAGATGTGCTCACACACCAGTAAAGTGTCCCTCAATTCCCGACACTGAGTCATGCAGTTTAAATTACTAAACAGGCTGTACTACTCTTTCTCCAAGTTTGCTCGCACTGCCAGGCACACTTGTCCTTGTTGTGGGGCGGAGGAAGCACACCATTTACACATGTTCTGGACATGTCACAGACTGGGGAATATCTGGGGCGGGATCTTTAGGGCTCTCACTGATATCATCGGCGCAGCAATCGACCCTAGCCCGCTGGGTGGTTTGTTTGGAGTGTGGAGTCCGGATGATCCTAGACAGATGGCAACATTTCTAAATATCAGCTGCATGGTAGCTAAGAAATGTAAACTTCAATGCTGGAAGAGCTCCTCCCCCCTGTCCTTTCGGAAATGGCTCAACGCACTCACCTGGTCCAGGACTTGTGAAGAAGAATACCTCACCATGCTGCCTGATCACTCTCGTTCCAAGAATATATGGTCTGCCTTTAATAGTTACCTTAACAATCTGGCTGAAAACGCATCTGGTAGCGGCTCACCTCCGGTCCCACAGGAATGATGCAATATGATTTCATAAATTGACTGTTGTTCCCCTTCTCGGATGTACCATCCCACCTGTGTTTATATTGAGCCCTTTGAGTGTACTGATTGTATACTATGATCTGACATGTGTGAATGTTGTAAACTTCTGCCAACAAAAATAAAATAAAAAATAAAAAAGTTTTGTCACTGAATTCGATAATTTTTTATTAGTGTAACTTAACCATAACATTCCTTTTTCAACGTTTTTTCTCTGAATATCATGGCGTTTTGTTAGTGCAACTTAATCATAACATCCCCTTAACAAAGTTTTTTCACTGAATATGTATATATGTCAATGTTATTGATATTGTTTCATCCTATATCGATTTTGAAAATATATCGATATGTCTCCAAAACTCAATATATCTCCCAGCCCTACTGCAGCCTGTATGGATCCACCCAATAGCCAGCTCAACTCTGTGGAAGCAACAGATTTGCATGCCAACTTGACCTGTTTGAAGCCACTGACTTGCCTGTCTCAAACGCTGACTTGACCCAGTAGAAACATTGTTTTGTTGCCGACTAGAACCATCGGAAGCCATTGACTTGCCCTTCTCAAATGTTGACTCGACCCAACAGGCGCCCCCATATCGAACTGACTCATGAGTGCTACCGCACAACTCGATACATCTTGACATTAGGTCGACCACAGATGCCTGTCCCAACAATATTGAGCACTCAACAAGAAGAACTAAGGTATTTTGAGGAGGCCCTGTATCCCATTTAAAAGGATCATACTGACTTTTAAACCCGCCTCCTATGCCTTCCAGAGACATATCCATAAACAACTGACATTGCTGCTAAGTCTCTTGCCTGAACAGTCTTTATTATCAACCCAAAGTTCCCTCTCACATCAAAGTTCTGAATTCTCTGTTTTATTTTACAGGGTTAGGTATTTAATGTTTTTAATTTGTTTGCATTGATTGCTTCATTCAAGTGTATATTTTTCTAGAACCTTTATTGTACTTTTTAAAAGTTTGTGTGCATTTTACTAATGCTGTTTGGGTGCTACTCTTATTAGCTCAAACCCCCGCGGAAGATGTAGCCTGCACTGGCCCCAGTCATTTGAGATCCGAGCCCCGTTGAGGGAGATCCAGGGGTGAAAAGCCATCACCCGTAGTCTATTGAGAATGGAACTGTTTGAGTAGTCAAGTAAGACTGGGAGAGTTCTGCGCCCGGAAGAGGGGGACTGAGGTGTGAAGTCGTCACCCAGAACGATACATGGAATATAACTTTGTGTTTGTTTGTTAAGAGTGTCAGGCCTTGAAGGCAAGAGACTTTTATTGAAAGAGACTTAACCTTCAGAGAATCTGATAGCTGGAGCGGAACTGTCGGCTTGTGCTGGGGAAAGCCCGAGTGTGTGCTGTGCTCAGGAGACCCACCTTGTCCAATGCTGAAAACGTGGGGAAGGAGGACCCCTGGCAATCACATCCTGACTTATTATTTGAGAATACTTCTTTCTATATTTGAAACCCTTATCCCACACTTCTTTTTGTATCTAGCGTAAGGATTGGCAGTAGGCTTTTTAGTATAGGCTCTTTTGTTTTGACATGACGCCACTAGGACTGCTTTATTTTCGTTTGATGGTTGACACTTGCTCCCATCTTAGATTTAGGTTTAGGTTAGGTGTTTTTCCACCCTGCATTCATTGTTCAATAAACACCCTTCAACTGTGATCACTTGTGTCTGTCTTTACTGCTGCCACCATGAGTTCCTCACAGTGGTAAATGGAACACATCCAGTGCTTAATGCCAAGTAGTGCTGTGATGTGCTGAAACAGTGCAATGAAAAAATGCGTACCGTTGTCTGGCCTTAAACCTTCGGACACACCCCATAGAGGGGAAACCTCACATACCAAAAATCTAGCAGCACATTTGGCAACGGATGTGCTCACAATCCGCCTCCACCTACCTTGAGAAAGGACCAACCACTACTATGAGGTACCGGGAGCCATTGCAATGCTCACCCATATCAGCATAGTCTATGTGTAATTCACGGAACGGTTAAGTAGGGCAGGGCAATGTGCCCGGTAACGTCCGTAGTGTCATCCCTGTACTGAAACTTTAACATGTGTTGCAATGTACAACCATTTATGTAATGCTTTCCTGGATGTTTGGTATAAACCAGTCCTCCTGTATCTGCTGCAATGTGCTGCTTCAAACTGTGAGATGGGTAGTGTGCCTGTTCAAATACTACTGCTAGCAGCTCATGGGGCATTACTGTCTCACCCAGAGCTCTCTTGTCTCCATAGAAGATCTGTTGGGGATTGCTTGCAATCTCTTCGTAGCCATAATTCTTTCTCCCTTCCTGGTGTCCTTCCTTGTAACTCGATAATCTGGGAGATGGGCAATGCTGTATAACGTATTGGATGTTCGCTTACTGGTGGGGTGGTCACAATGTAATCTGCAGGCATTATGTTTGGCAGATATGCTGCCATTTTGTCTGCTGCATCGATGGATGCGTTCCCCATTGATGTTTCATCTGTCCTGTGAGTGTGGGCAGCACACTTGACTACCGCCACAACAGTTTGCTGGGATAATGCTTCTATCAGTATTTCTAGCAGTGCTGCATGCTGCGCCGGGGATCCATCCAACCTCCGAAACCCCCTCCTCTTCCAGGGGGATAGACCTCCATGCACTGTTGTTGTGACGTACACCGAGTCTGAATATATTGTGACATGGCACCCTTGGGAACGCCCTCAAATCTTCAACGAGCACTATGAGTTCCACCGCCTGTGCAGAATAATGCATAGGCAATCTTTTCATGACCACCCTCTTGTACTCTCCTTCCTCAAGTCGTACCACCGATGCACCTGCATGTGTTTGTCCACTCTCCTGGTCAATTGTGGATGACACGTCAATGAAGAGTATCTCACCGTCCGACGATGTGCAGTCTTTCGCTTTGGGGATGCCATCCTCCTCCACCCGTATGTGGCACAGTCGTGCACCCTTAAATCCTCTGTAGTAGGCATATCTGTTAACAAGGTGGAAGGATTCACTGTTTTGTATCTAACCACATGAATATGGAGTTTAGAAATTATAATTTCATACTCAGAAGACCTTTGTGTAGTCAGGGTAGATTTTGACCTCTACAGAATGGCAAACAAAGAGCGTAGAACCTTTCTCTATTGCGAAAGTAGCAGCTGCTAAAGCTTGTTCACACGTGAACGGCCCTTGTATAACTGAATCCAGAGTGCCGCTGTAATAGGCCAATGGCTTATGGCTCAAAGTGGTCTTCTGTGTCAATACCGCTGTCATGAGCTGGCCATCTGAATGTGAGAATAAGTAAAATTCCTGTGTGTAGTCTGGGATGGCCAGTATGGGTGCCTAACTAATGACTTGTTTAAATCGTCGAACTGTTTGATCATGTCTGCAGTTTACTGTAACTTATGATTCTTTGTTTTTTGTGGTTCCCTAAGGGCTTGCAAATTGATTTAGTGTATGCTGCGTAATCTAATATCCATGCTCTACAGTAATTGCACAGCCCCCAAAACATCTACATTTCTTTAACCAGGGCGGTTCTGGTGGTGGTGCATATTGACGCTGCCCTATGTGGTAGTAGCCTTTTACCATTCACTGCTATGAACTGCCTTTGTACCCCATATAGGCCAGCAATTTAGGGGCATAATGGAATCCTTTCGGCACTGTTGCTCACTGTCACTACACAGAAACAGAGCGTCCACCTACTGGATAATCGTACTGGGTACCTGAATATTTCCGAAGTCAGCGTGCAGTATGCTCAGGCTCTCACAGTACCTTCTAGGTAACCTAGTATGTTAGAACCGCATCTGGCCCTGTGTAAATGCTGTGAGGTACCTTGATTCAGCATGGAGTAGAATTGAGAAGAATGTATTTTTCAAGTCCACTACAGTGAAGAATGTAGCTTCTTTAGGGATACTTCATAAAATTATCACTGGATTAAGATTGACTGAAAATTCTTTTTGAAATGTCATTTAGGGGGTGCAAGTCCTGGATCATTCTCCAATTGCCCCCTGTTGATTTTTTTAACAGGGTATATCACTGTGTTACATGGAGACTTCGATGCTACAATGATCCCCTATTCTAGAATGGCCTGTTTTGTCTTTCTAATACCCTCCTCTCCCTCCCTTAATAATGGATATTGTCTTACCCTGGGTAGCACCGCACCTGGCTTTAATGTTATACGCACAGGTGTCACGTCTTTCAGTAGTCCCATGTCGTGTGGATTTGTAGTCCAAAAATTCATTCAGAGGCACGTGTTGTAAGTCTTGGTCAACAATTAGAGGTGGGGTTAGTACTGCCATCAGAAGGCACTGCACCCTTCGATATTGCACCATTATGTTGCAGGGGATACAAATCTCTAATATTATTTCCCCATCTTTGTCATTGTTCTCAAACAGCTTGTCATCCATCACTTCCTTTAATTGTACTGTTGGATCTATACAGAGCACTGTGCACCACTCTCACCCACCCCTGTCAATTCCTAGCAGGACAACCCTCTTCTCAGAGACCAACAGTCCCTGTAACAGTCCCTGTAAATGCACGACAATATTGTTCCCGCCACCACCTCAGGTGACACAACTGGACAAATAATGAACTGCTTGGCAATATGAGGCACTGTCTCCACAAGGACAGCAATACCATAAACGAACAGGTCTGGGTCCACAGGAATCCTGCGAACCACCACCTCCTTGTCATTGTGTGTATTATCAGCATTGCCCTTATTGTGCACATCCCAGGTGTGAAGCAAACTATACCACACTCTTTAAACGATATTGTCATGTTTAATTTGCTCAGCAGGTCCCTTCCCAGCAAATTGACTGGGGAACTTTCGGAATGTAGCAAGGGAGCCTGTACCACCTTCCCTCATACTTTTAGGTCCAGCTCCCCAATGTATGGAACCCTGGAAAGAGCCCCAGAGAATCCCTGCATGTGAAGATATTTGCCTCATAATGGAACATTCCCCTCCATGATGCATTATTTCATTGCACCGGAGTCCACCATAAATATGAACTGCTTGTTTTCTATCTCTGCCCCCACCAAGGGCTCCTCTTCAGGATGGATAGTCGTTGTTAAGACCGATCACGCGAGTGCTCTCTCTCCCCAGCTTAAACAATTTCAACATTGTGATGGTCCAAACCCACCTGATCTGGGTCCAAATGTTCCTCCTCTTGCTCCTCGGAAGCCCCCTCTTACTCGCTGCGGTCCTCCCTGCTGCCACTGTGGGCTGGGGTACTGTTGTCCCCGCCGCACTGTCCTTGTCCCCCTTCTACCCAGAGCACAGCAATGGTGGCACTCACAACTTGTTGGGTACTGTGAGAAACCTGAAGGTATCTCACCTGCTAGTCCCTGAAGATCTGTCGTTCAGGTGGCCAGGACACAGCCATCGCTATTGGATCTGGTTTCTGGGGGTGGACCAGTGGGGGAGGATCACCTGGGCAATGGGTCTTCAGGGAGTGGAAGTGGCACACCGAGGGTTGAGACGCGGTATTCCCTTCCCTGTAACACCTTTTCCCCGTCATACCCTGTAGCATATTTATAAGCTCTACCCTCTAACCCGCTTCTCCCACACAAACACTTTCTTAGACTGTCAGACTGACACCAGAGCTGTTTACCTGGCATGTCCCAATACACGGGTCAGGCAGAGTCAGGAAATTGACAACAATCACGCACACCTGGTGGCCCTTTACCTTCCCCATAGGGATAAAAGGTGGAGCACGAAAGCACACTTCGAGCAAGGCCGAACGCACGAGGAGACAGCTGCACTAAACCGACAGTACAAAGGGAGAAGAAAAGAGGTGAGACTGGGAAGGAGAACAAAGGGGGAGCCCTTGCCCTTTCCAACGCAGACCCGCAAAGCCTCCAGAAGGGAAATCGTAAGACCGGGAGTAACAGCTGGTGTGTGGTGTGTGGAGCAACAGAGGTCAATGGTGCACGGGGGCATCCGGCTTTGATAACGCAGGCGAAGAGGCAAGCTGGCTACCATGGTACTATCCTTGACTCCAGAGTACAAAGAAGCCAACGGGTTCAGCACAGCCAGTGAGTCAGAGGAAACCAATATCAAACCGAACTGTGTTAAACCCAATGTTGCGAGTAGCAACATGTTGAAAGCAAGAAGAAAGAACTTGTGTATATGTTTGAACTTTAAAGAAAACCAAGTTGAGGTTCAAGTGCAGAGGGGTCCGGTGCCACGTGGGTGCTCATTCGAAAGGCTCTGACCAGGACCTGTTTAGTTTGCAAACTACAGGAACCAGAAGGCTCTAGAAAAGGGTGGTGTGAGGCATCAGAGTGGTCCTATGAGGGTTACACCAAATCCCTTATACAATCGAAAGTCTCTGACCCGTTGCCAGAGGAAAGCTAGGGGAAGGGAACCCTGCTTTCCACAACAGTTGTGAATGTTGATAATTGGCAAGTGTGAACCGGACAGAGGGATGCCGAAAGAAAGCTAAAGAGAAGAAAACCCTGCTTTCTGATAAAACTGAGCTATACATGAACTGTATTAGGAATACATAAACTGCATACAAGAAGGGGCCATAGTAAACCCGATGGAGGGAGGCCCATTTGCACAAAAAGGATCCGAGCCCGACAGAGGGAGATCCCAGGAGCGAGTTTGTACAAGAAGGAACCGTGCCCGGCAGGGGAAGATCCCAGGACCAAAGAACAATCGCTCAAGGTACAAGAGTACAGAAGAAACCTTTTGTTTATTTGTTTGTTTGCCAATGTGAAGCACCACAGGCCTTCTGAGGCAAGAGACTTCTACAGGAAAGAGACTGGGCCTAAGAGATACTTGATATCGTTGAACTGAACTGTGAACCTCGGGTTGACAAGGCCAAGGAGTGTGCTGTGCTCGAGAGGCCTGCCTTGTTCCGTGCTTCAAACATGGGGAAGGGAGACCCAGCCTTAAAATCCTGACTTATAATTCTGAGAACACTTCTTTCTTTTCTGGTGAACATTATCCCACACTCTTTTAATAATTTAGTAGCAAGGATTGGCAATAGATTTTTTTTTAGTATAGGCCCTTTTTATTTGACAAGATGCCACTAGGACTGCCCTATTATTATTTGATGGTCTTAGCTTACTCCCATCTTAGATTTAGGTTTATATTAGGTGTTTATCTCACCCATTATAAAGTTCAATAAACAACCTTGAACTGTGCTCACGTGTGCCTGTCTTTACTGTTGCCACCATGAGTTCCTTACAGTACTCTGTGTCCCCTCCACACGTACAGGAGTCGACACAGGTACCTGAACAGCAACCTTTGCCAATTTAATTTCTATCAATTTTGATTCCTCCGCTTGATGCCTTTGAGCTGTTTCCCTCTCCCGTTCCTTAATCCTTTTGCATTGATACACTACTATACTCTGTATCTCCGGCCACCCCTCTGCCTCAATACCCACAATCTTATTTAATGCCTTCTGCAATTCCTTTGGCAATCCCCTCATTACAATAAAATAAAAAAATGTTATTGAACAATTCCACTGTCCTCTCGTTTCAGCTCTTCACATCTCTTGTAATTTAAAAATGAATCGAGCTGGATCCTCATCATCACCCATTGTACACTGCATCAGGGACTGTAAATCGGCGTATCCAGGAAGGCCATCCGTAACACACCCCACACCTGTGCTCTACTTTCATTAAATGATGCTCCATCATGTTCATCGTCCTCCAGGGTTAAAACCGGATACCCAGCTTTCACCCACACATCCCCAGCCTGGTCCCCAATTATAGCAACCATCAAGCTCTTAATATCACCCACTGACAGGGGCACCCCCGCTGTTTGCTTCTCACACTCATTTATCCATTTGCTCACACCTGCTGTGAGATCTGGGAGAGCCTCAATCAAATTATTCTTATCCATCTGGGACCAGGGCACATACTGTGTTCTCCCCGCCCTCTTACATATCAGAGGCATCTGCATCTTTGCCCCACTTGCCACACCCTTCGTCACAATTCCCCTTTTTCTTGCTAACACCATCCGGCCGGCCCTACTCCTCAACCTGCCTCCCTACCCACGTGCCTGCTGCTTGGGGGTATTCTCTGCTGCCTCTTCACCCCTTCCTTCTTCTTCACCCTGTTCCTCAGCAAACGAGTCACTATCATCCTCCCTCTCAACATTTCCCACCAATGTATCCTCTTGTCCAAAGTGTGTGCACTTGCCTCCACTTCCTTCCTTTTCAAAACATGCATTTCTTATTCCTCCCTTATCCATTCTGAGCAAAAAATCTCCTGATCTCCATTTTCTTGATCCGTTTTCCGGTACCTCTAGATCCCCCACATCCCTTGAGGATGCTTGTATCCTGTTCAGTTCTGCTAACAACACTGACAACCTGTCTTCAAACTATCTTGACCTGACACCCACGGGTGCCGACTTTTCAGGTGTGTTTGCATTTGGGGGTGGGGGAGCGGTAGCCTGCGGTGTTACTGGTGTTGAAGGGTTCCCTATCATAGCTGAAGCGGTCCCTATAACGGCGGGTACATAGATTGGATTTGTGTACCCCTCTGCGGGACACGCCGTTTAGGGATATAATCCCCCGCGCTCCGCTGGTGCCTCCCCTCTCATTTTCCCTTCCTGCACTTTCCTTCTCTCTGTCTTTGTGCCCCTCTTCCTTCCCCTTGATCCTCTGTGTCCTCGAACATGCGCCAGGGGGCCAAAATGTCTTTCCTTTTCTGTAGCTGTTTCCCCTCATACTTAGCTACTAAATATGTGGACATATGTTCCAGTATGTGCTTATTGTGGAAGCCCTGCTCTGGCCACGGGCAGGGCACCCCCCCTCCTGTCTCTGCGATCCACTGCTTATGGTATTTCTCCACCCTGTCACGATACAGTGGCAGGGTCTTATACATACACTCTAGTGGTGTTCCTCCTCTCATGCTAGTGCTGTCTAGTGTCTTGCTA